>NC_143578.1:210555520-211155520 GCF_048544385.1 Mastigoproctus giganteus | reverse complement strand
CCAGCAATCAACAACTTGCAGCTAAAAGAAAATTTCCTACAATCTAGTCTAAACCTCTGGCTCTGTAATTTGAATTTATGGCTCCTAGATCTGGAATTCTTTATAACAGTGAAAATTCTGCCTTCATTTATTTTACTAACCCCTCTCTGAGCCTTAAAAACCTCATTTAGGTCACCTCTGAGGTGCCAGGTTGCCAAGCTCTGTGGCCCAGATAATTATAGAGTCTTTCCTCCTACAGTTGCCCTTTTGCCAATCTCACCATGCAAGTTGCCTGTCTTTGGACCCTTTCAAGAATCTCAATGTCTTTTTTCAGATGGGGTCTCCATACTTGAACACGGTATTCCAAATGTGGTCTTGTTGTTTGTTATTTGGTTTTTAGGAGGATTGGCAACTAAGGCCATATTGCTCTGGGGATATGCGGTGGTCATTCCCTGACCTTTCCGCATCCTCCGTATTTGGTGGTGACGGGTTCGAACCCCGGTCTAATCAAGAAGCGTGTGCTAAGCACTGCCACTCCTGCCTACCTGGCTACGAAGGCGCCAAATGTGGTCTTACAATTGGCTTATACAGTGGTATTATGACCACCCTATCTGTACAGGATAATTTTCAATAAATCACTGATAGGACAACATGGACTTTCCTGGCTGGCTGTTTACACTGTTCAGAAAATTTCATATCTGCCCGTATTGTAACTCTCAGATCCCTTTCCTCCTCCGCTGTTTTAAATTCACCCACACGAAGTGTTGTGGGTTGCTATTCCTCAAGTGTAAGACCTTGCATTAAAACATAGCTGCCACTTCTCTAACCATCTTGAAGCCTGTTCAAGTCATCGTGAAGGAGTGCTGTTTGGCACTGATCATTAACGACTCTGCCAATCTTCATGTCATCTGCAAATTTTGACATCACAACTTTTAGCCCTTCATCAATGTGGTTTATGAAAATCAAAAACAACAGTGGTCCAAGAACTAATCTTTGGGGGAATCCACTTTGCCAATCTGAAGAATATCCATTAATCACAACTCTCTGCCTTCTGCCCTGCAGCTATCCAGCTATCCATCTTAGAATCTTTCCAGTAATCCCAACATATTCCAGCTTATACAGTGACCTCTCATGAGGGACCGAGTCAAATGTCTTGCTAAAATCAAAATAAATTATGTCGAAATTGTTCCCTACATCCAGCTCACAAGTATCTGTGTCAAAATAGCTTACTAAGTTAGTTAAGCATGATTTACCCTTAAAAAGCCATGTTGTGTATCCTTCAGAATGCCATATCTATCTAAATGTCCTAGATTGCACTCTCTTAATCACTGCCTCTAACATTTTCCCTACCACTGAAGTCAGACTAACTGGTCTGTAGTTACCAACTTTGCTCTTAGAACTGCCTTCATGTACTGGTCATATGTCAGCACTTCTCCAATTCAAAGGAATCTCCCCTGAGTATGAAAAGATGCCCTCATAATTAACTTCAATGGTTCAATACACTCTCTGGTGGCCTCCCTCAAAATTACTGGGTATGTGCCATCATCTCCAGGAGCCTTACTTGCCTTTATGCTCAAATGTTTTTCTAATAAACATCATCTGTAATTTTGAAATCACTAATTTCATATGACTCGGCCTCACTTGCACAGCCTCTTCTTTCAGGAAAGACAAAATGCAAAGTACCTGTTCAATTCATCTGCATGTGCAAAATCAGCGGAGTTATCTGAATTTCTCACACCCAGTGCACCAGGGTCAGATCTGATTAGCTTTTTTTTTTTTTCTTCCTTGTATTCACATACATGAAAAATTCTTTGTCCCCATTCTTTGCTCCCTTAGCCAGTGTTTTATCATACACAGCTTTGGCCTCTCTAACTTATTTGTGACACTATTACAAATCAACTTGTAAGTGTTGTAGGCTTCAGTATTATTCATCGCTCTGTAACTGTCCCTTGCTACCTTTTCCTCCTCTATTTGACTCTGCAGTCTTTTTTTTTTTTTTTTTTTGGTAGTTGTTGGCGCATAGGCTTCTGTGGCCATAATGCACCTCCCAAGGTTTTTGCAGTACTTTGATCCAAGCCCGAGGCGGGAATCGAACCCGCGACCTTTGGGTTGCCAGGCAGGCACTTTACCCACCCGGCTAGCCCGGTCGGCTTGACTCTGCAGTCATCCATTTTGGCATCCTCCTTCTGCAATATTTTCTTAATGGTGTGTATTCATTCATAGCTTTTGTGATTTTTGCATTAAAGGTATTTCATAATTCAGATTGGTATTGGTATTGGTGTTTAAAGGCACAAGGGCAGCTAAGGCCAAAATGTGCCAGGTCCTACATTATTATTCTAAGGTAATATAATATGTTCTATTTTGGCATCATAGGAATTCATATATATGTATTTCCTTCAGAAATGTATAGAGTGTAGCTAGGTTAGCACTATTGCCAATCATGTGGTTAAGCGATAACGGTTCTTGTAGTTGTGATTGAGAGTGGAAAATTCTTCTGAAAGGAGAATAGTGAGGACAATCTAAAAGTATATGCTTGACTGTAAGTGGTAGTGAACAATGCGTGCATCGAGGTGGGTCATCCCCCATGAGTAGAAACATATGGGTTAGATGAGTATGTCCAATCCTTAGTCTTGCTAGAACAACTTCTTCCTATCTATTTTGTCTAAAGCTGGAAATCCATAACGCAGGTTCTTTTTTGATTTGGAGCAACTTGTTATTACTTTGTGCCTTCCATATTTCTGTCCACTGAAACATACAGACTTTTTTTATATGCTTCAAATAATCTCTATATGGTACTTTATAATTTGCTGGTGCCATTGTACTGTTTGGATTTATCATTGTACTGTTTGGATTTTTGGCTGCCTGATCTGCTCTCTCATTGCTTAAGATACCAGAATGCCCTGGGATCCAGCAGAATTTCACTTTATGATTCCTACTTCGTAGGTGGTTTAAGTAGCAAATGATTTGTTTTTCGATTGGTTGTGATATTGAAAACTGATTACCCAAAGCAGACACTGCACTCAATGAATCAGTGTATATTATACTGCTAGTATTGTGGATAGTGTTAATATTCTGTAAGGCTAGTTTAATTGCATATAACTCAGCAGTATAACTGCTACATTCAACTGGTAGTGATATGGAGACTGTAAAAGATGGAAAGACAGCTGCAGCACCAACTGTAGAATCTGTTTTTGAGCCATCTGTATATATTTGGTAGCTTTGTATATTGTTGAGGGCATGTTCTTTATGTAGTTGTTTGATATTTTCATTTGCCAGGGAGTTCTTTCCCCATTGCTGAAAGTGTGTATCACAGTGAGGGAGATTTACAGACCAGGGTGGATCAGGAATATCGCTTTCTTTAAGTATGTTATCAAAATCAATATTCCAGGTGTGAAGCAAATCTTTTAGTCTCGTGCCAGTTGGTCTATTTTCATTTGGTTTACTGTTATAGAACGTTGTCCACTCAGGGTTGGAAAGCAATGGTCGAATGGGATGGTCTGGAAAGCTCTGAATTTTAGCTGCATAATTTAGAAGCAACATTTTCCTTCGAAGGTGAAGTGGAGGTTTGTGTGCCTCTGCATACAGACTCTGAACAGGGGATGTTCTAAATGCGCCCAGAGCAGTTCGAAGGGCACTGTGTTGGATGGTATTAAGTCTGATTAATGCGCTTTTCCTAGCTGAATCATATACAATAGCACCGTAGTCTAAACGAGATCTGATAATAGCACGATACAAATGTAATAGAGTGTATCTATCAGCTCCCCATGTCATAGCAGAAATGGACCTAAGTATATTAAGTTTCTTTAGACAGACAGTTCGGAGGTATGTGATATGTGAAACAAAGTTCAGTTTGGTGTCCAATATTAGGCCTAAAAAACGGAAATTACTGGTGAGAGGGATCAAATGGTTTTTTAATCTGAGTTCTGGTTCTGGGTATAGCTTACGTTTTTTGCAAAAGTGAACTGCAATTGTTTTTTGATCTAATAAACGATAACCATTCTGCATTGCCCACGCCTCCAACTTATTTATAGAGAGTTGCAGCTGTCTTTCAATGGTATGTATATTTTGGGAACGGCAAGATATAGTTAGATCATCAGCATACATATATAGTTCTACAGTATTTGGGATGTTGTGTGTTATGGTGTTCAGTCTAAGTGAAAAAAGGGTAGAGCTCAGTACTGATCCTTGCGGGATACCTTCTTCTTGAGTGTAGGACCGGGAAAGTACAGATTGATAGCGGACCTGAAAGGTTCTGTGTTGAAGAAAATTTTTAACAAATTCTGGTAAGTGCCCTCGCAATCCTATGGAATGAAGCTCTCTCAATATGCTGTATCTCCAGGTAGTGTCAAAAGCCTTTTCTATATCGAGACTTACCATTAACAAGATGTTCATTTTTGACGTAAGCATTGCGGATGTTAGTCTCGGCTTTCACCATTAGATCTAAAGTGGATCTGTTTTGTCGGAAACCAAACTGATTGTTGTTCATCAGTTCTTTAGTTTCAAGAGCCCAGGTAAGCCGTCTGTGTATCATTCTTTCTAGGATTTTACTTAGGCAGCTAGTTAGAGAAATAGGTCGGTAATTTTCTGGAAATGTGTGATCTTTTCCTGGTTTAGGAAAGGCCAAAATGATGGAATGATGCCAGAAGATGGATATGTACCCTCAAGAAAAATCCGATTATAGAACATTAATAGTAAATTCAAGGCTGTACTGTTTATATGTTTCAGCATTACATAATATATACCATCAGGTCCAGCTGCACTGTTAGGTGATCTCTTTAATGCTGTTTGCAGTTCAAATAGGTTAAACGGTTGATTATAGCCAATATATTGGGAAGTATGGAATTTTATTTTGTACCTTTCTGCTGAAGCTTTGATTTTAAGAAAAGAGTTGCTATATGCTGACGTGGCAGATGTTTGGTAAAAGTTCTTTGCAAGGACGTTAGCTATTTCTTGACAAGAAGAAATTTCCTGTCCATTTTTGATTAAGATGGGAGAAGGAAGAGGTGGATATTTCCCATTTAATTTTCGAATCTTTTTCCAGATGAGACGACTGCTAGTATCCTTTGTAATAGTGGAGGCAAACTGTATCCATGATTCCTTTTTGGCTTTTCTTCTAACTTGCCTAGCTTTTGACTTTAGCCTTTTATACTGAATTAGGTTGTTGGTAGTTGGAAACTTCCGGAACAGGTTCCAAGCTTTATTTTTTTCCTTTTTGGCATTGGTACAAGCTTCATTCCACCAGTGTTTAAGGTTTTTGTGTTTAAATGCGGAGGCTTGAGGTATTGCTTCGGAGGCAGTGGTCAGTATTTGTCTGGTAATATGCTCTGTGGCATCATCAATGGATTGTAGTTTGATCAATTGGCTATCAAAAGAAAGACGGGTTGAAAACTTTTTCCAGTCTGCTCTGGAGAATTTTGAGAATTTTCCATTTTGAGCGATTATCAGGATATGATGTTTGAAGCGTTTGGATTCTGCATAGGATTGGAAAGTGATCACTGTTGTGTGGGTCGTTTAATACTGTCCATTCTATACTGGGGTATAATATGGGGGAACAGAGTGTTAAATCAATTGCTGACATAGATCCAGTGGGAAGGTGAGTATAAGTATTTTCACCAGTGTTCAGTAATGTTAGATTCAGTTGGTCTAGTATCGTCTCGATCAAGTGTCCTCTACTGTCCATGTGGTCTGATCCCCACAATGGATGATGCGCGTTGAAATCACCAAAGATACAAAAAGGTGGTGGTATCTGTCTTATAAGGTCTTCTAGTTCTTTAAACGTGCACATCTTGTTAGGTGGAAGGTATAGAGATACTAGAGTTAGAATTTGCCCAACTGATACACGTACGGCAATGGCTTCTAAGTGGGTTTGAAGCGGAATGTTTCTAGATGGTATTTTACAGTCAACTAGAATCGCGACGCCTCCACGTGCGGATAATGAGGAGTTTCTATCTTTTCTGTAAAATGTAAAATTTCTGATTGATGGAGTGACTTGTGGAGTTAGATTAGTCTCTTGTATGCAAACGGCTATAGGACCATATCGGGAGATTAAATCATAGATGTCATCGGTATTGCTGCGTAAACCTCTACAATTCCATTGAACAATGTTCTGCATTATCAGGGTTTGAGGAGGGAAGGCGAGTCTGTCTGTTTCTTGTGAGTGGGTTGCTTTTGACGGTCGTATTTCATTTTATCTTTTCTAGGAAAATTGGGATGTCCGGAATCTGTACCCTCTTCTACGTCATCAGTTTGACCTGATGAAAATCCAGTCTCCATATCATCTTCTGCATGAAGATCAAGTACTGTTTCATCATGTGTAGTTATATTTTCAGAGTCCATTCTATTTGAGTTTGCCTTTTGTGATTCAGTGGCTTGTTGCCTTCGTGATTTATTTGACATTTTATCACATGATTTAATTTTAGGCGGAACTGTGATAGGGGTATTGCTTATTTCATCAACTACAACGGGTTTGCTGGTAGGTTGAGATGTTGATAGCACAGATCGTGCCCATTCTGCAATGGATGTATTGGGCGGAATTGATACATCAGTTTGGGTTGAAACAGCTTGGCATTTTAGTGTAATGGCAGCGTACATGGTTTTTGGGATAGTTGACTTTATTTGCTTTCTTGCTTCTTGATATGTGACCTTATTCTCAGTCTTGTACTTTTGTATTCTTTTTTTCAATTTTCCAGAGTTCGCATGATTTTGAGTATGCTGGATGGTCATTCTTGCAATTTGGACATTCCGGAACCTTTGCAGTGCACTCTGTTTGTGAATGGTTTTTTGACCCGCAGTTAGGACAAGTATTTTCGCCTCTACATGTTGTTTGGGAGTGACCAAACTTTTGGCACTTGAAACATCTTAAAGGGTTTGGAATGTATGGGCAGATACGGCAGTTTAGGTAGCCTGCTTTAACTGAGGTCGGCAAATTTGGTGTACTAAAGGTCAGTATAATATTACGTGTGGGAACAAGTTTGTCATCCTTCTTTATCATAATTCTTCTTGCTTGAGTTACTTTCTGTTCTGCTAATTCCACGACTATCTCCTCTTCAGTTACGTTCAACAAATCCCACTCACTTATTACTCCTTTTGAGGAGTTCAAGGTGTTATGTGGTGAGACTTTGATTGGGATTCCGCTTATAGATGTCATTTTTAATAAAAATTCTGAATGCCTTGCTTGAGTGGTCTCAATTAAGAGATCTCCTGATTGGAGCCTTTTCACCATTTTCGGTGTATCTGCTGCATTCTCCAGACATCTCTGGATGACAAAGGGAGAGAGTCTGCTTAGCGGCTGAGTCGATAAAGAATGTACAATCAGAAAAGCTGGTGATTCTGATTTGTTACAGTCTTTTTTCATTCTTTTTGCCAGATTGGGATCGTCTTCCATTCTTCGAGTCTCAGTATGTTGAGAGCCTGTCGGCTCTAGTGGTGGACATGTATCACAGTCCATTGTTGCTCCTTTTAGCCCTGGGAGTGAGCGCTTTTCCTCCCAGATTTCTGGCCCCGCCACGTGGAGGCAGGAGCGGTGCCACCTAGTGGCCAAGCGGTTGGAGAGGTTAGTTTGTTAGTGCAAAAAATTAATAAATATACTAGGAAAAGAAAGGTAATTTTCCTTTCTGGGTACTTACTTAGGATCTGTTAAGTACAGAACCACTTACAAAGAAATGAGTATGAGAAAAGCACTAGAAAGAAAATATAACAAAATCACTGGGAAAGAGCACTATATATCGCTTGGCACTCGGGGCCATAATTCAGATGTATTTGCCCTCACTCCGCAATCCTCCTAATTAATGGATGCCATATAGTGCCTTAAACTGTCAAATTCCTCTCTTCTGAAATTAAAACCTGTGCCTTTACCTTTAACTACTGCATCATCTTTCTTCACCTTCCAACTGATGATTGCGTGATTACTACCTGACAATGGTTCCTGTACTTTAAGCCCTGTGATGTTATCCAATTCATGAGTAATGATGAGGTCAAGAATATTCTTACCCTTACTATTTTCTCTAACATGCTGGTACAAATATTCATCTAATTCATTAAAAAAAAAAAAACGAAATTAGCATTTTTCCCCATGGTGAGTTTTCTTCCCACTTATTCCAATCAGTCTGAGGCAGATTGAAGTCACCCATAATAAGACATTCCCGCTTGCTTGCCCATTTCATCTGCTTGTAGACACTCTCGTCATACTCTTCACAATCTTCTGGTCTGTAGCTTACTCCCACTCTCATTATACCTTTGCTTCCAACTAAATCACACCATACAGATTCTATGCTGGCAGATGTAACTTCAGACTCAGAAAAGCTCTTTTCATGCTCAGGCTTTCTTTGATAAGAAGCATGACCCCCACCATCCCTTCTATCTTTCCTAAATACATTATACATACTGTAGTGGAATTCATCAGTTTTCTAAATTTCCAGGTGGTGCCATGTTACTGTTAGCCCTATTAGTGGTCCTATCCAGGAGTTCAAATTCAGCTTTTTATTGACTACCAAAAGTACCAGAAGAGGTAAAAGATCACTAATATTAATTAATATTCATTTTATATTCCTATTACTTACAAAATTTGTGAGACCATTTTTCACACTGTATGGAAATATGACATATCTTCATAACCATGCATATTTGCAAGTGTACAGGATATTATAATTTTACAACAGTTAAGTAACAAAATCAGTCTATTTATTTAATATGAAATGATTTGATAAACTTATTTAAATTCTTGAAAAGTTATTTCACCTGGCCTATCATTATAAGTTTTCTTCGTTTTGGCATATCTGTCCCATAGACAGAGGAGTTCAGTGGGATATTCATCCTGGACACAGAAAACTCTAAAAATACAAGGCAGAAAATGAAATTAGCATGTTTATTAAAAAATATATATCAACTTTACATAATCGGTATCCAACTCTCCATACACCTTCTATGAATATAAGTTACAGTTCACTGTAATACTATTAAATACAATATTTGATAATATATTTAACAATACTGTATAAATATAATATTGTATTACGCAAGATATAACTTACAAGACTGACAGTTTAAACATTTTAAGTAATGAACATTGAAATTAAGTATTTTTGGAAGTAAGCTCATAAATGAAAATGGAAAACATTTTTCTGTATTTAATAATATTGACTTTAAACAAAGCTTGATATTTCAACAAAAAGAGTATTTTTGTTTAGTTTAATTTAAAATGAGGAAGTTTTTTTTTTTTTTTTTGTTGTTGTTGTTAGTGCATGGGCTTCTGTGGCCATAATGCACCTCCCAAGGTTTTTGTACTACTCTGATCCAAGCCCAAGGCGGAATTCAAACCCACGACCTTTGGGTTGCCAGGCAGGCACTATACCCACCTGGCTAGCCCGGTCAGCCTGTGAGGAAGTTCACAGTTTGCAACTTCAGACTAGATTCTACATTTTAGTATGTTTATTTTTAAATGAAATGCAATTATAAATACCACATGTATATGAGTATTTATCCCTTTGCATAATGCTCACACTCTGAACTTGCATGAGAAAATTATATAATTTTTATTTCTCACTGAAAATCATGTCACTTTTTTGTTAAATTTCAGTTTATGCATCATGACTGCACCAAAAACAACATGCTTTTATGAGTACTTACGATTTTGTTTTCAACTAGATGTGCATAGGCCAATGGGTAAAGAAGTAGAAAGCATTCTATTATACACTCACTAGCCAAAATGTTAGAAACCTTTATTCAGTAGATCACCTTTTGCCTGAATTACAGCCCATACATGTCTTGCCATGGATTCTACTGTCTGATGGAAGTTTGGTTCCATATTTGATCATTCTTCCATCAGGATATTTGTCAGCTGCTAAATTGTGGTTGGTAAAGAACTGCAAAATGGAACTGCCCTGTCCAGGGTAGATTAGAAATCATGGGAACGTTCCTCGAGCCATTCAGATACGAGTTTTGCATGGTGGATAGTTGCATTATCAATAGTTGCAATCCAAGTGAAAATGAAGTACTGCAGGGTGAAAGTTGGTCTGATACAACAGATGATACCAATGATACCACCTGCAGCCACTTGAGTGGTGGACACAAAGCCCTTGATGCATGGCCTCACATGTTCAGACTACGTATTTTGTCACTGGTCCACAGTCTGGTCTTGATGTTGGCAGCACAACTCCAGTTGAATCTTTCAATTTTTTATGGAAAGAAGTGGCTTTCATATAGGCACATGACTATCAAATCCCAGATTCTTCAACTCTCAATGCATAGTTCGGTCAGAAGTAGGTTTCATCATCATGAACTTGGTCCGGCTTAGGTCTTTTAAGACCTGTTCCATTGTAGCTCTTGGAGGTAGTCTTGATCTCTCCATCATTGTCTTGGTCAACCAATATCTCTCTTGCCTGTAGGTTTGTAGTTAAAGGCTAATTTTGGGATCCAGTCTGGGTTCATTCTTTCTATGTGGCTGATCCATTTTTCCTGATACCGTTTTATGTCATTTACTATGTTATCTACTTTTAATTTCTCGCAGATATCTAAATTTCTTTGGTGGTCTAGTCTTGTAAAGCCTAATAATGGTCTTAAAAATCTCATTTGTGCTGCTTCTAGTTTGTGTGCATATTTCTTATTTATGATCCAAGTCTCACAGCTGTAGAAGAGGGCTGGTTTTGAAGTGATGTTGTGCAGTCGTAATTTTGTTCCAGTTGTCATTTGTTTTCTGAAGTGGCGTTTAATCATTCCATTCATTTTATTATATTTTTGTAGTTTAGTGTGGATGTCTTTCCCTTCATTTGATATTAAATTTCCCAAATAGGTGAGGGTCAGATATTTGTTCTATTATTTTATCATCAATAACAATTTTGACTCTTTGTATGTTTTTTCCACATAATCCCATTGATTTTGTTTTTGAGGTGGAGATTTTCATCTCGTACTTTTTACCTATTTTATTAAGTTCATTTGCTGCTATCTGTAGTTCATCTTCGGATTTTGCAATTATAACTTGATCGTCAGCATATAATATAGTTTGGATTTTATTCCTGTTGTTCAACTGTATTCTGTTTTAGGTTTTTTTTTGCCTAAATTGAATTTTTCAGTCATTTTCTGTGCACTGGACCTTCTATTCTGACACACAATTCACTTTAAATTCCTGCAGTCTCATTCTTGAAGCTTTTTTTCCAAGGTCATTTGTATCCTACATAATTGAAAATTAAAGTTACTCTGTATGTATGTATTAGAAATGTTGAAATAAAGTTAAATGATAAAAATACAAGCTTTTATTTACCTTGGATTTATTGCCATATACATAGTACACAATTAATAGAAGATAATTTGCCATGACAATGTAATGGTGCTTGAGAGCCAGACTCCTTAAGCTTAGTTTTGCTTTTCACAGTTTCTTCCTTCCCCATGCCATATTTCTGGGACACAGGAAACAGACATGCTAGTCTAACTTCCCCTAACAATGTTAATTTCTGCACACCACTCAGATGCACATGCTTTCTCTTTTCACCAGTTTTCTTGGGGCCATGATGATATACTGTAAGATTATAATAAAGAAATAAGGGTATGATATGATAGTGAGCTTATCCATAAACAGACTGGGATGCTTGCTGTTGTGATTCATGAGGTCCCAGTTTTCCCATTTTATGAATATACTCTGGTGGCAATGAAAATTTTTCATCTGTAAAATCCAAAATCCATTAAATCAAGGATTTACTGTATTTAGATAGTAATATGTAATGATAAGAATAGACAGTAACATGTAAAGGTAAAATATAATCCATTTTGCTAACTTGCTTTAATCAAGCTGTGCTTATCCAAGCAGTAAGTTTTTATTTTTAAATAAAACGCTATTGACGATAGCATGCTGACTCATGACCAGCAACAAACATGTTAAGGGCTACTGCAAAAAATTTTAAAAATGTTTTATTTTAATATATTATAGAGCAGGAGGGGATATGTGCCTATATATTTGAATATTTTTACTGGTTCTGTCCATGTGTGGTCAAATCGTAAACTTTTATAAACAAAGAACTGCTTATACCATTGATAAACATCAGTCAGAACATACATTTTCTTCATTTTATCGAAACTAAATGAAAATTTCTTGCTGAATTAATAAATGGCATAGGCTATGCAGATTAAATACGATAGAATAATGTGTACGACAAACCTGTTTGCCACGGGAAAGTTATGATAAAAATGTCTTAATTACCACGTGCACACTGGCACAAGGATTCCAACATGGAAGAACATTCTTCCACGGCTTCTGAAATGGGCGACAAGATAACCCTTGAAATCTATATTTCTATTGATTCGTTGTGTCCTAGCTTCCAATTGTTTTTATTGATCGGGGAACACCAACGCACTCATAATATCTCGTGTGAATTTAGAGAGTAACACAAAGCTGAAACAAATGACAGTGTGTCACCCCCTGGTTGTTTGGCACTTTTTCTCTTTACATTATATGTTTGTTTACTTAAGTAACAAACGCAAGGGAATAAAAATGTAGTATTTCATCAAAGGTATAATGAGTTTTATGAAATGAATAAATAAATATTACAAGCATAGTTCCGTCTAAGTTTTTTCACCTATGGATGGAATGAACTATGGGCACTTGGAATATGCTGTTGCATAAATGAACGTTAAAAAAGAGTAAGGAATGTAAATTTGTGATTTCCACATTGGGTGGCTGCCTAGGCCACTACCTTAGAGAGAACCCTGATCACAAGTGCCATTTTAACAACCGGTTCGACAAACTCAACAAAAAATTAGGTATCGGTTCTGCCAAACCGGTACAAACCGGCTAAGTCCCACAACTGGTTATAATGCAGGCATTAAACTTGTCCTCCAACCATGCATTATATATTAAATTCCAAAATTTTAAACAAATTTTATAAAAATATTAAGTCAATATTTTATTGATATGCACAAAAGTGGCAAATCAAAAAACACAGGCAGGAACTATGTGAGTATTAGCATCTGAACATTTGAAATTGAGGTGGATTTTTGATTAAAATGCAACTGAAATTATATTTAAATTCTTTTTAATTCAACAGGCTCTACTACTAGTGTTACATAATTTATTATTTATAAAAACAATATAAAAAATTCTAAACAAAATTTACCTGTTTAAATGAATAAAA
Source organism: Mastigoproctus giganteus (assembly GCF_048544385.1). Classification (NCBI taxonomy): domain Eukaryota; kingdom Metazoa; phylum Arthropoda; class Arachnida; order Uropygi; family Thelyphonidae; genus Mastigoproctus; species Mastigoproctus giganteus. The sequence continues at coordinate 211,142,423 of NC_143578.1, read as the reverse complement.
TTAAAAGTCATGTTACATCCTTCTTCTTTCAGAAAGCTTAGTTCTCTACATATATAAAAAAAAATATTAGAATATCAGTCCAATGAAATCAGCAAACATTCTAAGTTTACTACATCAATAACATTATTAATACCTCTGAAATGTTAATAATATTTCCAGAGGCATAGTTTTTATCTTTTATGCATAAACTATATGATTTAATTTATACAATATATCATGATAATACCTTATTCTTGCGTTATAAGTTTTTTATAAAACAAAGTTTACTTATTGGTAATAATGTCAACTCAACTGTTACAAAAGGAAAAATGAACACTGAATGCAACTAACACATGCAAAATCTGTGATATAAAGTGAATGTGCAAGTATCCCTGAATTTTAGTACACTGGTTCAAGAATAATATAATTCAAAAAAATAATAATAAACTAAAATAAAAATTAAATGATTTTTTTGAATAGTTTTATCAATATTTTTCAATATTTATCAATATTTTATCAATATTTTTCTGATGTTTCTATTTATCATGTAATTTTTATATTTTGTATTATATATAGTTTTTCTTTCTTTCTTTCTCTCTCTTTTTTTTTTTTTTTTTTTTTTGTATTATCCCCCATCAACTAGGTTGAGATTTTGTCTGAAAATCAGTATGATTCTGTAATATTCTTTGAAATGGCTCATTGATGATCAATCAATTTTAGAACTTTGCTATAATTTTGTGTATAAAGATGATGTTGATTGTCATGTAGGTGCTTTTGGTAGTATTGCCATTGAAGTATTGCAATTTTACTTCATTCTAATTACAACCTTTTTTTGGTTTTAACCGCTTAAAGCAGCATCATAAAATTGAAGTGCTGCATATTTGAGTCACAGTTTATTCCATTTTTATGTCTACCACTGCTGTCTGTTTTGCTTGCAGATGAAACATTTACATGACCTAACAACCTACTGGTACTTGTAGTAGAAGACAGTTGTACAGCACAAAGTATTTGCCCTTAAACATTTGCAGTGCACTGAAATCTCTTTACCAGTATCCACTTGTAATTGTTTCAGCACACCTGTTTCTCTAAGTTATCTCTCCAGAACAGCAAATGTTTCACGATTTGGTAATTGTTGAGTTGGCAATTTTTAAATGAACAGCAGCTACGGAATTCTTAAGAATCTCACCATAAATTAAAATCATATCAATTCAGCAAAAGTGAATGAATTTGGGTGTCTCCCATAACACTGGTTTAAAAAATGCTGTACTATAACAAGGCAGCTGTTTTTAAACTTGAGTAACAGAAATGTTGACTGCTAATATGTACTCTGCCACAGTTTGCAAGTGAGAAATTGGTATGATTCATGCAGCAGAACAAAACTATTCATGTCAGCATTGGTATATATGTTTTGTTCTGTTTAAAGCAAGTTTTATAGTCATATTTTTATATCATAAATTCTGAATATAAAAATGCTTTTGTCATTTTAATGTTTTTTAATTTGTGATTAATGTTTAATATAATGGAAATAGAGACTTTTGTTTTAAACACTTTGTTCAGATCTTGCAGGTGCCTGCTCTTGAGATGCTGCAATTTGCAGAACTGAAGCCTTTCTAGGTTAGGGCACCCTTTTGTTCCCTTCACCAATCTGGTTGTCCTTCTCTGCACTGGTTCCATTAGATCTACATCCTTCCTAACGTGAGGCCTCCAGACCTGTATATAGTACTCAAGATGCGGCCTAACCATGGCCTTTTACAAAGGGATAATTATCTCCTTATCCCTGCTAGTAAAGTTTCTGTACATCATTGACAACCATGTGAGCTGTCCTGGCATAAATTGGTGGAACATGAATCCACAAAGAATGTGCTGAATTACAGCTTTCCTCCCCTTTGGTCTCTAATACAGCAGTATAAAGCTCCAGCAAATTGAGAAACTTATCAGAATTTGTGTATCTGATCCTGTAGTATAGGAGAACAGGGATGTAACTGCATTATAAAATGACAATAGAATTTCAACATTGACATGAATGACTTGGAAATTAATTAGAAACATTTAACAGTGTAAATGGTGTTAAGATAACACATTAATTACAGATATCTGTTCCCACGAACAAGGTGTTTTATTTCCCCCCCCCCAAAACCGAGAGCCTCATCACGTTAGTTTGTTATTTGGTTTTTAGGGTAAGGCCATATTGCTCCGGGGATATGCGGTGATCATTCCCTGACCTTTCCGCATCCTCCGTATTTGGTGGGCACGGACTCGAACCCAAATCTAATCAAGAAACGGGTGTGATGCACTGCTGTTCCTGCCCACCTGCCTAGGACCATCAGTACTATAATGAAAAACATAGATCCTAAATAGCACTCATAATTACATGAATATGAAGAATCACCAGAAATAAAACCAGAACTGATATAATTTGAATCGTGATAGTCCAGAGCAGGAAAAGTTATTGGCTGACTTAGTAACCTTGCTTCATCTGTGATTGTCATGCATCAACTTAATGCAGTTCTAGTTTTATTTCTGATATTCCTACCTTCTGTGTTCATATGACACCTTGTAAAGTGTTAATAAGGATATCTGGGGGGGGGGAAGAAATTGAAACAACTGGTTCATGGAAACAAATTCTTATAATTAATATTTATTTTAACAGTGATTCAATTTTTTTTCCATTTTATGGGAAAAAAATATTTATACCTTTGCATTAATAGAATTTCAGTGTTATAATGATTTTCATCAGTGCATCTGCACTTTGCATTAATAATTGTATACAGTGTAATACAACATTACATAACAAGCATGCCATTGGCTTGCCAGTGGCATGCATGCTATGAGGGTCTCACATAAGGGAAAACGTACTGACAAGCCACTTATAAATAGTTTATGTAAAAAAAATTTTTTTTTCTTTCTTTATTTTGAAGACATCAGCCACATTTAGCAATGAAAACTGAAAATGTAATTGTACACAAAATTATGAACCAAGTTCTCATCAGAAGTTACCATTTTATAATACAGTGGATTCCGGTTATTTGGGCCACCGGTTAATCGGGGCAGTCGTTTATTTGGGACAAATCTTAAAGAACAGAACCCAATCAAGAAAATACCCAGGGTTTACTTCGCTTAATTGGGACAACATGCTGTTTAATCGGGGCAGGAGACCACAGTACTAGAGATTACCATACGATTGTCTCCGACCATACTACATTGTCCAGCTGTATTTCTGGAGGTCACAACCGTTAAATAATTAGCAGTTTCCGATTTATTGGGCTTTTCTGTTAGTGCAATCTATTATAAATGGATAGTAAACTTGATCTTATTGAATTTGTGGTAATACCGACACCTGGAATTCTGTGGGTGTATAAGTAAACTGTTTCTGTTATGGTGAAAGGTGTTTATACTTCCATGAAATCTTTAATAATATAAAAAATAAATTTTCAGAATCTTTTAAGCTTCGCAACATGTTATTCCGTTCTCACTTGCACATATCATGTTACTTGTGAGTTGTGTGCCGTGTTCTTTGTTATTGATTGCTTATCTTTTTTACCGTTTTAAATTTTAACTGCCACCCACAAATGTTAGTGAACAGAAATATCAACTAGTTAGTGTGTACATATCACAGTATGATAAATTAAGCTATGCACGTAAGTGTAAATTTATTTTTATTTTGCTAACCTGTGGAAAATATTCCGATTTTCAAGTATCATTTAATTTTTTTAATTGGCAAGGTAAAGTGTAAATTTGTACTTAATATATCTTTACATTTATAGCCTGTCGATAATATTCCTCCTGTTTTCGCTAATTAGAATCGCTGTTTAATAGAATTAAAATTCAATTCACAAACGTGATCACAATGACTGGCGCTTACTACATATCGTATAGTGAATAGTATTTTACTATGGTGAGTCCATCATAATGTGCTTTGATCATACAGAAAATCAATTGTAAAGCTGTATTTTTAACTATTTATGTGAAGCTTCGCATAATTGGGGCAGCCGCTTAATCGGGCCAAAATGCACTAGTTCCGATATGTCCCAAATAACCGGAATAGACTGTATTAATAAAAACTAGTTACTAATTTTAGTCAGTTTTTTTTTCTACGTTTATGCAAAAATTGTTTTATTTTTGTCAGCCAAAAATTGTCATATTTTTGTTGCAGCTTGTTTCTAACACACAGGCCAAAAAAAGATTTGCCATTGCTGGTGTAGTAAGGTGCAGAGGGATTTCATTAGCTTATAAAATTTAACTCTCATTAAGTTTCCATTTCACATAGATTGCTTTGATTATTTCAACATCAGAATGACATGGGTTGGAAATTAATTAGAAACGTTTAACAGTGTAAATGTTTCAAGAATTGGTTTAGATGTACTCTTAAATTTTTACCACCACAAGCATACTTGTTGATGAAAGCTGCCCATTTTATGCCTAACACTTTGGCTCGTTCCTGTTGAAAGAAGTACATGCAATGCCATAAGATTATTGTTTTATGTTCAAAGAATGTAATATAGAGAATCATAATATTGTTTCTCCTGCAAAGGTATCATCCATGGAAACTACTCACCCATTTCTATAGCATCATCCATGGAAACTACTCACCCATTTCTATAGCATGAAAAGCATGCCCAAACTACTAGACTAACAACAACCCTACTTCATAGTTGGGATGGTACAATCCTTATCAAAATATTCTCTGCGCTGGCACTACATCCAATTTCTTCCATTTGATGAAAATTGCATATATCAAGGCTTGCCACACTTTTCCATGCCTCCACAGATCATTTCCTATAAGCATGATACCAGTCATCCAATGCTGTGCATAAGCTTTTGTGATGAAATGTTTAAGGTTGGCAGCTCATCCATGGAATGCTCTATATACAGCACATGCACTAACAATTGTTTCTGTGTGTTCCAGGGTCTCTTGGGTGATTCTTTGGTAACTCTGGACATTAAAGATTTCTTTATCAAAATACATGCTCCCCTTGATTGATGGCCAAGTGTGTTCCAATTGTGCATGATATTCCAACAGAAAGACTTCAACAGAAGTCTTTGAAATTTAGTCTTTAATACTGCTGTATTAGAGACCAAAGTGGGTAGAGGGCCTGTAATTTAGCACATTCTTTTTGGAATCACATTCCATAAAGCATGTACTGAACGCCTGAGAGAAATCCCAAAATCTGTCATGCAATGTCTTACCCATATCATCCTGCTACTTGTTCATGTTCAAATTCACTGAGTTTATTTCTGCATGATATGCTACTTTAAATGACATCTTGCCTTTTGCAGCTTCATTTATTCTGGTGTGCTACCTCACTGTCCTCTATAATATGCACATAAAATGTGCTTATTTTTAAACATCACAATAATTTTAACAATATGTATATTCGTACACATGCTATAAAAATTTAATTCAATGTAAAATTTTGCAATGGCAGAATTCTAAAAACCATGCTGTGAATAAGAGAAGAAGGTGGGGAAGGGACAAATGTATAAAAATTTAGAGTTCCGTAAATACACATACAGCAACTCCCCGACTTATGTAAGGGTTGCGTTCCACGGAATGCTACATAAGTCGGAATTTCCCCCATGCTTGTGCAGCACTCACAACTGTGCTCACTGAATTGATTGAATCAAAAAAGAAATGTTTGACAAATATATAAATAGAATTATTTATTGTATTTATTCAGTTTTTATGTCATGTGCAGAAAAAATTACAAGAGCATGCAATTTAAAAAAAATTTCAATAAAAGGGATAACGTCAGCAAGTTTTACCTCTCAAGCATCGTTGCCAGAATTGACATCTTCAGCTGATAAGTATGCCGCTGCAGAGGTTGAGGGCTGTGAAGATTTAGACGGGGGTCAGCCACTCAACTTTACAAAAGAACATATTAATGGATGACTGGACGGTGGCTTTTTTCTTTGCATTGTAGATTTCTTTGTAGCTAGCAAGCATAACATTCACCCATCTGTTAACTTTTAAAAATCGTTTGCTGTCAGGATCCATCTTCTCAAACCTCGCCATTTCCGATGCAATTTCACAAAATGCCATTGCCATCTCTCTGGTGACAAAGCATCTTGGCTCCTCATTTGGTTCATCTTGAGCTTTCTCAGCATTTTCTTCTTTCACTATCGTTGCCTGCAAGTTAATAAGTTCTTCGTTAGATAATTCCTTCTCTTCTTCCTCTATTAACTCCTCCACGTCTTTGGCATCAACCTCCAACTGAAGTAGTTCTGCAACCTTTACAATCTTATCTGTAACCTCTTCATATGATTCATCTTTTTCAAATCCTTCGAAGCCTTTTATATGACGTAGGTATATTTTCTTCCATGCGCCATTTAAACAACTTTTAGTAATTTCCACCCAGGCCTTATTAATGTTTAAGATGGAGTGGAAAATATTGTAAGATTTTGAAAAGTATCTTAGGGTAAAATGTTTCTCATCGTCTACTGCAGACAATGCCTGAACAAATGTTGTGTGTAAATAGTATGCTTTTAAATTCGAAATAACACTTGTGTGTAAATAGTATGCTTTTAAATTCGAAATAACACTTTGATCCATAGTGTTGGACGAGTTTGGTGGTAGAAATATGACTCTCACATTTGAATTGAAATCATCTAGATGTCCAAGCGCAGGATGTCCAAGAGCATTATCTAATAGAAGCAAAATCTTGAAAGGAATGTCGTCATCTTTACGATATTTTTCAACCTCGGGAATGAAGCAGCACTTAAATCAATCCTCAAAGAGAGATATTGTTATCCATGCTCTCTGGTTCGATCGTAAATGCACAGGTAGGGTGGCTTTATTGATGCCCTTAAATGCACGAGGATTTTCAGAATGATACACAAGCAGTGGTTTTAATCTGTAATCTCCCACTGCATTAGCCCCAAGCAAGAGCGCGGCCCGATCTTTTGAAGCCTTGAAACCTAGCATTGTCTTTTCCTCTTTGGCAATGTATGTTCGATCAGGCATTTTTTTTTCCAATACAGAACAGTCTCATCAACTTTAAAAATTTGCTGCGTTGAATAGCTGCCTTCATCAATAATTTTTTCCAACACACGTAATTTCTCTGCAGCTGCAGAATCGCCACTGGAGACTTCACCGCATACTTTAATGTTGTGGAAACCAGCATGATGCTTGAACCTATTAAACCACCCATTGCTTGCCATGAACTTGGGTTGGGGTTCGCAGTATTTATCCTTAATATCTTCATAAATACTTGTTTCTTTTGCATGAATGGTCATTAGACTCAGTGGCACTCACTTTTGAATCTGATTTTCCATCCATATTATTAACAGCTGTTCCATCTTCAATACATCTTCATAAATACTTGTTTCTTTTGCATGAATGGTCATTAGACTCAGTGGCACTCACTTTTGAATCTGATTTTCCATCCATATTATTAACAGCTGTTCCATCTTCAACAGCACCTGAAGGCTGTTTTGTGATCACTATTGATCTTAAGTGTGTTGATCCTTGAACATGTTCTTTTATACGTGCACTGTCCTTTAAAATAGTATTCACTGTTGAAGTAGTGAGACCTAATTCCATTGCAATAGATGACAAACTTTGTCCTGCTTCGTACTTCTTAATCATTTTCATCTTCATTTCTAACTCAATTTCGTTTCGTTTCTTGGCACTACCACCACTTGGACTTTCCGTTGGTCTCTTTCCCTTCATCATTGTAATACGTAAATAGGAATGAAGAGAAGTTTCTGAAAATTTGTTTTTTATATGATTGAAGGTTTCAGTGAAGGGGAACTCATTTCGCCATAATAACGTAAAAACCCACACAACTGCAGTTATCGGTATTATCGCAGATGCAATAAGATCGAGTTTACTACCCATTTATAATTAGATGCACTAACAGAAAAGCCCAATAAACCAGAAAGTGCAAATTGATTTTATGGTTTTATGGTTGTGACCTCCAGAATTGTGCTTTAGAAAAATATCACAAAGGCGTTCAAATTGATTCTTATAACGGAACATATGATAACGATGAAAGTGTAGTGCAATTTCCATTATAAATATGACCTTTTAGAGAGATAAATAGCTTAGTAACATAGCGAAATTTTCAACTTACAAGAACTTGGAACGAATTAAAAAAAAACCAAAAAAAAAACAAAAAAAACCAACAATATCTTATTAGATTCACATTATGTTATTTTCACAATACCTCCATCATTTATCTCTACAGATAGAAAATATGTTTCCATATTTTTTTCAGTTTGCCAGCAAAAACTTACATAAAGTTGAATTTGTGTAAGTTGAGTATTATGCAAGTCGGGGAGTTCCTGTATATTATATTTATATATAATAAATGTGGCTTTTGGGATAACTAATAAAAATTCACACAAATTATGAAAAATAATTTGTGACTTTTAATAATTTGTGTGACGCTTAACAAGTACATGTCAATGTTGAAAAAAAGTAGCGAGTTACGGTTAAATTTGAAAGTGTCTGCAATTCTGCCCAGACACGATAGGAGGGTGTATATATGATGAAAGCCTTGTCAATCGATTTGGCCCTGGAGAGATTGTGCAAAGCTCATAGGGTATAATTTTTCTCAGCATGTTAAGAGGAGAGATTGTTTCTACAGGGATAGAATACACTTAAATAGAAAAGGTGCAAGAATATTTTACAATGCTATCAAGGCAGTGTTAGGTGGGTCAGAGAACTGCTAGCTTGGGAAGATTCACGGACTAATACTGTAGATTAACAGTAGCGGCAGGTAAAGGTGATAATGATTCTTGCACTGATTCTATTGGAAAGAGCAGCAGCCTGGAAAGTGAGATGCTAGGGATTTCAAGGACTGCTGGGAGTCATCATAGAACAAGTAAATACATGGGCTGTGTTAGGGTAACTAAGAGTAAGAATAGGGGCATATATACCAATGCTAGGAGTATAGTAAATAAATTTGATGAATTTGAGGTGCTGGTCAAAACAACAAAGGCAGATATTGTTGGGATATCAGAGATGTGGTGTCAGACAGACAGATATAAGGAATGCAGAATTGGAATTTGGGGGAGTACAAAGTGTAAAGAAAGGATACACAGGATAGAGGGAGGAGGGGTCATGGTGTTAGTAAAGAAACACATAAAATCTAAGGAAGTGCATCCAGTTGACATGGGTTGACAGTGTAGGACTGAGCCAGTTCGGTGTGACATAAGCACTGGGAAAGCAAAATTGAGAGTGGGAGTGTGTTATAGGCCTAATGACTCTGATGAATACAACAAACTGTACAGAGGAAAAAGAGTGGGACAGTAAGTCAGATTGTCTAATAATGGGGGATTTAAACTTCTCAGATATTGACTAGAACTTGTGGGTTGGTCACTTGCAAACTAGCAAGACTTTTGTGGATTTATTGGATGATTCTTTTCTACAGCAGCATGTTCAAGACACAACCAGAGGGAGTAATAATCTTGATCTGATTATCAGCAGTGATTATTCATGCATTATGAATCTGCAGATAAAGGAACCACTAGGTGGCAGTGATCAGAGTGTACTGATTTTGGATTTACTCAAAGATGTAACTACCATCAGGGGTAAAGGGAAGGGTTTTTGCTTTCGTAAAGGTGACTACAGTGGTCTCAGACAGTTTTTAAATTCTATACTGTGGTACCAACTGATGACATTTCGAACAGCAAATTCTAAATGGGAAGCATTCAAGGAATTAATCTTGGAAGCTACTAGGCTTTTCATGCTAACTAAGAAATACGGTTCAAGGTTTAGGCCTAAATGGATGTCAGATGAACTAATGAGACTCATGGCAGAGAAGTAAAATGCATGGGATGTATATAAATTATCAAGAGACACAGATGCCTATGGTAGATATAAGATAGACTGTATTCAAGTCACAAATGAGGTTAGGCAAGCAAGCAAGCAAGCCCTTAGCCATGATTATGAGGGCATCCTTGGACTCAGGGGAGGTTTCCACAGACTGGAGATGTGCAAATGTATCCCCAATTCACAAAGGGGGATCTAAGGGTGACACGAGTAATTTCAGACTAGTTAGTTTAACTTCTGTTCCACGTAAAATAATGGAGTCACTGGTTAAAGAAGTACTGCAGATCATTTAGATAAGACTTCAGTTATAGTTCAGACACAGCATGGGTTTGTTAAAGGGCAGTCTTGTCTTACCAATTTGACTGGATACTATTATGTCTTCACAAAGGAACGGGATGCAAAGAATAATAATTTTGATATCATATACTGGATTTTAGGAAAGTTTTTGATACTGTTGCACATGGAAGACTACTGTACAAATTGGAGCAGTATGGTATGAAGGGCAAGTTGCTACAATGGATAACCAGATGGTTGAGTGGGAGAAGACAGAGAGTGATTATCAATGGACACTGCTCTTCATAGACTAATGTTATTAGTGGAGTCTCCCAGGGTTCGGTGTTGGGTCCACTGTTGTTTTGTATATTTATCAATGATATTGATGAAGGTATATCTGGCTTAATGCCGAAGTTTGCAGATGATACAAAGGTTGGTTGTTAATGACAATAAGGATGGTATGCTACTGCAACACAATCTGGAAAAGCTGAGTAGATGGGCTGAGAGGTGGCAACTAGAGTTTAACATTGATTGATGCAAAGTGCTGCATATGGGTAGCAGCAACCCCAGAGGAATGTATCAACTGTGCAGTACTACATTCGGGTACTGGAGAATGAAAAATATCTGGGGGTAATTGTGCAGTCAAATATCAAGTTTACTGAGTAGACAAGCTGCAAGAGTAACTCATGAGATCTTGTCAATGATATATAGGAATTTTGCTGGCAGGGATAAGGAGGCGATTATCCTCTTGTATAAGGCACACCTTGAGTACTGCATACAGGTCTGAAAGCCTCATTTTAGCAAAGATGTAGAGCTGCTGGAATGAGTACAGAAAAGGTCAACAAGATTAGTGAGGGAGAACAAAGGGTTGCTGTTACCAAGAAAGGCTTAAGTTCTGCAAATTGCAGCATTTGATATAGGTACCTGTGAGGTGATCTGATTGAGGTGTATAAGGCCTTGAATGGATCGAGCAGGCTCGATGCTGATGAGATTCTTCCTCTTGCTCGGATTACAAACCTGAGGGGGCATAGATTCAAACTGAGGAAAGACAGTTGTAGAATAGATGTGTGGATGTGCCTTTAGCCAGCAAGTGGTCGATTGCTGAAACAAACATCCATCTGTTGTTGTGGAAGTTGACAGCTTAAATAAATTCAAGGCTTAACTAGACAAACTTTTGGAGTGTATGGATGGGTGAAATGGGAAGAGTTTTTTTTTTTTTTGCTGATGCTATTTGGCTGATTTGAGGTGTATAAAGCCTTGAATGGTTTGAGAATGCTCAATGCTGATGGGACTCTTCCTCTTGCTCAGAATAATTGCCTGAGAGGACATAAATTCAAATTGAGGAAAGACAGTAGAAGGATAGATATGTGGAAGTTTGCCTTTAGCCAGCAGGTGGTTGATTGCTGGAACAAACTTCCATCTGTCATTATAGAACTTGATAGCTTAAATAGATTCAAGGCAGAACTAGACAAACATTTGGAGCGAGTGGATGGGTGAAATTAGAAAGTTTTTTTTATTTTTTTGGCTGATGCTATATAAGCTTGCTTTCTTGCATCATGTGCCTTTGCTAAAGCTATATAAGTTTGATTTCTTGCATCATATGCCTCTACTAATGCTAATGCTAAAATTCATAGAAGCTGGAATCTGTGATGCGTATGTATATAAATATATATTTATTTAATATATATATCCATTTAAGGAGAAGCACTCACTGTGATATAACTATTTCGGGAAGAATTTCATAAAAAGTCTTCTGTCGTTCCTCATTCACCAAAATATTTCCTTCAATGGGCACAATTTTTAAAGCAATCTTTTCACCATTTGGATGCAGAAAACTGTATACTTCTCCATATACACCTTCCCCAATCTTTATAGATGGAGGTAACCTTAAAAAAAAATAATAATAAAAAAAATAAAAAAAGAAAGAAAAAAGGTTATCATAATTAGAATATTTGTGGCTATTGTAAAAACTATAATTAATACTGATTTGGTAATTAAAAAAAAGGAGAAAATTCAGCTATCAGAGTGCATTTAAAAGACATTAATTAAATTTTATTAAATTAATTGAATTTTGATATTGTAAAATGATATATTTTAGAAATCATGTGCATTTTAGAAAGGCTAAGGGTTATATGAAAGTTTCTATATGTATCCTTATAGCAAACTAAAAAAAATAAAATTATGTAAGATGTTATATGTGACATGTATGGTACTTATAAAAGAAAAAAATTACAAAGATTATTTGGCTCGTTTGTTGTTTGCTCCTTTTAATGTTGTTGTTTTTATGAGATTTTGTGTTGCAAGGGCTATTTAGGCCATGCTGCACCTGTCAATGTAATTGAGGATTTAGAAAGTCATACAGTTGAATTTGTTTCAAAAAAGAAAAAAATCCAGTTTTGCATCATTACCTATGATATAACAGAGTGACAAAAGTTCTGTAGGTTTGAGAGGAAACTTTTTTTTTTGTTAGTTGTTGGCACATCAACTTCTGTGGCCATAATGCACCTCCCAAAGTTTTTGCATTTTACTCTGATCCAAGCCCGAGACGGGATTAGAACCCGTGACCTTTGAGTTGCCAGGCAGGCACTTTACCCACCTTGCTAGCCCGGTCGGCTGAGAGGAAACTAAATGTAGTTTGTCAAGCATTGGTGAAGAAGGTGCATTCGATCAGGATATATTTTACGATTAGTGGTGTGTAGCAGTGTTTACACTGCATAGGATTACTTCCTGTAAACAGAAACAGATGTAGTGATATGACCGATTCGGGTTCTGGCTAGAATTATTTCCTCTTTTCTACTTGTACGAAAGCTAGAGATCCACAATTGTGGTTCAGGTTTAAATTGAAACAGTTTGTTCTGTTTGCATTTGCAATAGAAGTTTCCATTGTTCCACACATATTCTCCATATATTGCATCTATAGTCAGCATAGGGGACTAGAAAATTTTCTGGGGCTGTGCTGGATGGATGTCTGACAGCTTGATCTGCAGATTCTGCAGATTCATTTCCTAGCATGTCACTGTGGTCTGGGATCCAATAGAAGACAACTTGTTTTGCTCAATGAGACGTAACAGCTCAGATCTTGTATATTTTAGTAAGGGGTCGTTAGGTGAGAAAGATCTTTTCAAAGCTATGAGAGCACTCTAAGTCAGTATATATTATGCTTTTTTTTAATTGACAGGTGGAAAATAGTTTCTAGGGTAAGTTTAATGGCATGTAACTCAACAGTATAATGACTGCATTCAGCAGGAAGTGAAACAGAAACAGCTGGATTAGGGAAGGCAGCAAACTGCACCCACTTTATTTCCAGGCGTTGAACCATTAGAATGGACTTTAGTAAAGTGGAAATAATTTTGTGTGTAAGCAAGATGTAGTTGTTGGATGTTAATATTTGCTACAGAACCTTTTCCTCATTGCTGAAAGCATCACAAGGTTCTTTTTAATGCTTCCCACAATATTAGAATGCATGAAAGTTGTAGCAAAGCAGTGGCAACCACATTTGAACAGAAGCAGTCTGATCAGTGCCCACACAACGAATAAAAATATAGTTGTTTGCTCTTTCTCAAATAACAGTGAACATGTAAAACAACAGATCTTTGCAATGGATAGAAAATCAGTCAACTGCAACTCTGGGCGCAATATGGTGGTTACAAAAAAGAACACTATTTGCATATCGTTGATGATCATATTCCTTCAAATATAATACTTGGCCATCCATACAATACATTCCCATCCACATGGGATATGGTGAATACTGTCTACAGATCAGTGTTCCTGGATGTTTTCACATGACCCCATAATTAATAAATGTCATGTGTGTCAAAGCAATCAAGTCACAGGGACTCATATCATTCAACACATGCACCACTGTTTTGAGGGAAACCCAACCAACACATTAAGTAGAGCACTATCCACTGCCTCTTCATTTCAAACAAAGATGCAAAGAATTATGCTTGCTAGGTAGTGGTGGGTTAAGATCATGGCTCATCATTCAAACTCTCACAATTACATGACAAGTATTTGCCCATCAAGCAATGATTGCCTTATATAGTAATGCATCACCTCATATTTCACATAAAGAATGCCAACATTTACATATATTGTAATATTTTAGAGATTGAATTTGTAAAGCTTTTACTACAGATCCATCTCTTAGCCAGAATGCACCAAAACTGGAACATTTCTTCAAAATTAACAATAATTATTAATGCATGTCATGCAATGAAAAACTGTCATCATGATATGCAATAAATCATATTTTTAAATTATTTTCTTAATTTATAAAACTACTAATGTTCTAATACTATTTTCCCCCCCTCAACATGTTGTTTGTTTATGTGACACTGATTTCTAGTACCTTTTTTATCATTAATGATACTTATGAAACTAGGCACTGAAATTAAAAGATATTAAAAGAAAAATCTTTATTAAAATTTCTCCAATATAAGGAAATACACAAAACAAACACTTAACCAAAATATGAATTGTCTTTCTTTACTTATGGATTTGATTTGGAACACTTTAAAGATGCAGCAATAGCCCTCTGTATAATGTAAATGTCTATTCACGTGCCTATGTAAATGTCTGTTCACATCAAAGACCCAATTTCTGCATTTCAAAAACCAAGTGGACTCTATAATATTTTATTCGACATGGTACCTTCCGATGTTCGAATTCTGAAAGTACCAACTCATTTATATTCCATCCATTCCGCCTTCCAAGACAAAAACAGAAAAGAGAGCAGTTGTAGTTGTAGTAAACTAAAACTGCTCACTTTTCTTACATCCTTATAAAATGCTACAACAATGGGATAGTGGACCACTTTCTGTTTCAGCTGATGATACAGATGAAACGGGAACTGGTTTGCCCTGCAAAACACCATACAATTCTAGCGGTTATATCAGATGACAATCCATTCAAAATAACAATTTTCTCCCAGTGCTAGCCATTTCTTTACTATTTCTGAATTTGGAAACATTTTCCTAAATAAGAGGTCAGTATGACCTGTAACATCATAAGAAGATTATGTTCTATCACAAATAAAGCAAAAAGACACTGTTTTTATAATATCCAAATCAGAGTTTTCACTTTTAACACAGAGTATTTCTTTAGGCATAAACTACAAAATGCAAAACTACTTCCTTTTTTTTTTCTGGCTTTAAAATATAACCATACCTTGAATCTCTAAAAATTAATACTTCATGCTTTGGCCACCCGACACTGTTGTTTGTATTTTAAATAAAAAGCAATAAACCTAACTGTTTGCAAAAACAAAAATCAGCTTCAAATGAAAAACTGAAATACACATTTTTTTTTTCCATATATTCAGGAAAGCAAAACCAACTGTGCTCAACTCATGAGATTGCTAGCTTTAGTTCTGGCTTTGCTTAAACCAGAAGTTCACACTTGCAAAGCAAGATTCAATACATTTTTCATACATATTAAATTACATTTCTAAGGCATTTTAAGATTTCTTCAAACCTTTCATTGTTGAAAAAGATATTAGAAAAGGTATCAATATGTGCAACAAACCTGTAGATTTAATTTTTTTTTTTTATGTGAGTATTATCTGTAAACATAATTATATTAATCATGTCTTTCATATTAGGTAGGTATTTATTGAAAAAACATAAACAAACTTGACTTGGGGGGGGGGAAGCTTCTCATAAACTGCCACTATTTTTCCGCTAACCACACTGTCATGAAACATGTCTGGTGTATATATATATATATATATACACCAGACATGTTTCATGTACATACATATATGTATGTATGTATGTATGTGTATATATGTATGCCATGGAGGCAAGTCATTACTGTAACCACTCTTACTGATTTAAAAGAACCCCTCCAAAAAAATACATAAATAAAATAAAAATTCCATGGGTGGCAAGGGAAGCCTGAAGTCACAATCCCATGCCTTCAACATGATCAACATGCTGAAAACAAACACACACACAAAAAATAAAATAAAATAAAACACCCTACAACAAATTACTAGTGGTCAGCAATAGCCTGTACTAGCAGCATGACAGCTTGCTAAAGATACTAGCAAGAAAGACAGGAAGCTTCAAAAGTGAGGTCTTTTAGATTGAAGGATGGAATTTCTCTTTTTAAAAAGAAAAACTGTTACTAAAAGTATCTAAGTGTTCATAATTTTCTTTATTTCCTATGAGATATTGCCCAGAACCATGATCAAAAATACTGTTATAAGTAGTAATTTTTGGGAAAACATGAGCAATAGTCAAAGAGAATAATGGGACCAATTTTCAACTTTACTACAATGACAATGTTCAGTTGATAATGCATCTTTCTTGAAAAGCTTTTGGTTGAGAGACCCATGAACAGTAAGAATGAAGGTCATGTCAAGGGCTTAATGTCTAACAATAATTATTAATGCATGTCATGCAATGAAAAACTGTCATCATGATATGCGTCAATCAATTCGGCCCTGGAAAGATTGTGCAGGGCTCAAGGGGTAGAATTTTTTTCAGCCTGGTCTGTACTTGTTAACAGGAGAGACTGCTTCTACAGGGATGGGATACACTTAAATAGAAAGGGTGCAAGAATGTTTGCTGATGCTATCGAGGCAATGTTAGGTGGGTCGGAAAACTGCTAGATTGGGGGGATACAAGGACTAATAGATTAACAGTAGCCACTGGCAGAGGTGAAAGTGATTCTTGCACTGCTTCTATTGGAATGAGCCGCAGCCTGGAAAATAAGATGCAGGATATTTCAGAGACTGCTGGGAATCATTGGGGTACAAGTAAACACATGGGTTGTGTTAGGGTAGCTAAGAAAAAGAACAGGTGCATGTATACTTGTGTGTACACCAATGCTAGGAGTTTAGTAAATAAATTTGATGAATTTGAGGTATTGCTCAAAACATCAAAGGCAGATATTGTGGGGATTTCAGAGACGTGGTGTCACACAGATATAAGAAATGCAGAACTGGAATTTGGGGAGTACAATGTCTACAGAAAGGATAGACAGGATAGGAAGGGAGGAGGGGTTATGCTATTAGTTAAAAAACACATAAAATCCAAGGAAGTGAAGCCAGTCGACATCGCTGGACAGTGCAGTGTCGAGTCAGTTTGGTGTGACATAAGCATTGGGAGATCAAAATTGAGAGTAGGAGTGTGCTATAGGCCTAATGACTCTGATGAGTATAATAAGAAACTGTTCGGAGAAATAGAGTGGGCCAGTAAATCAGAGAGTCTTATAATGGGGGATTTTAATTTCCCAGATATTGACTGGAATTTGGGGGCTGGTCACTCACACAGTAGCAAGGCTTTTGTGGATTTATTGGATGATTGTTTTCTACATCAGCATGTTCGGGAGGCAACTAGAGGGAGTAATACTCTTGATTTGATTATCAGTAGTGATTCTTCATGCATTAAGAATCTGCAGATAAATGAACCACTTGGTGGCAGTGATCACAGTGTGCTGAAGTGGGAGTTACTCAAAGAGGTAACTACCATTAGGGGTAAAGGGAAGGGGTATTGCTTTCGTAAAGGCGACTACAATGGACTGAGACAGTATTTAAATTCTATACAGTGGGATCAACTGATGATATTGCCAACAGCAAATTCAAAATGGGAAGCATTCAAAGAACTTATCGTGGAAGCTACTAGGCTTTACATACCAACTAAGAAATATTGTTCAAGGTTTAGGCCTAAATGGTTGTCAGATGAACTAATGAGGCATATGGCAGAGAAGAAAAATGCATGGGATACATACAAATTAACACGTGACACGGACGCCTATGATAGATACAAGTTGATCTGTAACCAAGTTACAAAGGAGGTTAGGCAGGCGAAGGCAGATTACGAGAGATCCTTGGCAAGGGATGCGAAGAAAAACAGCAAAGAGTTCTTTACTTATGTAAACTCTAGAAGGAAGGGGATGAATCAGATTGGTCCACTTGAGATCGATGGGTCAACTGTTGATGACCCTGCTCGGGTAGCTAACAAACTAAATGAATATTTTGCATCGACATTCACACATGAGGAGTTATTCAGCGAGGGGAATGCCAGAGGTGTATTCAACTCTAGCAGTAAGCTAGAGAATCTTGTAATAACTGAGAGCAAAGTGGAGGAGAAATTGTTGAAGATAAACACAAGAAAGGCACCTGGGGTGGATGGGATCTATCCAGTTATATTAAAGGAGGCAGCAAAGGAGGTAAGCAAACCCTTAGCCATAATTATGAGAGCTTCCTTGGACTCAGGGGAGGTACCCATTGACTGGAGATGTGCAAATGTGACCCCAATTCACAAAGGGGGATCAAAGGCTGACACAAGTAATTATAGACCTGTGAGTTTAACTTCTGTTCCCGGAAAATTAATGGAGGCACTGGTGAAAGAAGCACTGCAGGATCATCTAGACAAGACTTCAGTTATAGCTAGGACACAGCATGGTTTTGTTAAGGGGAAGTCTTGCCTGACCAATTTGATTGGATACTATGATGCAGTCACAAAAGAACTGGATGCAGGGAATAACTTTGATATTATATACTTGGATCTTAGAAAGGCTTTTGATACTGTTGCACATGGAAGACTGCTGCACAAATTGGAGCAGTGTGGCATTGGAGGCAAGTTGCTGCTATGGATAAAGGGGTGGTTGAGGGGGAGAAGACAGAGAGTGGTAATCAATGGACACTGCTCATCGTGGACTAATGTTATTAGTGGAGTCCCTCAGGGTTCAGTATTGGGGCCTTTATTGTTTTCTGTATTTATAAATGATATTGATGATGGTATATCAGGCTTAATGTCCAAGTTTGCAGACGATACGAAGGTTGGCAGGGTTGTCAAGGACACTACTGACACTATGCTGCTGCAACAGGATTTGGAAAGGTTGAGCAGATGGGCTTCGAGGTGGCAAATGAAGTTTAACATTGACAAATGTAAAGTACTACATATGGGAAACAGCAACCCCAGAGCAACGTATGAACTCTGTGGTACTACACTGACAGTGGTAGAGAATGAAAGGGACCTGGGGGTGGTGGTGCAGGCAGATATGAAGTTCTCTGAGCAGTGCAGACGAGCTGCAAGAGTAGCTCATGGTGTATTGTCAATGATATATAGGAATTTTTCTAGCAGGGATAAGGAGGTGATTATTCCCTTGTATAAGGCAATGGTCAGGCCACACCTAGAGTACTGTATACAGGCCTGGAGGCCTCATTTCAGGAAGGATGTAGAGCTGCTGGAACGAGTACAGAGAAGGGCAACTAGATTGGTGAATGGGACAAAGGGGTTCTCTTACGAAGAAAGGCTTAAGTTTTGCAAATTACAGTGTCTGGAAACTAGGCACCAGCGGGGTGATCTGATAGAGGTGTACAAAGCCTTGAATGGTTTGAGCATGCTCAATGCTGATGGGATTCTTCCTCTAGCTCAGAAAAATCACCTGAGAGGGCATAAATTCAAATTGAGGAAAGACAGATGTAGGATAGATGTGCGGAAATTTGCCTTTAGCCAGCGGGTGGTTGGTGGGTGGAACAGACTTCCATCCCTTGTCGTGGAAGTTGATAGCCTAAATAAGTTTAAGGCTCAGCTGGACAGGTATTTCGAACGAACAGAGGGGTGAAGTGGAAGTGGTTATTTTTATTTATTTATGTTACTTTTTTTTTTTTTTTTTTTTTTTTGGCTGATGCTGCATAAGCTTGCTTTCTTGCATCAAATGCCTCTACTAATGCTAATGCTAATGCTAAAGTTAACTGCAAAATTGCATTTCTGTCTTGAAACAATTTTAATTTAACTTTATACAAATAACAATGCATATCATGTCATAGAAATGCATTTCTCCAGTAGTTTACAAGTTAGCCTGGGCTACAAGAACATTTCCAGTAAACCAAGAAAATGTTAAATGACTTTTTCTTGGTTAATTACAAAAACATTTACTACAAAATCATTTTGTAGTTAACATTGACACTAAACCCTCAACTATACTAGGTTGAAACCAAAGAAAGGTAGAATTAGACACAAATGAAACTTTACATATAGTCTTTCTTGGTTCCTGATATGCATTCATTCTACCTTTTTTGCCAACTATTTATGATATGATACTTGTCTTTTCTGGTTTATTGTCAGCAGTAAGGTCAATATCAATATCTAAAATGTTGGCAAGAAAAACACAATGAAGACAATAACAAAGCCCAGCATAAATGACTATGAGGTGTAATAGTAGTAGTAGTAGTGGCATGTGATGCAAGAAAGCATGTGTATGAGCTTATGCAGCATCAGCCAAAAAAAAAAAAAAAAAAAATCACACCATTCCTTCCAAATGCCTGTCCAGTGCCTCGTTAAATTTATTCAACCTATCAGCTTCCACAACGACAGATGGAAGTTGGTTCCAGCAATTAACCGCCCGCTGGCTAAAGGCAAATTTCCGCACATCTATTCTACATCTGTCCTTTCTTAATTTGAATTTATGCCCCCTTAGGTTCGTAATCTGAACAGGTGGAAGGATCCCATCAGAATTCAGCGTGCTCAATCCATTCAAGGCCTTATACACCTCAATCAGATCACCGCGCAGGTGCCTAGTCTCCAACCACTGCAATTTGCAGAACTTAAGCCTCTCTTGGTAAGAGGATCCCTTCATTCCCCTCACCAATCTTGTTGCCCTTCTCTGTACACGCTCAAGTAAATCTACATCCTTCCTAAAATGAGGCCTCCAGACCTGTACGCAGTACTCAAGGCGTGGCCTGACCATTGCCATATACAGAGGGATAATCACCTCCTTTTCCCTGCTAACAAAATTCCTATATATCATTGACAAAACCCCATGACCTGCCCTGGCAGCCTGTCTGCATTGCTCAGAAAACTTCATATCTGCCTGCACAATTACTCCCAGGTCTTTTTCATTTTCTACCACCTTAAGTGTAGTATCACACAGTTGGTACATTTCTCTGGGGTTACTTCTACCCATATGCAGTACTTTGCATTTGTCGAGGTTAAACTTCAGTTGCCACTTCTTAGCCCATCTGCCCAAATTATCTAGATCCTGTTGCAGTAGCACACTGCCATTACTGTCATTAACAACCCTGCCAACCTTTGTATCATCTGCAAACTTCAACATTAAGCCTGATATACCTTCATCAATATCATTGATAAATATACAAAACAACAGTGGACCCAACACCGAACCCTGTGGGACTCCACCAATAACATTAGTCCACGAAGAGCAGCACCCATTGATTACCACCCTCTGTCTTCTCCAACTTAACCATCCTTTTATCCATTCTAGCAACTTACCCTTAATACCATTCTGCTCCAATTTATACAATAGTCTTTCATGCGCAACAGTTGTGCAAATGTATCCCCAATTCACAAAGGGGGATCGAAGGGTGACACGAGTAATTACAGACCAGTTAGTTTAACTTCTGTTCCAGGTAAAATAATGGAGTCGCTGGTTAAAGATGCATTGCAGGATCATCTAGACAAGACTGCAGCAATAATTCAGACACAGCATGGGTTTGTTAAGGGAAAGTCTTGTCTGACAAATTTGATAGGATATTATGATGTGGTTACAAAGGAACTGGATGCAAAAAATAATTTTCATATCATATATTTGGATTTCAGGAAAGCTTTTGACACTGTTGCGCATGGAAGACTATTGTACAAATTGGAGCAGAATGGTATTAAGGGTAAGTTGCTACAATGGATAAAAGGATGGTTAAGTGCGAGAAGACAGAGGGTGGTAATCAATGGGTGCTGCTCTTCTTGGACTAATGTTATTAGTGGAGTCCCACAGGGTTCGGTGTTAGGTCCACTGTTGTTTTGTATATTTATCAATGACATTGATGAAGGTATATCAGGCTTGGTGTCGAAGTTTGCAGATGATACAAAGGTTGGCAGGGTTGTTAATGACAGTAATGGCAGTGGGCTACTGCAACAGGATCTAGATAATTTGGGCAGATGGGCTTAGAAGTGGCAACTGAAGTTTAACCTCGACAAATGCAAAGTACTGCATATGGGTAGAAGTAACCCCAGAGAAACGTACCAACTGTGTGGTACTACACTTAAGGTGGTAGAAAATGAAAAAGACCTGGGAGTAATTGTGCAGGCAGATATGAAGTTTTCTGAGCAAGGCAGACAGGCTGCCAGGGCAGGTCATGGGGTTTTGTCAATGATATATAGGAATTTTGCTAGCAGGGAAAAGGAGGTGATTATCCCTCTGTATAAGGCAATGGTCAGGCCATGCCTTGAGTACTGCTTACAGGTCTGGAAGCCTCATTTTAGGAAGGATGTAGATTTACTTGAGCGTGTACAGAGAAAGGCAACAAGATTGGTGAGGGGAATGAAGGGATCCTCTTACCAAGAGAGGCTTAAGTTCTGCAAATTGCAGTGGCTGGAGACTAGGCACCTGCGCGGTGATCTGATTGAGGTATATAAGGCCTTGAATGGGTTGAGCACGCTGAATTCTGATGGGATCCTTCCACTCGTTCAGATTACAAACCTAAGGGGACATAAATTCAAATTAAGAAAAGACAGATGTAGAATAGATGTGCGGAAATTTGCCTTTAGCCAGCGGGTGGTTAATTGCTGGAATGAACTTCCATCTGTCGTGGAAGTTGATAGGTTGAATAAATTTAAGGAGGAACTGGACAGGCATTTGGAGGGAATAGTGTGATTGTTTTTTTTTTTTTTTTTTTTTTGTTGGCTGATGCTGCATAAGCTCATACATTTGCTTTCTTGCATCACATGCCACTACTACTACTACAGTGTCAAAAGCTTTCCTGAAATCCAAATATATGATATCAAAATTATTTTTTGCAACCAGTCAATCTTCCGGCAATGAATCCACATTAGTCATTGGTGGGAGGATACCATTAGACCCTAAAGTCATTTATATGTGACATTTATTTATGTGCAATAGGTCTTGATGATTTTAGGCAGTCATTTATGTGCAACAGGTATGGTTATTTTAAGCAACACTAATCATCAAGCACGGTCCAAATGATTTGCATACGCATAATGAATTTACTAATTCTGGTGAACCAAGGTCTGGTGGCATAGAAAGAAAACAATGGAACAAAATCAGCAGAGTATAGTATATTTAAAGTCTTTCCTTTCAGTCCCCATTCAATTCTGGTTATACAAACAATCATCCAAATTAATTTTGTTTTTTCTTCAACATGAGTGACAATCTGAGTAATCTTTCATTTAATAACAGACCCAAATATTTAATAATAAGTAAATACTAAACTGTTTTATCCAAGAGTTTCATTAGACAGTCCAATACAAGAAAAATGGCATTTGAGCATCATGATTTTTGTTTTTTTCTTTCAAGATTGTCAATTTATGAATTGTGCACCAATCTTGGAGCACTGCAAGAAAAATGTTGGCAGTTTGTTCAAGGTCATGATGAGAAGATCTCAGAACCAGCAAAATAGGACCACAAGATAAAGTCATAAACAATTTTAAAAACAACTTCGCAGTATCCTGGGCTAGCCACTCATCAACCACCATAACTCCAGCAAGCCGGACCCAACATGAAGCCTTGAGGACAGCCCTTTTAGATTGGCATAGCTATCCTTGTGTCTTGGCTATTAAGGCGTCTGAATGATTAACTGCTAGTCAGTAAAATAACTTCTTAAAGTATGATAGATTTGATGAGAAAAGTTTGATATATAGAGTCTCTGAAGAAAATTGTCACACTGAATGTTGTCAAACAATGTTGGCTCCTTCAAAATCTATAAAAAATACCAAGTATTTAGAAGGAGAACTTTGAATAATGTTCAGGAGTTTAATATGGCATTCGTTGTGCCATTACCATGTTTAAATCCATATTGGTATCAGAGGATAAACCTTCAGATTCATATTTATCTTTTATATGAGCAGAAAGAAGCCTTTCCACAACTTTTCCTATGACCAAAAAGAAGAGCTATTGGCCTAAAGGACTTAGGAGTAGTGATTGTCTTATTTGAGTGTTTCAGCAAGAGTTACAATGTAGCTATTTTCCAAGAACTAGGAAAGATCATGTGCAAAAGCCATCTATTCATGATCAGGACCAGAACATTTATGATTTAATCTTTTGACAGCTAGATCTCTATTATCTCTTCCACAGAAAAAGGTAATTCTTCATCAGGAATGGAATAAGTTAAATTCGGATGTTTCATAATTAAATATACTAGTAAAGGACAGCGAATGCTTAAAAAGTCTATTAACACGGTACTTGAAGATCTCTAAAACTTCGCATTGCCAATTAAATATACTTGAAGACTATCTTCTTGAGAATTGAAAGGAGCAATTTTTTTCCAGAATCAACTCAATGGACCCAGCTCAAAAAGATGTGTGAAGAGTTTTATGGCTTGTGGTGCAGAAAATATCAGCTGGTCTAATTTTGTCCATATACAATACACTAGACTAAAGGGTTCATATCATTACCCACCGAGGTAAACTAACCAAGTTTTTCACTAAGAATAAGTGCTGGGTACTAGTTACAGAGAGAAGAGTAATTAACTTTCGAGGTATTGAGCTCTGGTTATGTCTGCAGGCAGCACTAGCATGCTGCAATACCAGTCTAGCTGCACAAACCTGAAAACAAAGAACGGAAAGTCAGCAATCCACCAGGAAACAGATTTAGATCATCAGCATCTAAGTTTCATTGAGTTAGTAGCAGCTGAAATAATGAGGTTCTGAACAAACACGGCAATCTTGTCAGCAAGAAGAGCAGAAAAATAAGCAGTGTCATCCTCTATAAAATTATTCTTAAGAAATTAAAATTTTTCCAAGAAGTACTTTTAATTGAAAACCTTGCAATATCATATCAAGCAGAATCTAACAGAGTGCTAAGGAATGGTATTTGTATAAATAATACTCCCATGATCACTGGTAATTTCATCAATAAGCAATTCCCAGAATTTAAGTTTGTTTGCAATAGATGGAGTGGCCTACTGATGAGCAGTTGGTTGAAGGGTTACCAAGTTAGTTATGCATGGAGCAGGAAAAGGCTTACCTGGACAAATTTACGAAGCTTGTGAAAATGCAAGATATTTAAAGCCTATGGTTATTCATTGTATTATTCATCAGCAGGTACTTTGCGGAAAATATTTGAATCTATCATGTGTCACTGTTGAACCAGTAGTGTCAACGGTGAACTTCATTCACATGTCAGAAATAGAAGCTGAATATCCCGACTTGCCCTACCATGCAGCAGTTTGATAGCTTAGCAGTGGTAAAGTTTTATTGCAATTTTTTGAGCTCAGGGCCAAGATTGAAATTTTTCTGAACGAGAAGAACTGCCCTCAACCACTATTATCAAACACTGAATGGCTTTGGAAATTAGCTTTTGCTGCAGACTTGAAAATGTATCTTAATGAATTTAACTTAAAATTACAAGGCAAAAGAGCACTTTTATGTGAAACTTATACTGCGGTAAAGTCATTTCGATGACAACTAACTTTTTTAAATTCACAAGTAATGCCAAACTGCTTTATACACTTTTCGTGCTGTAAAAAGTTAAAACAAGAAGTGAGATCTCCATTCCCATACAAATTTGCAGAGGACATATTTTCCGAGCTCAAACTACAGTTCCAGCAGTGTTTTTCGGGCCTCGATGCAAGTGCAAAAGAAATTAACATATTTCAAAATCCATTTAACTGTGCAATTGAGGAGCTTCCACCTAAGCTTCAATTGGAAGTGATTAATGTGCAAAGCAATGACATGCTAAAAGACAAATATCAAACGAAGAATCTAATAGAATTCTATAAATGCCTTCCAAGCGATGAAATGCTCAACTGAAATCATATGCTCGTGGATTGATATCAGTATTTGGCACTAACTATCTGTGTGAAAAGACATTTTCAAAGATGAAATACATAAAATCTCATTACAGATCAGCATTAACAGATGAATATTTACAATCGAATTTGATGATAGGGAACACTAACTTTGAACTCCAATTAAGCGAAATATTTTCCCAAAAAAAAATAATAATAATTCCATTTCATTAATACATATTATGTATTCCAAAAAAATTGTACTCAATATAATTATATTTTGAATTTCGTCAATAAAAACTTTTAGGAAATCTGTTTTCTCTCTTATTATATAAGTGCCTACATAATATCCTCGATTCTGCCTCTTGGCCCACAAAGCCTAAAATATTTACTATTTGGCCCTTTACAGAAAAAGTTTGCCGACCCCTGCTCTAACTCCATCTCATCCCAAGAAATACTTGGCAGCAATATTTTTATAGTAAATTTCTTCAATCACTAAAATGGTAATTTTTGCTTAGTCTTGTTGATGTCATAAATGATAGTACGACCTTTCTTTTTAGGAACTTCAGGATGAAAACCAAGATCATTAAACTTAGAGCAGTTTTTAATTTTTCTAATTTTTTATTATTATTAGTTGATATAAAAACTTACATCAGTCATTGAATGGTATATATGCTACACAATAAAGTAATATTCTGGATAAAAATAAAAACAATCTAAAGTCAAATAACTAATATTCATTTCATTTTAAAATCTAAATAAGAAAATTATTACAGGTTCCAAACCTTTTTTTGTGTTTGTGATAACTATTTTAAAAAAAAAGGGAAAAAATTAGGAAGAGAATGGCTAACCAGAGTAATATGAGTTGTGATTTTAAAACTTCAAAACTGAATTAATATATTCAGGGGGAAAAACTAATCAAATATCTAGAATGCCTGCATAAAGAAAAAGATAATGTTCTCAACATCATTTGACTATATTAATAGACACTAAAGCTAATTTTCAAAAGTTTAACATTTGAAACCATTTCATATCAAGTCATTTCACTTAAAATTAAAGAATAAATATTTAAATTTTTATTAATAAAAACATGCAATTATACTTACAAATCTGATAACACATCTGAGAACTTAAGAGGATTATCTTGTAAACATAAAGCCAGAACTTTTTCTTTTGCATTTAACAGTTCCAGATTTAGAGGTGAAAGCAGAATCTGAAAGTTTCAAAATATTATGGAAATTGTCTGAGGAAACAAATTTTGAAATTGAGATATAATTTTTATGGGTTTTTTTTCCTGAATAAAGATGAGTGATCATTAAACATTAAACATGAATCTGATACCAAAATGTAACAGAATTTAAAAAAATAAATAAATAACTAAACCTTAGCCACATTTTATAATACCTATAACAAATACTTTTAGAGAATCCTACCCTGAAAATACTCCTTTCTATTCCCACTCCTATGCCATTGATCTCTTTGGTAGAGATGGCAGATTTCCAAACTAATAAATTACATCTCACTTGTAGACCATAAAAAAAAAACACAATGTGTATTTGTATACATTAAAAAATATTTTATACAAATCAAGCCTATGATATCAAGAAATATTCATATGGCATCTAGCTATGTGGTAATATTTTATCTACGTGGCACCCAGTAAGTCCCTCCCTGGACATTTTTGAAATGGAAATTGAGATATAATTTTTATGGGTTTTTTCCTGAATAAAGATGAGTGATCAGAGTTCATTTATAACAGAGTAATATTTATTAATGAGTATTATTAGACAAATAATACTCAATAAATTTCTGAATAACTTGTTTACAGAATTTCATATATATTTCCAGAAAGCTAAATTACCAAAAACTGGCAGTTCAATACTCTATTAAAGGAGAATTAATTAGTGCATATGTTGAGCAATCAGCAATGAAATCAATATAAGAAAATCTCTGAACACATCTCTATCATTCAATCTACATTATCACACTCTTTACTCTGAAGTAGCTGCTTGCAAGCAGCTACTTCAGATTCTATTCATTCCAATTCAGATATGTTAGGAAGACAACAAAAAAAAAAAAATAAAATAATGCTTTCTACTGAGTAAGGATACTTGCATTTTACCAAGCTGAGAATAATCCCTCCCACATAATGATTTGGACAGCAATTACTGTACATTTGACTGAACTCATTTCTTCCGAGAATCTGTGACACCACAACAATTAACTGCAGAATCTTCATGAACAGAAAGCAAGAAATCCAGCAGGGTGGGATATCATACCAATTCTGCTGGGTTAGGATGAATGAGGCTGATTGGACTGGGAAAGGATCAGAAATATTGTCTGCTGTTATTTCTGTGCTTATGTCCTTTGGTAATTTATTAAACAGCAAGTCTCCAAATGGATATGAAACAAAAAAAAAAAAAAAAAAAACCCAACTAGAAGGGGATGTCTGTAGCATTTTCTGCAAAATCAGGAAAGCCAACCTATGCCATTAAATATGAATGCACATTATTTATGTATAAAAATAATAGAATTGGAATGAATTATTTTATTGACTGTAATGAATTATCTTTTTTTTATAACTCACTTTTCTAAACCTGGGATAAAGAAACTTAAGGAATACCATACAGCTATTTTAAATAACTTTAAATGCAAAAATGACCTTACGTTGTATTCATGTTATGGATGCAGTCAGGTAACTTTTTTTCTGTGTACAAAATGGCAGGCTAAATAAAGCTATGTACACTTGTTCAGATTTACCATTATAACCATGTATATGAGTTTGTACCTACAAAAAGTTCGGTTTACACTCTGACATGACCATGTTTATCAGAAGAGTTTACAAGTAATCATTGTAACTAGAATACAATCATTACCTTTAGGACAACAATATTCCAAAATGTTTTGTGGGTTTGAACCACGGTCAACTCATATACATGTGCTACTGCATGCTAGTATTGACTATTCAGCTATATCAGCATTCATGGTGAAACCAAAAGTTTCATTCAACTTGTGTGCTGCACAACCATGAAACATGTGCTTAAATTAAGTGAGAAGGTGGAAAATGTGAAATCATGAATAATGAAGTTCTTTGTCATTCCAGTGAAAAGGAAATATTTAAAGTCTGCTAGTTTATTAGCAGGAATAGGAAGTTGGTTTGGTTTTGATTTTATTGGCGCATCAGCTACTAAGGCTATAATGCGCCAAGACCAGGTCAACTAAAAAATTTTAAACTTTAAGTGAGCTAATTAATTAGGTCACTATGTCAAAATGTATAACAAATGTATAAAAGAAAAATGTAAATTTTATATACAAGCAAAAATGTTTATTGATTTTAAAAAGCTAAAAACAGCAGACACATTGTCACTGTCAGATAAAATCTGACTGAGTGTATACGGCTCAGTCAGATGATTAAAAGCGGTAAAACGGATATTGCTAAAATCTGGACAATCAATTAAAATGTGTCTCATGGATAAAATTGTGCCACAGGACTCACACATAGGAAGGTCATAGAAGACTGTATTGGAAACAAACGCTTCTTGAAGCATTTCTGAAGAAGACGACTCCTTGTGCAACAAACAAATGAGTGCCAAGCCGATTATAAGTGATCAACGAGTGTGCATTTAGTCGATGATAAAGAATAAACATTCTTTAAAATTTGTAAGTCATAAATAATTTCCTTATTATTATAATTTGCTTGATTTTACAAGCTACATTTTAATTTCTTTGGATAAATCAGTCATTGTTTAAACATAAACTGTTGTTGTTTGTTATTTGGTTTTTAGGAGCATTAGCAACTAAGGCCGTATTGCTCCGGGGATATGCGGTGGTCATTCCCTGACCTTTCTGCATCCTCCGTATTTGGTGGTGACGGGCTCGAACCCCGGTCTAATCAAGAAGCGTGTGCTATGCACTGCTACTCCTGCCCTAAAAAACAAACTAATTAGCTAACTAATTTCATTGTTGAGAACGTAACCCCTATGTTTAACCTTGTCTATGGGAAATAAATTCCCGCTTTACGAGTTTTTGCTTTATGAGCGCGCACTAGGAACGGATTAACTCGTAAAGTTGAGAACTACCCGTACTTGAAAAACAAACAAACAAACAAAAAAAAAAAACCTCGTAAACCCGGGAACTCATAATGTGAAAACTCATAAAGCAGGAACTGCTTGTATATAGAACTTTTGATAGAGCTGCCTTTCTGATATAATGTGCTAGACAGCATTCATGAGCATAAGTATTTAAGCATTAGTAGAGGCATTTGATGCAAGAAAGCAAGCTTATGCAGCATCAGCCAAAAAAAAAATAAATAAATAAATAAATAAAAAATAAGTAAATAAATAAATAAATAAAAAATAACCACTTCCACTTCACCCCTCTGTTCGTTCGAAATACCTGTCCAGCTGAGCCTTAAACTTATTCAGGCTATCAACCTCCACGACAAGGGATGGAAGTCTGTTCCACCAACCAACCACCGGTTAAAGGCAAATTTCCTCACGTCTATCCTATATCTGTCTTTCCTCAATTTGAATTTATGCCCTCTCAGGTGATTATTCTGAACAAGAGGAAGAATCCCATCAGCATTGAGCATGCTCAAACCATTCAAGGCTTTATACACCTCTATCAGATCACCTCGCTGGTGCCTAGTCTCCAGACACTGTAATTTGCAAAACTTAAGCCTTTCTTCGTAAGAGCACCCCTTTGTTCCATTCACTAATCTTGTTGCCCTTCTCTGTACTCGTTCCAGCATCTCTACATCCTTCTTGAAATGAGGCCTCCAGACCTGTATACAGTACTCTAGGTGTGGCCTGACCATTGCCTTATACAAGGGAATAATCACCTCCTTATCCCTGCTGCACATTTAGTCAAGCATTCTTGACTAAATGTCTAAGAGTATGAAAGAGTTGGTTTATGCATGGTTACTGCACATACATCATTTCTACTACCCCGGTAGTATAATTAAACAATGCATTCACACTACCTAGGTAGTAGAAATGATGTACGTGCAATAATCATGCATAAACTAACTTTCAAATTTTTAGTTGTTTGATATAATTGTGTTAGGAAAATCTTGGACATTAAATGAAATCTCCACTAAGTTATAATTAACAAAACTTACATAACAACTGACTCATGAACTTACCACAAGTGATCTGTCCAAGGATTTTAAATTGTTAGATTTATCACGAAATAGGCACCTGCTGTTGTTTACATGTTGATCAGAGGAGTCCAATTGATTTCGACGAGAGGATATATCCTGAAACTGTGAAAATCCATTGGGAGAAAATAAACCTAATGAACAATCTGTAGCACATTCTTTCCCTACATCAATGTTTGATATTTCTGTTTTGCAAATGGGAATCCTCTTTTCAGGACTCTTGACATAGTTACTGCAATTGTCACCATAAGAACTTTCTTCTGAAATAATAAATTCACTACTTCTGTCTCCTGACTTGTTATGTGCAATGGAATTGTTAGTGTAAAATGATTCTTTCTAACAAAAAATAAAACAATCGGCATAAATTAATTTTATAATTTATTTTAAGAAAGAAAACATTAAAATCAAAACTGTAATAAAATACCACTCATTTACTTCTATTTTTATCACTAAAATATTTTCTGCATCAAAATTAGAATCACTAATAATCAAGCAATTTACAAAAAATAATTACTGTAAGAAGGGAATGCTGATGCAGATGATGCAGTTAAGGATAAACTCATAATTCCTCATGTGGAAGGTTGTTATTCAAACCATATATATCAGCTTCCACTTTGCACGTATCTGAGAAGAAAACAATTCTATACAATATTAACAATGATGAGCATTATGCTTACTCTTATGGCATATTATAACATATAATTGCATGATTAATTATTTCTTAACTGATTAAGCATTTTAAAAAAGGCTGGGTAAGTCTTTATCACGACATATGCTATACCAGGAATCAAGAAACAAAACTAAAATCTATTTAACACCTAGCCAAATTCACCTGCTCCCATGAATCTTTTTTTTTTTTTTTAATTAAAAAAAAAAAAAAAAAAGATCATTACTAGGTGATGCTGAAAGACAATGGCAACAACTGCTTTTTTTTTAAAGTTATGAATTAAAAGGTTGGTGTTTTCTCAATTAGGTACTGTGTATCCAACTATCAAATAACTATCAAATAAAATAAGGAAATTAGCATAAGAACATTAAGATAGTGATTGTCAGGTTCCTTTCTAAACTTTACAGACGATATAATATTCTTAGTATACTTAAAATACTGTCTGTAAATTTCAAATAAGTTGGATAATGCATTAAATTTTGTCTACTTTATTATCAAAAATCATACATCAGATTAAAAGCTCCTATGCAGTACTCAAGAAGTGATTACCAAAACTGTTAAGTAATGTCCATGTGATAAGAAGGCTGTGAGGTGGAGTGAGTGAGTGAGTGTGAGTGTGTGTGTGTGGCAATACTGCCAATGGGCAGTGAGTGCACAGGAGAAATTGGTTAACTTAATAACATGAAATTTGCTACAAAGGGCTTTAAGAATATTCTAAATAAGTCCTTAAATTTTGAAAATGACTGGAGTTGCTATTCCAAATTTATAGTAATGCTTCTGTGAGAGAAAACACAAGGGGACTGCGGACTCAGAATTGTGCCTAAAACAATTACAGTGTCTGGAGTGGCTATCCTCCTGAGCAACTGATAATTTAACTTTTTATAAGTTTTACTAATTCAAGTTTACAGTCTTTTATTGCTTTTATTAATTTTATAATATGTATATATTTATTGTATAAGTGTTTGGTATTCACCCTTAGACCTGATTAAATTTAGTTTTGTACTGCTTTTATTAATTTTATAAATTGTAATATTTATTTTATAAGTGTTTGGCATTCACCATTAGATCCCCATTTTGAGAGCATGGTTAGTATTGAATTTCTACAATTCACAAGATTGATAATTTTCAGTCACTTGAAACATCGGGTTTAGATTTTGCACAATACATTATTTATTTATTATTATTTTTTTTTTGGTAGTTGTTAGCGCATCAGCTTCTGTGGCCATAATGCACCTCCCAAGGTTTTTGTAGTACTTTGATCCAAGCCCGAGCGGGATTCGAACCCACGACCTTTGGGTTGCCAGGCAGGCACTTTACCCACCCGGCTAGCCCGGTCGGCATACAATACATTATAGTTTACATAATAAAACAGTCAAAAACTGTTGTGGTTATGATGCAGTAAAACCCTGATATTTGTGGAGAAAATGTTTTCTGGAAATTTCCATGAATCATACATCGTACATCAATTGATGTATGATTTAACATAAATCATACATCAATCATGATCAAAGTTTTATGGGGGAAAATAAGGGTTTCAGTTGGGCTTTCTTAAGGAAATCAACACAAAAATTTATGATCAATACAGAATTAACATGTAATATAAGTAATAATCGTGCTTATAATAACAAAAATAAATATAAACTTAATGAACATTTTATATGAAGATTGAATAAAAAAAATAAAATGCAAAAAAAAAATATTTAACTCATCAAAAATGACAATATTGAAAAGATAAGGCATGTTGCAATGATACAGGAAGGTGTGAGAGAGAGAGAGAGAGAGAGAGAGAGAGAGAGAGAGCTTTCCTTGAAGGCAACAAGGTATTCTGGAGAGAAAGAAGGTACAGTTGTGATTTTCTTTAAAAAAAAAAAAACACCCTCATTATGGATGTTTCTTTGTCTCTCATTGCACCATATTGTCAAAGGTTCCATTTCCAATGCCTTGTTAGCCAGACCCACCCTCAGACATGTCCAAAATTTCTGCCAAGGCCTTAAGCAGAATAACATAACTCTCTCCTTCCTTGCTGCTTTCACCTCACTTTCTTTGAGATTGGTGACACCTTCTTCTCCCACATCACATGTCAAACTCACAACCACTGCAGCTTTTCTTCTACCAAATGAGATGTCTTTCAGGTCTTTTACCACATTAAGCACAGCCCTCTCCAAACATGCATTCCAAGGTGATGGTTTGATTTCATCTAGCGATTCCTTTATGTGTGTTGTATAGTCAGCATTTTTATAATTTTCTAGCAATCGCTGACTAATGATGTTGATATCGAAAAGATAGGAATGGGATGATCAGAACTGATTGACAGAGGAAATGCTCACCATTTGGTCAAGAACGTTTAAAAAGGTGCAGCTGGTGTAATATGATTTAAATGTTGGAATCAGACCCTGCTCCATCAGTTGGATCAGGGCCTCATCTGCACCTCTATGGTGTATGAACTGGACTCGGGTGGGTCAGCGGCTCCTATAACCTATTGCGGCTAATGATTGCCTGATGGTCTTTGTGGAGATGTTTCTGGCACCTCCCTCATTGAAGTCAGCAGTGATTTGTGCCACTGTCGCTCTTCGGTTGGCTGAAACAATGTGAGACAGATGCTATTCCAGAAATGGCGTATTCCTGATACACACTTGATACTGTCAAAATGGGGATAATGCAATTTCTGTACCACCTCCACGATAGTGACCCATGCATCGGGCAACCATTATCATCCCTCTTTAAAAGTCGGTTAACTCACGACATTTATCCATACTGACATCAAATTACCATCTACGTGAATGCAGTGTACTTATATACCTGCCAAGCAGTGGATTCATCCACTATCAAGAGGAGTGACAGTGTCGCGTTGCCCAGGAACCCCATGAATATTAGAGGTTTACTGTATACCTTTTTTTATACATATAAATGCAGCATTCCAAAATTTTTGATGTGTAAGACTTCCACATCATTTAAATTTAGAAAATAATACTAATTAGAAAATAGTTCACTAACATAGTTAAAATCCAACGTAGTAATCCATCAGTCAGCTTTCTTTTTTTATTAGTAATAATTCTGCATTTTAAATTACTTACACTAGAATCTGTATTTGCATATGCATTTATGTTTTCTTTATTACTGTCCATAGAACTTGAGCCCTCTTGAATTCTGGATTTAGATCTAGAAGAAATGCAAATATTATAATCAACCTTTTAAAAATTTGTAATAGTATTTAATTAGCAAAATATTTTAAGATGATTTCAAATACATAGGTAACAGCTTAATACACAACTAAAGTCAATGTTTTGTGTCTCTTCATTTAGAAGGTAGGCATACATTAGCATGCATCAATAGGATGAGAAAAGAGTTCTTATGTCCCTATACCACTAATAATAGTCACCCAATTCTAATTGTAAACAAACTTTCAAGTTGCAGCAAATATTTCAAACATACTAATAGTTACACATGGCCTTTAAAATCACTATCAAGCAATGGGCTGTTAACTGTTACAATTCTCGGTGTTATTTTAGATGTGAATGAGTATTCATTAAAAATGATTTTATTTTGTTTATATTTTTGGTGGTGGAACAAGTGTTTCATAGTGTAATGCCTCTCTATACTATAATAACTACTAAACTGGGGTAATGATATGCCTGTACATTAGTACAGTTAAATGCTGTATTTCATAGGAGTTGACCAGTTGTAAATTAACTGAGATTCTTCAGGCTAGAGCTAAGAAAACATTGCTGAATATTTCAAAGAGATGCTAAGCTCATGTCTAGATTATCAGAGCAGCTCTAACGCGCACGCTCGCTCTCTCTCTCTCTCTCTCTCTCTCTCTCTCACCAATTACTGAATAAAAGCAAAACTTAAGCCACTCATAAAATACTTACAATGAAGAATGCCCTTCTGATATTGACAGTGACGTGTCATCAAGAAATGAAGTATTTGGCATCGTGTCATTGATATTACGTTGCAGTAAAACCTAAAGAAATTCAAAATAATAAAAAGATGAAAATAATATCATTAAAATGTGAAATTTAAATTTTACATTTAAAAGTTTTTGATATATCAGGACAATATATTAGCCACTATTACTTCTACCAGGAAGTTAAAGTAATTCAGACTTCAACAATGTTGAAATAGATTGTTTCAATAAGCATAAGGCAACTCAGGTTATTACTGAATCAGTATACTGTCTGCAAATTGCATGTTTTCTATAGCTTGATATGTCTGCTATTAGGAATGAAGAGATGGAGTTTATTTATTTACTAATTAGGAGACTGTCACATATAAAGGGCTAAGAAAAATATGACTGGTAACAATGAGTGAGATTTTTGTCCTCGTACTTCTTAAGGGGTGATGGAGACATAGAGGCAATGGTTTAATCTATGAACAAGAAGTTTGGTACAATGTTCCAAGAACATTTCAAATAAGTCCTAAAATTGAGAAAAGGATAAGAACTATGGTTTCAAATTTATAGCAATGTCTGTGGTGAAGGTGGGGATTATAGAATCGGAATTTGGCCTAAAAACCTGCCAGGGAGCAAAAGAACATCTGCTAAAAATTTAGTGTTGATCTGACTTTCCTTCTCAACTAATGCCCAAATACCAAGCATTTGAAACATATTTTCACTTATACTTCAAATAGGCCTCTAGGGTTGGGAACATTCTGATTCATAATAACTGCAATGTAATACACCAACTGTATAACTGAAACTTTATTAAAATAGAAATAATATTATAATATAAGACAGGATCAAATTAAAAATAATAAAATAAAATACACTGATTGTGCAATAAAAGCAATAAAATAATAAATAAAATATAAAGAAAAGCAATTACACTATATGGAATAAAAGATAAAAACAACCGTAGCTTTCAGAGGTGACCGCTTCCTTTATCAATAGTAAGACTTAACTTGTCACGGTACATCCTTAAATACCTGCAGGATCATGGCTCACAGCAAGTGTTATCGTAGGAACATGCAAGCATATTAACGCCATAAAGGCTGCAGATTATAGGAAATCTGCTGAGGTCGAACATTTTTGGGAGAACCACCAAATTTCACCTGGCGATGCCATCATAGTTGATCATTCACACAGATAATGGAACCGCAAATGGCTCGGTTTGTGGATTTGCTATTCTGAGCATAATACCATTAATATAGACAGGGGAATCTGTATTCATCCCTCTTTGAAACCATAATTCTTGGATGAGATGAATGGTTCTGCCTGGCATACTCCCGAGCCATTACTGGTTTCCGTGCACGTGTAGAGAATACTGCCCATACTCCTACAATAACACATGTGCAAGCAGTGATCCTGCAAGTATTTGAGGATTTACCATAACAAGTTAAGTCTTACTGTTGATAAAGGAGGTTGTCACCTTTGAAAGCTATGGTTGTTTTTTGTTTTTATTCCATATAACTGCGGTTCCCAAACTGTGTGCCGCGGAACACTGCAGGATATTTTAAATTTTCAAGGGAAACACAGCGATACTCGACATCTGTTGGACACTGTGCAAACTACTAGCTTGAGGTAATTCACAGTTTCAACATTAGATTGTGCTACATTCTTTTCAACATCATTCTTGAATGTTTGAGATATATTTTTGTTTATTTGTACTTTTGGCTATGCCAGTATAACTAATCAAACTTTCTTGTTTCTTAGATTTTGTATATAAATACCTGTCAACTCAGAGTCCTGAGCTGGATATTATCATTCTTCTCTTTCTTGGTGATTCCCTTTTCTCTCTCTCAGGGTAACTCAGAATTTCTTTTCTTTTTTTTTTTTGCCTGGTGCAGCAAAGCTTCAGGCTTCATTGTACCATATGGCTAATAATGACTCTCCGGGTCCGTCAGTAATTGAAATAACTGAAGGGTATTTTGATCAAGTATCTGTGAGATCTAGCGAAATTCAGTGAATCATTTTGTTGATTTTTAGTCCTTGTGAATGAAAATGGAAAGATTTTTGAACATTAATAAGTAATGTGGAAGTCAAGAAAAGGATGACAAACCACAG
This sequence comes from Mastigoproctus giganteus, assembly GCF_048544385.1. Taxonomy (NCBI): domain Eukaryota; kingdom Metazoa; phylum Arthropoda; class Arachnida; order Uropygi; family Thelyphonidae; genus Mastigoproctus; species Mastigoproctus giganteus. The sequence goes on along the minus strand of NC_143578.1, from coordinate 211,104,852 downwards.
AACAGTGGCAAAGTTGTGAAGAAATGGAAATATGACTTTGGTTTATCTAGACTTTGGTTTTACTTCGATAGATGTCAATCATGAAGAGTGCCTGCAGTGTGTATTATGTCTGAAAGTTTTGGCTCCAGAGGGCATGCTTCCAAGTAAACTAAAACGTCACTTAGAAACCAATCATCCTAACATGGCTAGTAAATCCCTGATTATTTTGCAGAAAGTTAAACAAATTGAAAGAACAAAAAAAGGTAAATTTTTTTTAAACAAACATCAATATCAAGCAATGCTTTCTCTTTTGGCCTAGGGGCACCGTGAAAAAAAAAATACCAAGACACCAAGGGTGCCATGAACCAAGAAAGTTTGGGAATCTGTGCCATATAGTGTAATTCCTATTTATATTTTATTTATTATTTTATTGCTTTTATTGTACAATCAATGTATTTTATATTATCATTTTTAATTTAATCTGGTCTTATATTATAATATTTCTATTTTAATAAAGTTTCAGTTATACGGTTGGTGTATTACATTGCAGTTATTATGAATTTTCACTTATATACAGAGAGATTTTGTGTGCGTGCACTCACGTTTGGAATTTACTGAAGGGTCTGAGGTATTCAACCAGGAGGAGAATGAGATCCCACATCTAAGCAAGTGAGTGAAAAATGTCTTATGGGAAATCAATTGGGGTCCTGACCCAATGCTACTCCTCACCTTTTCTTGGTGTAACTGTCAGTAGGGAGCAAGCAATAGCTATGAATGAGGATGGACTTCCAAAATGGAAGTAAGCAGACCAAATGGATGGTTTATAGGGTAGAAACATCACTATGGTAAGATGCAATTGAGACTCATTACCAGCTGGAAGGTTCTGTATGAGTCCAGGTCCTCCCAGCTGGTATGACAGTTCTTGCTGAGCTTGCCAGGGGACCAGGACATACAGGGCTATATATATATATAGGGTATCTCAAAAATATACGGCAAAACTTCAGGAATGAGTTCCTCATATGCAGACAATAAAAATATTTTATATCAACATAGTTCCGGAAATGCCTGGTTTTTGAGTTTTGAAGGTCTGTCTATGACACTTAACTGTTCACATCACCTTATAGTAATTGTTCAAAATGCCTGAATACAGGTCTCACATTAATGTCTCATGGACTTGCGAAGACAATGCCAAATTCCTGGTATGTTTCGTATTGTCTCACAACCTGTCACAATTCCATTGCGGAGAGTTTCCACATCATCTACCGGAGTCGAATACACCAATGACTTTAAATGGCCCCACAAGAAGAAATCTAGTGGGTTTAAATCAGGTGAGTGTGGAAGCCAGGCAGTTGGTCCACCCCTCTACTTCAGGAGTCGTAGCTCTTGGTCATCCTCTGTCGGCAGCACGAGGTGTAAAGGTCCCATTTTCACAAAGCCGGTGATGGATACCTGCAAACGTTTTCCTGTCTGGACATCTTCGTTCTGGGAACTTTTCATGGTACAAACGACGAGCCTCCAGAGCACTGCCGTTCGCCAAACCGTACATAAAGTGCATATCCGCTTGCTCCTCATTTCAGTACATGAAATGGAAAGCCACCAGATTCTGTCAGTACCCTGTGATGAAGGAAATCACCTGCGGGAGATAAGACATTCCGGTTAATAACTCGGGAACTAATCATTTCCAGAACTATGTTGATATAAAATATTTTTATTGTCTACATATGAGGAACTCATTCCTGAAGTTATGCCGTGTATTTTTGAGACACCTTGTGTATATATATTACTAGAACAACCATCAAGATAGATATCAAGCTTCAATGGCAATGAAATTAAATTAATAAAATTGTACAGATGAAGAGAGAGAGAGAGAGAGAGAGAGAGAGAGAGTTTATTTAATAACTTAGAACAGCAGAAGCTAATGACAAAAAAAACAATTAAGTACTGGATGGAGGTTTAATTACCACAAGAAAAATAAGAATTACATTTAAAGAGATAGCTTAGGAAAATTTGAAAGGTAAATCTAAAAATGGTAAAGGTTACTAGAATTCTGCATAAGTCATATATCCACAAGTTTACATTGACCGAGCAATGTAAACCAATCATCCTAACATATAGCCATGTTAGGATGATTGGTTTACAATGATTATATCATTACAGAAAAGATCTTAAACATTATTTGAAGATACAAAGGTATATGGAGGATTTGAGATTGGAAATTGCCAAAGAATGTAGTGTGATGCTATATTATACTGCTTTCCACCAAAGGGGTATTAAGCTGGCATCATCCCGATGAAATGCATTAGTCTTAATCTCATTCCATCTGGTATTAGATAACTATCAGAAACTCTCCACTAATTATTGTAAGGTGATGTGATCATATCTTAATTTCATTTAATCTCTTTTTATCTTGTAAACAATTTATTCTCTGTTCATCATGTAATGTTTTAACCAATTATTTTCTAAATCAATCTCTTCACTAACAGTTGGAATGTGATGTAATCAACATGAGATCATCAGCTTTAATCTCCTTATTACGTATAAGACCTGGCATTGTCTTCACATTAGCATTTCAGTTTGCCTTGGTATGAGGAACTGTTTATCTGTTAAGTAACTTGTCTTGAATATATTCAAGGTTCATACATTACTGTTTTATGCAAGTTTCAATTTTTATTTCATTTAAATTTCCATTTACAATTAAACCTCAGATTTTGGCTTGATGATGGGATTGTACAGATGGTCCAAAAATATGGCCTATAACAGTTTAACAAGTTATTGTACACATGGGGTAATGCATACTTGACCACTATACTAAAATAAGATAAACTTTTTTGGTTTTATCAAAGGAAAAATATCAAGGAAATAATTTTGACATTGTTTATGTTTTATTTTAGCTAATCATTTGACTTGGTCTTTCATGAGAGGTTATTGTACAAGCTGGAACATGCTGGGATTGCAGGTATGATTCTAAGATGGATTGCAGTGCGGCTGTAGGGTAGAAGACAGGGGGCTGTAATTAATGGTAACTCTTCAAGCTGGTCTAATGTTAGAAGTGAGCTCCCTAAGGATCAGTTCTGAGACTACTGTTGTTTCTGATTTTCATGAATGACATCCATGAAGGGATAGATAGAGGGCATGACGTCAAAATTTGCAGATGATGTTAAGACTGAGAGAGTGGTTAATGACTGGTGCCAGGCAGGACTCCTTTGGGTTAATCTCAGTAGTCTTTGGAGATGGTCAGAAAAGTGGCATCAATGTTTCAATGCAGCAAAATATCTTACGCTTATTACTGTAAGCTATAAATAACTTACACGCTTTGGTAAATGCTGAATTAAAAACAGTAGAAGAAGAAACTGATTTGAGAGTTACAACACGGGTGAACATAAAGCTCTCCAATTGTGTAAACAGAGTATGGAAGGTCTGTGGTATTTTATCAATGATTTATTGAACATTTACTCGTAGAGATAGAGGTCATAATTCTACTGTATAAGGCATTGTAAGACCACACTTGGAATACTGTGTCCGAGTATGGAGACTGGACATAAAAAAGACGTCAAGCTTCTTGAAAGGGTCAAAATATACCTCATAGAACTCAGTCAGGTTCTCTTAGAGGGAACCTGACTGAGGTCTGTAAGGCTCTGAGAGGGGTAGTAAAATTAATGAAGGTAATCATTTAGTTTGATGAGTCCTGAACTAGGGGGCCATAAATTCAAATCATGGGGAAAAGATTTAGAATGGATTGTAGGAAGTTTTCTTTTAGCTGTGAGTTGTTCATTACTGGACTAAGTTATCTCTGTGGATAATAGTTGAGGATGAACATTTGAGTAAATTGACAGGTCAGTTTGATAGTTACCTACGTCAGGAGGGAAACACAGATATTTTCTTTCTTATATATTTTACTATTTATTTTTATTATTATTTTAGTGTTTATTTTTATTAATTAATTTGTTATTATTATTTATTTATTTTTGACCAGTGCAGCAAAAGCCTGTGGCTTCTTTTCTCTATACGGCTAATACTAATACCATTTCCCAAATATTACCTAAGTCCCCGCACTTTTTTATCGGACTTTGTATATGGAGTTTGAATATGTTAGATAAGACGTGAACATTTGGATATGTGAATATAATATTCTTAATTAAGCATGAAGAGAACAGGATATGTTAGTTTGATGAATAATTTCGGAAATCAGCTGCAACAAGTTCATTCAATAAAAAATGCAGGCTATACTTACCTACCTTATAACTATTTTTCTCTCTCTCTCTCTCTCTCTTTCTTTCTTTTTTTTTTTTTTGATGAAATCTTTTTCAACCTTTTTTACAGAGTACTCTTAAATTTCAAGAAAATTGCTGTCAAAGCTTTAATGCTTTGTTTTATATTCTAATTAATAGCTAACAGAGCAGCAATGGCTCAATACGTTCTACGTTATAAGTAAATTAGTTTAGAAATGGAAGATTTACCTCTATGTCTTGTAGAACACTTCGGTGCTGATATTCTCCGTAGTTGAATGATTATACAAATAGATTACATGTATTCTGCTTCCTCGTAGACAAGATCGGCGATCCCTGGAATCGGAGACCCGCGGACCCCAAGCCAGACCCCCAAAATACATCGAATCGCCGCCCCAATCTTTGATCGAGAGAATGCAATTTAAATCAACAATTTAAATGATTTGAGGCCAAATAAATACATAGTGAATCCATACTCTTAATACTTTAAAAACTAATATTAAAACATAAAAAAAAATTAAGAATCCTCTAAAACATTAATAGACTGAACTAAGATTGAAATTAGCAAAATCCTTCAGTCTCTTAATGTTTTAGAGAAGGAGTGGCCAACTTAATTTGTGATGCGATCTACTTTTTTCCTTCAAAATGTGCCGTGATCTACCATCTCAAAAATTTCATAGTACAAGGTTAAAAAAGTTGATCAACACATATTGAAAATGTTGTTTATAAATTTTAAAATTCAATACAATTCAGAATTCTTATTTTAAATTCATACGTATTTAAAATTTTAATTTATGCAAAGTTTGTGTCTTTGTGTCATCTGCCAAGCTTTCAAAATCAGGGATATACTGTGATAAGGCCAACCGTAAAGAATCTTCTGTATGCAAGTCCGTAAGAGCACAGCAATTCTTCGTCTTTGTTTGTTTCAAATACGAAAAGGCCGATTCACATAAATATGTGGAACCAAAACAGGAATTTAAAGGTTCACTGCATTTTTTTACATTTGGGTACTTTTCTCGGCAAACATATTTCCAAAACTCTTTTTCTGATGACCTGGCTTTTAGGAAGATATCGTTTCACAATGTAATGATTTCATTTTCAAGTAATATTTTCTCCATGTGAAAAATCGCAGTGATTTTTTCTGCAATTTGTTTCGTATCTAAGTCGACATTAAATGGATAAAAAATATATTGAACAATGTCTTTATTTGTTTTAAAATCACTGAATCTAATTTCAAAATCGTCCACAACATTCTCAATTTCAGAAACATATTTCTCACTGTTAAATTAATTCAAAAACAGGATATTTTTGCAAATGATCTTGCATATTGGCAAAATGGTCGAATTTTTTTCCTTTGAGATCCTTAGCCATTGCCAAAAATTTATATTTATATGCAGAAATACTACTAATCATGTCACCCACATTTTTATTTTTCCTTGTAATTCCAAATTCAGATCACTTAATTTACTGGTAAAATCTGCCAAAAAAGCCAGATCACACAACCACTTCGTATCTTGTAGCTGCTGCTGATAATCATCTTCCCTTTGATCAACAAATTTTTTAATTTCATTCAGCAAATTTTGAAATCTCTGTAGAAACTTACTCCGACTCAGATCTGATATTACACACATCTGTGTGTAATATCAGATTTGATTCTTTTTCATCGAATTGCATTTTGAAAAGTCTCCTTTGAAGAGGTTGTCCTCTGATGGAATTCACGATTTTGAAAGCGATGTCCATAACACTTTTAGTATTTAATCTTTTGCTGGCTAACACTTGTTGGTGGATGATACAGTTATTTATTATTTATTTGGTTTTTTTTTTTTTGGAACATTAGCAACTAAGGCCATATTGCTCCTGGATATGCGGTGGTCATTCCCTGACCTTTCCGCATCCTCCATATTTGGTGGTGACGGGCTCGAACCCCGGTCTAATCAAGAAGCGTGTGCTACGCACTGCTGCTCCTTCCCACTTGGCTACGGAGGCGCCGGATGATACAGTGGTTACTCACAAAATCTGGGAATTCATCATCCTTTTGGCACAATGTGATGAATCCATTAGGATACCGGTCATTGTTTTAGTTCCATCTGTTGTTACTGATACGAGCTTAAATAGTGGTAATTTAATTTTTTCAATAAAATGTTTGAATGAGTTAAAGATATCAATACCTCTAGTTCTTTCTTTTAACAAAACTATACCCAGCAGTTCTTCTCTAGTGGCAGAATCATCGAAAACCATATGAATAAAAACGAGCAACTGAGCTGTATCACTGACATCTGTAGATTCATCCAGTTATAAAGAAAAGGACACACAATTAGCAATATCAGCACACAATTGCCCGCTCACATTTTTACTCATTTTTTTGATGCGTCGCATCGCATCACAGTATTTCGAGATAATTACAGATCTTGAAGTAACTTTTAATATTCATTTTTGTTCTTAAAATTTTCAAAAAGAGAATCTGTTATTTCTAAAAATGCGCCTTTGATGAATTGATCATCAGAAAATGATTTGCATTTTTCTGTAAGAAGATGACTCACTTTAAATGATGCTACAGTTACTGCTTTAGATTGTAAATTAGGTGTCATGAAGAAATTTTGCTGCACGAATAATCTGGATTTAAGTTCTAATTTATTTTTTCTAAGGTCACTTTCGGCGGAAAATCCAATTGGTATTTATCATGGAGCGCGTTGAAGTGCCTTTCTAAATTTCCTTTTTTGGGTATAGCCACGGAAGCATTGCAAATCAAACAGCAACATTTTTATTTCACCATTACAAAAAAGTATTCTAGTTCCCACTCTTGATGAAAATGATACGTTTTACTCTTTTTTGTAGTATTCATTTTAAATCAAAAAGTATTAAATTAACATATAAATACTATCCAGTTATTAAAACAGCAAAAGCAATGCTTACCAACTTAACTTTACACTTTAAGTTGGTGGAATGGAAAAATATTCTGTCTGAACAGCTAACATAGGATAATTGATGAAGAGGATTCCTGAATGAGGAAGTTGTTTCCAAAATAACCGGAAAAACACACCACCATATATTGCTCTGTTTGATTATATCGTTATAAGAATCAGTTTTGAATGCCTTTGTGATATTTCTCTAAAGCTATTTCTGGAGGTCACGACCATAAAACAATAAAAACAATTTGCACTTTCCGGCTTATTGGACTTTTCTGTAAGTGCAATCTAATTATAAACGGGTAGTAAACTCAATCTTATTGCATTTGCAATAATACCGACAGCTGGAAATCTTCAATGAAATCTTTAATCATGCAAAAAAAACGAAAATTAATTTTCAAAATTTGCTCTTCATTCCTATTTTTGAAGCTTCGTAAAAAAAAAAAAAAATAATAAAAAAAATTATGCACAGGTAGCGAAACCCACTGCGCAATATAAAATTTTGGTAGTATACCTGACCGCGCAAATCGAGGGATGACTGTATATTTAAAATTCATCGTGATCAACCGAAATTAAAGCCGCAATCGACTCGTTGGCCACCCCTGTTTTAGAGGATTCTTAATTTTTTTATGTTTTTAAAGTAATAAGAATATGGATTCACTATGTATTTATTTGGTCTCAAATCATTTAAATTATTTTAAAAATACAGATGTATTGTATTCTCTCGCTCAAAGATTGGGGGGTGATTCGATGTATTCTGGGGTCGGGCTCGGGGTCCGTGGGTCTCTGATTCCAGGGTGCATTGGATCACTGATCTTGTCTACAAGGGAGCGGAATACGTGTAATCTATTTGTATAATTATTCAACTACGGAGAGTATCAGCACTGAAGTGTTCTATAAGACATCATAGCGGTAAATCTTCCATTTCTAAAATAATTCATATTCTAATGAAAGAAATTTAGACCAACAAACTATTAAAACTGGCTAACTATAGTTTCTTTTTTTTTTTTTTTTTAAATCTTAGAAAGAAACATGCTTTTTGATGCCCAGGTAAAAACTGTTTGCCTTGATATATTCCATATCATAGAAGCTATTTTAGTGAAGTATATAATGTTTTTAAAAGTTATCACTGTTCGTGCTGGTTGTCGTATATCATGCTGTAAGAAAAAATATATTGAGACAATTGAGGAAACTTTTTTTTTTCATATTTATATAAATTATTATAGAAATAGAATACATACCACAGGTGAACTTCTTAGAGCCATTAACTTCTGCTCTGCCTCAAAATATTTTTCCTGGATTCTAGCAATAGACTCTTCGGAAAATCCGCTAAAAGTTGCAGACGAGAGCCCTCTCTTAGGATTAAAGACACTGAGATCTATCTGTTTCGGTGATTTTTTCATTTCGATATTTTCACTTAAAGAAAAGGAACATGGCAAGTAATCTGTATCACAGTTTTTCATTAACCTGGCATTAGTTTGCACTCCATGAAAGGAATCCAAAAACAGACTTATACTTTGATTTTTGTTGTTAATAATAGATCTGTCTTTTTCTGAAATAAATAAAGCACTACTGTTTTTAGTATCTGGAGATGAAAAGATGGTAATTGTACTTTTTTCTTTATGACTATAAACAAGGGAAGAAGTCATTAAATTTCTGCTATTAGAACCTTCAATGGTATGCAAGTCATTTAATTTCCAATTGCTGTTACAATAGTGTGGAAATTTTAAATTACTTTTTAATTTAGAAAAAATACTTCTCTTAATATCAACTCTGTTTCTTGTATTATATAAAATATTTTTGGAATAAAAACCTGACTGCAAACTCTTTGGCCTTTTACTTATTTGTTTAAAATATTGCTGTGATTTCCTAAAGGTGACATTTGGTGTACTTGTCTGTATGGCTGCAGAAAAAATATCAGAATTAGGCACATACACACTATTCATTTTGGAAATGTCTGACAGGTTTGAAATGCTACTAATGGAACCATATGATACACAGGAAAAATCTGAGCCTACTGAAAACATATCTTTGGATAACTCTGTATCACTATACCATTCATTTTCATCACATTGGCTTGAGAAATTACCTTTCTCCACAATCAAATTGTGTTTCTCAATATCACTCCAGTTAACAGACTGATATCCACATTGCTTCTCAAAGCACTTTGTAATTTCTGCCGTAATATTGTTTTTGACATATGGAGTTTTCTTTGGTGTTTTATTAATCAATTCCTTTTGTTTTTTCAGTTTTTTTTGTTTTCTTTTTTTCTTTCTTTCTTTTTTTCTTTTCTTTCGTTTACATTCTTGAAAATCCTCAGAAGATGATTTTTGTATACATAAATCATCCAATGGATCAAGCCTAACAATATGTGGCTCTTGTCTTTTGACAGGTGAAAAATTAGAATATTCACGAATTTTTGGTGGTGATCTTTCAAAAGACCTAAACAAGGCTTCAGAAGAATCTGATGCTGGATGTATCTAAAAGAGAATAATATTGTTTAGCCTTAGTACAAGGATTTCATTAGAGCAAAGATTTAAAAAGAGAATAAAAGAACACAAAAAGTTACACAATGATTATACTGGTGCTTTCTTATTGTTGCAGTACAATGATAAGAGAACATCAAACTTGTCGTTACTACATTTGGTAGAATAACCTGAGAATTAGCAAATTGGCATGACAACTTTTGAATAAATTTGGAAAAACACTTTCATGTTAATCTTATCAATTACAATGATTGTCGGTAAAACTTGCATTTAACAATGCATTTCTAAACTTTTCTGCAATAATTGAAACTAATACTGCAGACATAAAATAAATACTCTCTTGGTAATATATATATATATATATATATATATATATTTTTTTTTTTGAAATATTAACTTTCAAATTTGAAATTTGACCTATAATAGTACTGTGCATAGGTTGAAAAGATAAGATAAAAGACATTTGTTAACATCAGACTTCAATTTCTGTATACTGTAATTTCTGGGAAGTACATATGAGGGTTCGTTTGTATTTGGTTTTTAGGAGCATTAGCAACTAAGGCCATATTGCTCCGGGGATATGCAGTGGTCATTCCCTGACATTTCTGCATCCTCCGTATTTGGTGGTCACGGGCTCAAACCCTGGTCTAATCAAGAAGCGTGTGCTACGCACTGCTGCTCCGGCCCACCTGGCTATGGAGGCACCTACATATGAGGGAAGATTATTTCAGAGAACAGAAGTTGAATGAATAAATAAGGAAAAGAAGTTTCATGCTGGATAGTGAATGGATGTTGACTAGTTGAAGCATGAGGTTGCACTGGTTAGTAAGAGAGCAGTGGAATGATGGATGCCAATTCAGAAGAAAAGCAGCAGAAATATCTAAAGAAAAGGCATGCAGCAGAAAATGAATGCCTATGAGATGGGTCATTAATTAACTTGACTGTCCTCTTTCGAATAGATTCTTGGACCTCAAAAGAGGTTTTGGGGCATCACCCCCAGACAAGGGGACAATATTCCATGGTAGAGGGAACTTGGGATTTGTACAGACTCCGCAGCTTTTTAGAATAAAAGTAACCTTGAGAGTAAAAAAGAAAACCCAATACAGTAGGCTTTCAATATTCATCAACTTTACTATCCATCTTTTCTCATATCTGTTGTACACTATTTAATACCATTATTCTCTTATCCATCACTGGTTCATACTCTTATTCTTCATGATGCCTGTCTCGTGCTTTATATGTGAATTACAATCACTTATCGGCATCGGTCTACCAAGAACAAAATAAATACAAACTACTGGAGGAAACTAATAGAGTGGATCTCAGAAAGTTTACATTTGGCCAGTATGTTGAACCACTGAAATAAACTGCATCTGTGACTTTTTTAAGTTGACAGGGCAGCTGGATGGGGATCTTCTGAAGGCGAGAAAAATGTGATAAGATGGATACAGGTTATACAGACAGTGTTTTTTTTTTTAGATGAAACAAAAATTAAGACAAGAGTGATAAAAGATATGACAAAAGAGATACTAATATATTAATTCATGTGGATGTGAATCAGCAAGTACTGTTACCAACTATCAGGAAGTTACATCAGCGAGTTTACAAAAATTATTGAGCTTAGATACAATCCTAAACAAGTCTTTAACAACAATGAAATGGGCTCAGATGAAAGATGTCCAACATTACCCTTATCACAAAGAAGAGTTTTCAAGGTCAAAGTCATCTAAGAATCAAACAACTGGCAGGTAATGCTGCTTGAGATTAAGTAACAATGACAACTCAAGAGCTTTGAAAAATTTTAAATTCCTGTAGTTTGGAGTCAAACAACAAAGCTTCTGTTAGCAGGGTCTTGTTACAAAAAGTGGTTCTGAAATCATTCCTATCCTGTAGTAAACATTTACCTCAGCAAGAATAACTTCACACAGAAAGCACTGCAATCTGTTGGCAATATTCTGGGACACACAAACAACCTCAATGAGATGGATTAATGACAAGATGATGGAAAGGGAAAAATGAAGTCCATCTCCTTTCTCACAATTTAAAGGGATAAATGAAGTCCATCTCCTTTCTCACAATTTAAAGGGATAAATGAAGTCCATCTCCTTTCTCACAATTTAAAGGGATACTATCATATGAACGTTCACTAAATGTTTGGAGGCAACTGATGTAGAAATGCCCACTTTAAGGGAATTTTGGAAATGGTCCAATGCGAAGAATGATATATAACATCACCTCTGAGGAAGTCAGTTCCTATTGTGTGACTACTACATGGCTTGAATGTGTTGCCAGTTTCCCTGGATTTCAAAAAGAGACATAAAACAATACAAGAATAAAACATGAGGATTACTGGGCTGGATAACTGATAAAGTCTGTAATCAAAGTCCTGTGATGGTGAAGAACTATTCGTGGCATACTCCCAAAGTTTAGTTCAACTGAATGAAATACATTACCTGATGAAGAAATGGAGAGAAAACCAAGAATTATAGCATTCGTGGACTTATTCAAGAAATGGTAACAATGAAGGAGCTTTTAGATAAGTAGTAATAGTAATAGCCATAGTGCACGGAAGCCACAGGGTTTTGCTGCACTGGCCAGAGAAAAAACAAAAGAGTAGATAACAAAATACAAATTATTTGCTTCCCTTCCCACACCTCTGAATTTCCCTTCTCGCATAGTTGACCTTTGAATTTATTCAAACTGTCTGCCTCAACTGCCTGCGAAGGCAACCTGTTCCAGCAATCAACAACTCGGTGGCTAAAAGAAAACTTCCTACAATTTAGTCTAAACCTTTTCCCTGTAATTTGAATTTATGCCTTTGAGTTCTGGAATTCTCTAAAACAGTGAAAATTCTGCCTTCATTCATTTTACTAACCCCTCTCAGGGTCTTATAAACCTCAGTCAGGTTACTTCTGAGATGCCTGGTTGCCCAGCTCTGCAGCCCACATAATTGGAGTTTTTCTCATGTGGTTGCCCTTTTGCCAATCTCACTACACGTTGCCCATCTCTTTCAAGAAGCTGTCTTTTTTCCGAGTACCCAATGAATTTCAAGATCATAAAACTGATATGCACATTATATATTTAAATCAATCAAATAACACCCATGAGCCAAAACATTATGACCAGCGAGTCGTTATGCAAATCAAAGCAACTGCAGGTGAACTATGGCATGTGCACGGGTTGGGACACGATATAAAAAACACCTCATACTGAGCTCCGTTAATCAGTGTTTCTCTTGTTCTTCAGATGGGAAAGGCAACAGACTTAAGTGAGTTTGACAGGCCAAATTGTAATGACCAGACGACTGGGCCAAAGCATATCCGAAATGGCACGGCTGGTGGGATGCTCACGGTCAGCTGTGGTTAGTACCTACCAAAAGTGGTCCGAGGAGGGGAAACCCACGAACCACCGGCAAGGTGCTGGATGACCACAGCTCATCGATGCTCGAGGTGAGCAAAGGCTCTCCCGGATGGTACGTGGCAACAGAAGGGCGACTGTGGCGCAACTCACCAGTAATTGGAATGCTGGTGACAGGTGTAATGTGTCACAATACACAGTACATCAAACCCTGTTGAAAATGGGACTGCATAGCTGCAGGCCACTCCAAGTGCCCATGCTGACCACGGTTCACTGGCAACAGCACCTACAATAGGCATGCGAGCATCAAAACTGGACCTGGAGTGATTGGAAGAAGGTCGTCTGGTCCAATGAATCGCGTTTCCTGTTGCACCATGTGGATGGCTGGGTACGTGTGCATCGTTTATCTGGGGAAGTGATGGTGCATCTGGATGCACCATGGGACAAAAACAAGCCAGTAGTGGCAGTGTCATGCTTTGGACAATGTTCTGCTGGGATACCCTGGGTCCAGTCATCTATTTGTCAGGCACTCTGATGTCTACCACCTACCTAAACATCATTGCTGACCAGGTACACCCTTTCATGGCAACGGTCTTCCCCTCTGGCAGTGCCGTCTTTCAGCAGGATAATGCGCCATGCCACAATGCCTGGAGTGTTTGAGACTTGTTCATGGAACATGAGGTATTGCCCTGGCCTCAAAATTCCCCAGACATCAATCCCATTGAGCATCTGTGGTTTGTGTTGGAACAGCAACTCTGATCTGTGGCATCTCAACCACACAGGAGTTAAAGGATCTGCTGGTTACATGTTGGTACCAGATACCACACAACATATTTAGAAATCTTGTAGTGTCCATGCCTCAGTATGAGCTGTTTTGGCTGCACATGGAGGACCAACATCATATTAGGTAGGTGGTCATAATGTTTTGGCTCATCGGTGTATCATTAAACTAGTTTTAATGTATTTATTTATCTGAAATTTGAGTTTACTGCTCAAGTTTATGACCTCCTTAGAACCAATTATCAAATATCAATTATAAAATGCAAATCTGTTGCTCTGTATAGGTTGTTTCCTAACCTCACATTCCTTTAAGGAAAAATTAATGACAGATATTGAGGGCCCACCATATTTTTGATGCAGAGGAAGCAATATTTGTGATGTGCTTATTTATGCCAAGAATGATTAGAAGCCAGGCTAATCCCCAATTGAGTTATGTAATCTTGTCTTGAGATCTATATGTCACCAATGACAAGCATGGGACAACAAACATTTTTGTGAGAAATAAGACAGGATTGATTTTAGAAGAATCAATGTTAACTAAGTTTTCTTCATCCCACTGTAGAATAACCCAGAGATCAACATTTAATAAATTGGTGGTGGATAATTTATCATCTTAATTTCCAAGGTCATTAAAAAATAAAAATAAAAGAGTGGGAAAAAGCACTGAACCTTGGGGAATACTAACAGTTAAGAAGTTAAAAGACAGAAAGTCATCTAGTGTCACTAGCAGTGAGTGGTCAGAGAAAAAACTGGCTACCTAACTGCAAATAACAAATAGCAATCCATAAATTGGGAGTGTGTTTAGAAAATATTTATACCACAAATGAAGTTCTAGGAAATGCCAAGAGCAAATGCTTGAGTTTCACCAATATATCACCAATGAATAAACCATAAACACTGGTGAAATTGATATTGGTGATCACTGATCAGATGGAAGAGTCATCAGGTGGTTGATAGACTTCTCCATTACTTTGGAAAGAGTAAAGGTAAGTGCAATGAGATTATAACTTGAAGGGAGGAATTTGCCAATCTTTTAACCCTTTCAGGAGTATATACTTAAATTTACATTTTCCAAGGTGGGTTTCATAAACAATTCAAAAAGACTTCTGTTAATATTTTAAAATCTTCCAATATGTGCTGCCACCTCTTATTTGTGTTTCCAACTAATAGTCAATACAGTTTTAATATATGACAACACAAAAAACAGCTTAGAAAATCAAAGAGGGAAAAGATTGCACATGCTGTTCATCGTTATCTAATTTAGGTTTCAAGTCAAAATTCTTTGGAATTCAGATTTATAAATTGTTAAAACTAAATTAAATGATAAATAAATAGAAAGAGAGGATATTACCAAATGATAAAAAATGATAGCAACACGGTTTTTTAATTTTTTTTTATTTTTAAAAAATTTGACTTGATTTTTGGCAGAAAGTTCACTCTAATGTTGGAAAATCATGTCAAAATAAGATAAGAGAAAAGAAATTTTAAATATTTAGGTAAAAATTGCTCATTTTTATGAGTACAAAGGTAAAACCTTCTGTGAAGAAACACTCCACAGAGCCCACCACTACTGAATTTTCATAATGCTGCATGTGTTTGGGAACCCATGCACATGCAGCAAACTCAATCATAAAAGGTTAAAGAACTGGCTAGATATGGGAAAATTTCATTCAGAAGAAAAAACATCATTGGAGAGTGTAAAAAGGTGACACAAACCAAGATCAAGCTTGTGAGCACAGGTTTCGAGAGCAAGGGAGAAATGTTATCAGGACTTGGAGTTTTCTTGGTATTAAGATTGTTCTGAATTTTAAAGCCCTTGTGTTGGAAGACCACAGGAGGCAATGAGTGGAATGTGTTTGTATTAGTATTAGCCATATAGTATTCTATATGGCTAACACTTTTCTTTTAGGCTAATAAAATTAGTATCAACCTAAAAGAAAAACTTCCTAAAATCTAGTCTAGACCTCCTCCCCTGTAATTTGAATTTATGCCCTCTAGTTTTGGAATTTTATATAACAGTGAAAATTCCACCTTCATTCATTTTACTAAGTCCCTTAGAGCCTTATAAACCTTAATTGGGCCCACTCTAAGGTGCCTGGTTGCCAAGCTCTATAGCCCACACAACTGAAATATTTCCTCATATGGTTGCCCTTTTGCTGATCTCACCATGCAAGTTGCCCATCTTTGGACCCTTTCAAGAAGCTAAATGTCTTTTTTCAGATGAGATCTCCATACTTAAACACAGCATTTCAAATGTGATCTTACAATTACCTTATACAGTGGGATGGGGATTATGACCTTTCTCTACGTGATATTGTGCAAAAAATCATTGTCACGACACCATAAGCCTTCCTTGCGCCTGTTTACACTGCTCAGAAAACTTCATGCCTGCTCATATCTTAACTCCCAGATGCCCTCTTTCCTCTACTGGTTTTAATTCAACCCCACCAAATTAGCATTAGCATTACTAGAGGTATACGATGCAAGAAAGCAAGCTTATGCAGCATCAGCCAAAAAAAAATAAACACTCCCATTTCATCCCTCCATTCGTTCCAAATGCCTGTCAAGCTCAGCCTTAAATTTATTTAGGCTATTAGTTTCCACAACAAAAGATGGAAGCCTGTTCCACCAATCAACTACCCACTGGCTAAAGGCAAATTTCCACACATCTATTCTACAACTATCTTTCCTCAATTTGAAACTGTGTCCTCTCAGGTTCTTAGTCTGAGCAAGACGAAGAATCCCATCAGCATTCAGCTTGCTAGGCGCCTCCGTAGCCAGGTGGGAAGGAGCAGCAGTGCGTAGCACACGCTTCTTGATTAGACCGGGGTTCGAGCCCGTCACCACCAAATGCGGAGGATGCGGAAAGGTCAGGGAACGACCACCGCATAACCCGGAGCAATATGGCCTTAGTTGCTAATGCTCCTAAAAACCAAATAAACAACAACATTCAGCTTGCTTAACCCATTCAAGGCCTTATACACCTCAATCAGATCACCTCGCAGGTGCCTACTCTCCAGGTGCTGCAATTTGCAGAACTTAAGCCTTTCTTGGTAAGAGCACCCCTTTGTTCCCCTCATAAGTTACATAAGTTAATGTATAAGTTACAAGGACTGTTCAATAAAGAATGATCATAATTTTTCATGAGCAACAGTATGGCTTGCTATTTATAGATGAGCTGTGGAATTAAGACCATACTAAGCTACATCCCATAGCAACTGTGCAGTTGACTCATGCACATGGTATGACCTTGGTGGTTGGTCAAGTTTATACCTGTTCAGTTTTGCCTATGTAACAATGAATGTTATACGCGAGGAACAGTACGCTGCTCTCAAATTTTGTTTCTGTCTCAAGAAAACATCAGCTGAAGCATATGAAATGTTAGAAGAGGCTTATGGTAACTCTTCACTTCCATATAGCACAGCTTGCAAGTGGTTTAAAATGTTTAAAGATGGATGTGATTCAATCTGAACAGGAAGCACTCATGGCATTCTCAGTGACCATTTGCATTTGACAAGTTTGTGCACACTGGGTTCCAAGACTACTCAAATCTGAGCAACAGAAAGTTTGCATGTATATTTTATTGTGTGTGCCATTTTGTGATGAGCATAATAAATAACTATACAGAGAAACAGAGTGGGCCAGTAAATCAGAATATCTTATAATGAGGGATTTTAACTTTCTAGTTATTGACTGGAATTTGTGGGTTAGTCACTCACACACTAGCAACACTTTTTTGGATTTATGGGATGACTGTTTTCTACAGCTGCATGTTAGAGAAATAAGAGAAAGCAACTCTTGTTCTGATTACACTGGTTAACAAAAAAAAAAAAAAAACATTTTTTCGCTCCCTCTTAAATTCAAGGTGATTCTTGTAGATTTCATGTTGCTGAATCAAATATGGCAACCATATTGCTGTAACACCCACCAATTTTAGGAGAGGGATTAAAGTCAAAAACTAACTTTCTAGTAAAAAAAGATTTCATATATTTTAAGAAAATGTTATAGTACTAAATATTGAACAATAGGTCTATTAATCTTATTCTATTTACAAAAATGTTTATCTGATAACTAAACACTTATTTTGTAAATTTTTGCCTTTTATAATCGTCCATTGGTGTCTTCCATATGAGATTCCAACAGTAGTCTTGAACCCCATTTTCTCCGGTATATTTTTTTCCATTTAAGAAAATATCTCACTGAAACCTTTCACTATGATCACTGGAGACCATGCCCAAGTTTTCAGGAAAAAAGTCTAAAAGGGAATGTAGGAAATGAAGCTTTAATGACATGTTGCATCCCAACTCTCTGTATGCTAAAATTAGATCATCCACAATTTCACTGTAATTTTGTGATATCTCATTGCCTAAAAGGTTCCGGCAGACATTTGCAAATGCCTTACAGGCTCTTATTTCTGTAGAATTTAATTTTTTAGTGAATTCCTCATCTTGGAACAGCAGTTTGATTTGAGGACCCACAAAAATTCCCTCTTTTATTTTGGCCTCACTGATTTGAGGAAATTTTGCCTCAAATAAGAAAAATATTTTATCAAATATTTTTATCAAACCTAGCTTGATGTGCAATGGAGATAAATAGATTTTTAACTTATACACCAAAAGAGGATGTGCTACATTTTTCTGGCCTGGTATAGTTTGGCAATTTTTTTACTCTGTAGTGGGCAATCCTTCACTTAGCTGTCCCACTCACATAAAAAGCAGCAGTACTTAGTTTATCCACCTTTGCAACCCAGTCAGCAAAACTACCACTTTTAGGTCGGCACAGATATTCCATTTGTATTCTTGATAGCATATTTTTGCAAAAGAACCTGTAGGTTCTTGTACATTTCCTTCATGTGAACTGCATTGGCCAATGGTATAGATCAAGGGTTCCCAACCTTTTTTTGCTTGTGGGCCCCCTGAGTCCTAAACTTTACGTATGTGGACCCCCATATACGCATATGTAATATTCCTAAATGAAATATTTATTTGTAGGTTAGTAAAAGCTAATAATTAAACAATTCCAATATAATATAAAAAATGTAAAATACAAATTTTGAAAAATTTAATTGATAAAACTGAAACATATTTTTACTTGTAATGACAGAATAAGTAAAAAAAATTTTAAAAATACTATTTCAAACAACATATATAAATTTATTCCTAAGGCTATTAAATAGGATCCCATTAAATAGGCCCTACTAATGAGATCTTTGAGGCTGATGTTTTGATATTAGCATTTTAATATCTGGCTCCAATTTTGTGAGAGTCAGACGAAGATCACCTCTTTTTACTATATCAAGTTGATTACGATTTTTTGTTAACAACTGTGTTACACGACTAAAGCCAGATTCCACAAGATAAGATGATGGGAAAACAATGACATACATTTTAGCTTTCTCCCATAAAAGCGGATATTTACGTGCAATGTCACTATTCTTCCATACATCATGCTTTCCTTTTTTGAATAGACTTCGGACTGTCTCATCAGACCGCAAATCAACAAGTTCCTCTTGTAAATCAATTTCAACATCAGCAACATTTACCTCAAATGGAATCAGCACCCAATCTGGGATGTTCAGTTCTAGTAGGTCCTTGAACCAAACTTGCATGTCTTCATAATTTTTTTTTAAATGATCAACATACACAACACAATCATCATCTTTTAAATCACTGCTAACTGAAGCAAGGTTTGGAAACTGGTCAAACGCACGACGTGAGATATTAAGACTGTACAATTTGAGTTTTCCTAGGAATGCATTAATGGCTTCTTTGCTAGATATTAAATCACAATTATGTCCTTGCTGCAGCTTATTAAGAGAATTCAGTTTTTCAAACACATCTGAGAGGTAAAATATGTCTGTTTTCATGGCAACCAACTGTTTTCCGATCTCCTTTTTATTTAGAAATGATACAATACTGTCCCAAAGGACGATGAAGCGACGAAGACAATTGCCTTTAGACAACCATCGCACCTCTGTATGCAGTACAAGACGGTCAAATCCGTCTTCATTTTCATCACAAAATTTGCGAAAGAGACGATCTTGAAGAGGATTAGCCTTAATGAGGTTGACAGCTTTTATTACAAGAGTTAAGGCTTCATGAAGACGTCCGCTCAATCTCTTCGCCACCAGATGTTGGCGGTGAATCACGCAATATATGCAAAATACTTTTGGTAATGCATTTTTTAAATGAGTGATAAACCCTCTGTACCTACCGACCATGGAAAGAGTGCCATCAGTAGCACAAGCCATTAAATTTTCGAGTGGAATATTTTTTTCTCTAAAATAAGACTGGACTTCCTTAAATATTGTTTCACCTTTAGTATCTGTTTTGAGGAATCTTGCAAAAAGCATTTCCTTTCTGAGTTGATTATCATCCATACATCTTACATATGCCGATAAAAGTGCTTCATTACCCATCAAAATTGATTCATCGAGTTGCATTGCAAACTGTTTCACTCGTAATTGAGCAATAAGTTGATTTTCTACATCTTCAGACATTTCATCAATGCGTCTGGATATTGTGTTATTGCTCAAAGGAAGGTTATCGGTAATTTCACATGCATTTTTGTTTAACATTGTTGAAATTACAACTGATATCGAAGGCAAGATGACAGTTTCACCAATGCTATGTGGCTTTCCAGATTTTGCTGATTTCATATGATGCTTATAAACCGCTATCTTTATTGCTTGCTTGTTTACTGAAAATCTGATACAATTTGTTTCTTCCTTGAAAATTGTCTCGTAGTTTTCGGAAATACTCAACTGATTTATTTTTCTTTTCGCTGTGCCTTGTCCCCAAATGGTGACGAAGCTTACTTGGCTTCATGCTATCATTAGACAGCACAGTCATACATATAAGACACATTGGTTTTGTGATATTCTCTGGTGATTCAATAAAACCATACAACAGATATTCAGTCAAATATTGTTTTGTTTTCTTATTTGCATGAGCCATGTGTAATCTGAAAACAATAATAATATTATTAACCTCAAATATTTAATGTTTGAAATGCTTGTAGGTACTAATGGAAATCTAGTTCACTAGAACAATAACATTCAATAACACAATCAATAGATTTCACCACGACGATGCCAATTACTCACTATAGAATGAAATGACTGCCTCTAACTGACTGACTCTTTCTAGATTAGTCGGTGCTTAAATAATATTTTCTTCTTCGAGAATTTTCTAAGGAAAGAAATTTTTTTTGTGTCAACTAAAGAAGGTTTCAGAAAATACGAGTATCTTCTAACTGTGAATTTCTGGACTTTTCTATGACATTAGTTTATTTTATTATTATTATTTTTATTTAACAAATTATTTTATTTATAATATTTTATCATGAACCCCTTAGCTCATATTATGGACCCCCGAAATACAATTTTTTTTCTTGTGGACCCCGGTTGGGAAACGCTGGTATAGATGGATATCTTTTTTTCCATTATGGAGTAATTATTTTCCATTATGGAAATTTTCACTTATATTTTATTTTCGTTTTCACTTATTTCCATTATGGAGTAAAACTGCTTTCAAACTGACCGTGAATGAATCAATGAAAAGCCTCCACTGCTCAGGGTCATGCTACAGATATAACTCTTTCATTAATTTCTGGACATTGTTACAATAAACCAAAGCACCATCCATGGAGTAATGCACTGTTATGTTAGATTGCCCCCTCCTATAAAAAATATACCTTGACACCCTTTTCAAGAATATTCCACTGCTGCAGCCGTGATAATACTAATTGGGCCTTTGTTTTGGAGAAGTCCAAATCGTTCAATTCTGTCTGAGTGATTAGATGCAGTATCAAGAGTTGAAAAGTCTGGATTTGTATTCTTTCTGGGTTCTGCATCTTCTGGAGACTCATTTTCCAATCCTCAATCAGAGTCAAGTCCATAAGTTTCTGGTGGCTTTGGCACTGTATCATCACAAGGAACTGGCCTTAGAGCAGAAGGTATGTTAGGATACTCCATGCTTGGATTTCCTAGAAAAACCAGAAATATTGGTCATGCAAAAGTAACAATCATTTATATGGTCTCTAGGTTCCCACCATATCACTGGAACAGCAAAAGGCATTGATTTATGATTACCTCTAAGTCAGCCTGTTAATGTCTTTGAACATGACCTACAGGAAATTTCTGGATTCCATACTTTATCTTGATCTCTGACCTCACATTCAAAATAGAGTTCATAGGCTTTTCTTACAAGCTGTGACAGTGGCTTCCGCTGTGATTTTAATACCACTTCTCCAAAAATGTAGCAAAAGCTATCAGGCTTATTTCAGCAAGAAAGCGACCCAATTCATGTATGATTAAGGTACATGTATATAAGGACACAATTAAGAAATTTTAGATTTCTATTTCTAATTTAAACACGGTTCACAATTTACAATTATGCACGCAACACTTGTTTACAAACAATATGAACTCACTATATGAAACAAATATACTTTCTAAAGTACGAAAATGCTTGCTTGGTGCAGAACCCACTCGTATATATACTAGTAGAGAAGTTTCTAGAAGGCTCACAATGTTTCTAGAGAACTCTGGCAAAAGTTCTAGAACCTTCCAGAAAGATCCGGACCTTTCTTCCACATGTAGCAATATTCTGGAACATTCTTGAATGCTGCAGAAAGCACCCAAATGCCTAGAATCCTCTGAATATTATAGAAAAAAATTTTAAAACTAAATAGATAAAATAGATGGAAAAGATGATTAAACCAACTACAGGTCTTGGTTTTCAGTCATTAAACAACAATATTTGAAAACTGAGAGTGATGAGGACTTCTTAAGCACATATCTGAGTTTTTGAACATATTTCCTATGTGAATCTGTTGAAATTATTTCATGGAGGAAATTGATGCTGAGCAGCATTATCAGCAGTGATTCTTCATGCATTAAGAATCTGCAGGTAAAAGACCCTCTGGGCGGCAGTAATCATACTATGCTGATGTGGGATTTACTTAAAGATAACTACTGTTAAGAGTAAAGAGAACAGCTTTTGCAAGGGAGACTATAGTGGTAGTTAAAAATCTGAGTGTATATTCTTCAGTCGCATTTAGCCTCTTATGACCAAAATAAAACTGAACTTTATCTAAGATCCCTATAAAGCAAACCAATCATTGAAGAAACAAATGATGGAGAGCTATGAACTGAACTACATGGAAAAAGAGTTATACAAAGAAACTAGTACATCAGCGTAATATATTTTGACTAGTTGGCTGAAAGTGTCTCATGTTTCATAAATAGGTTATGGGAACCATGTACCCTGGAATGATGGGCATCAGGGACCCAATCCTTAGGTTTCATGCATCTGAAACAGGATCTTAACTCCAACACCTTACATTTGTACAGACATGGTATATTTTTAAAGTAGACATTATAACTGATCAACTCTTCTTTTTAGATTAGCAAAACTTCAACTATGAACTATGGCAGTTGAACAAAATCACATATTGACTATGATGTTAACATCCACATAAAGAGCCAGAGTTATAAAGCACTGTCATGTTCATGAAAATAATGCAATAGCACAGGAAATATATGATTTCATTAAAATTTGAAACAACTAGTGGCTAGTCTCTGAGTTCCACCTTGCTATGAGCAAAGCATTTATTCTAGATGCAGAAGGAAACATTAACACTGTAGCTGTCGGGGAACCTAGATGTGCCCAGCTTAACGACGATAAGCAGGTTATAGGTCACACTAAAATTTCTACACATTCAGCAAGTTCAATCTATATATTTTATGACCCAAGAAAATGTGTTCACTTTGCACTACAGTTCCTAACACAATTAGAATCTAACACTGAGTAGCCCGGCAATATCTTGGACAGAAGACACCCACTTTAGCCTTACTGACAGTATCAGTATGCAGATAAAACAAATTTTAAAAAATCCCTCGTATATGACTTGGAAAATGGTGCACAAAGGTAAAGTCATATCAGACATGGTATTGTTTCAAAGCGGACATTTTCATTAAATGAATCTTCTTTGAACAGAAAATTAGAAGAACTGTGACCATATACTGTGGCAGTTATGATAATACGAATATTATACCTCATTTGTGATAACATGAGCATCACACCCCACGATCTTTATGCAGAACATCACACACATCTCCCACATTGCAAAAAAGAAGTGAACATTACGAGACCATTTTCAAGACAGTGTCATTTCATAGTGGAATTCCTTTCCAATAAAAATTTCCCTACTCCCAAATATTCCTTTTCTCCTTTAGTTGAGGGGCTATCTAAAATATTAATAATTAAGTTATCTATTAGCTTAATAATTTTAATTTCCCACTATTTGAAAAAGGGTGCATTATAATAATTAAAAAATGTAAGTCTTTTATGTTGTGCATGTCATATAACAGAGAACATTTTGGTTCACCCCTATCATCTATATAAATTTACTCTGAATGACTTACTGGCTTTTTGAGATGAAAAGCAAGTTTCCAGGAAAGGAAAAACTATGCAAGCCTGTCTGGCAGCAGTAAAAGCAATAAGCCCAAGTTTGATCTCCTCTAAGAAATAGTGCAATGCGATCACTAAGCCCAAAGCAACATCACTAGAGATCAAAGCAAGATGTAATCAAAAGAGGGTTTCTGAAGCAATTGCTGAAGTAATTATAGTAAATACACATGAAAAATACATATATGAGTAGAAACTGCAGTATCTAAGCTGTTGCACAGCAGCTAGAAAATTCATCACACCCAACACATTAGAGATAGATATATATCACTCCAGCACTGCAATTTCTGGCATTCACATCTTGAAGTTGAAGGTAACTGATTTTGGAATACCTTGTTGTTTGATCTGATAAAGCCCATTTCCACTTAAATTGGGGGGGGGGGGATTATTATAACTGCAGAAGATAGATGAAATATGTCAATATAGAAACAGTCCTTACATTTACCTTACATAAACTTTCAAATGTGCCATACAAAATGCAACTACAGCTACTGGTAGTGGCCATAATCCTAGAATAACAAAACAAATGATAGTACGATACACAAGATAATGAAATTATCTTGAGTACAGTATTCAAGGATTGTTTGTTTGTAATTTAGTTTTTAGGAGCATTAGCAACTAAGGCCATATTGCTCCGGGGATATGCGGTGGTCATTCCCTGACCTTTCCGCATCCTCCGTATTTAGTGGTCACGGGCTCGAACCCCAGTCTAATCAAGAAGCGTGTGCTAAGCACTGCTGCTCCTACCCACCTGGCTACGGAAGCACCACTCAAGGATTGTACTGAAATAGACTTGGGAGTATAATAGGGATAGTACGATACTCGAGAGATAGCATGTACTTGAGAGATATTGTAGTATCTATCAAGTACGTACTATCTCTAGAGATAATGGAATGGACTTAGGAGTAACTATACTAACTGATATGAAGCTCTCTGAGCAGTGTAGACAGGGTGCTAGGACAACTCTTGGGGTTTTCTCAATGATATACTTTAACTCTGTCAAGAGACACCAAGAACTGATTATTTCATTATACAGGGTGAGGCAAAAATCGGTACATGGTACACAGTATAGGTATACAATTGCCTTTATTTTTCTTTTTATTTGAAGGTAGATAATGACAGTGATGAATGGGAATTTGACAGTCAATGAATGCAAATGGGCACTCAAACAATAGTGGAAAACTGAAAATGCAGAATTCGTTTGGACAAAGTAACAACAAAAATCCATTCCTCCACATATATTTACAGACTTTGTGACAAATTCAATCAGACAGGATCCATCATTTGTACCAAAGAGTGGTCTGCCAATAACTCTTTTCATCCCTGAAAGTGAAATGTCAGTCACATAAGAATTCTTGCAACGTCAAAAGAAATCAACCAGGAAGGCTTCTAAAAAGCTAGAAATTTCAACAAGAACTTTTTATCAGTTGATAGAGAATTTTCATTTGAAGCTGTATCAACTAAGGTTGATACACAATTTGTTAGAAGACTAATGTTTGTAATTTTTCAAGATCATCTGAATGAGTTAAGGCATGGCATGTGGCTGAGAAGATTATCTGATCCAATGAAACTTTCTTCAAATTTCCAGGCCATATAAACAGGCCTAACTATGTTTACTCTCATTCAAAAATCCCCACATCGTGATATAGGAACAACTAAACCAACCAGATATAACATATAGTTGGTTTAACTGTTCTTATATTGTGATGGATCATTAAACCAGTGGTTTCGATAATACAGTCACAGGACACATATCCAAACAAGTTGAGGGATATCAGCATACCTGAACTGCACCAACCCAATCATCAAAACTGTTCTTCCAGCAGGACAGTGCTCTGGGTGTGCACTTTACTGCATCAAAGATTTCTTCAAAGATGAATAAGTTGCAAGAGTCAATCAAATGGCCACCATGATTAGCCATGACAGACCCGTGGACTTTTTTCTTTTGGGAAGTCATTAAGAATATGGTGAACAGCCAGAAACATCGTACTATCAGCTATCTCAAACAATTCATTGATGACATCTTTCAGGATGTATATAGAGATCTTTGTGCCAAAGTTGCACTGTAGTAGATAAAATTCCAGGAATATGTGAACAACAAAGGAAAACATTTTGAGCACCTAAGGGAATTAACATTTCTGTGTGTTTTTCTCACTTACCCAGTTCATATATAACTGTATACCTATAAAAAAGTAAATAAGCAACTGTGTATCTACTCTTCCCCCCCCCCACAAAGCCCATTTCAGATCATATCTTGAATATGGCATGCAGGTTTGGGAGACCCCAGTTTAGGAAAGTTATGGACTTGTTGGAAAGAGTACAAAGTTATGACATTTGGGAAATCGGCATCTGCAGGGCACATAGGGCTAGAGTTGTCAAGGTCATCCTTAGATTCCCCTTTCTCTATAGGAGAGACAAATGTACATTTCCAATCTTCTCGAATTTAGTAGCAGCAGTAGAACTGTAATTCTAAATATAAAAGGGATATTTCAGGCTGCACATATAAAATATGTCTTTTTATTCTGTATTATAAATATCAAATACCCTAGAAGTAGAATTTTCTTCTATACTCAAAAATACTTAAATTACGAATATTACTACTTACAGAAAAGTTGCTATTTCCAGAATACTTGGATGTGCTTTTTTCATCTCTTTTAAATTTGTTTTTCAGCCTTTGCTGATCAGTAGACAACCTAGAGTATAGCAAAAGTGGCTTAATTTAAAATAAACTTAATTTTTAAGATATCATTACAATCATTAATTAAAATACCCTTTCAACTAACAAAAAAAAAAAACCTTTCACAACAAAACCTGTCCTATTCCTGTGATGAAATAAAAAAAAATGATGACAATAGAAAATAGTTTATTGGAGAACAATGTTGGGCAATCTAAATATATTAATAGGAAAATACATAATTCCCCGAAAAAAAACTGTAAAAATTAAAAATAATTCCCAGTATGAAACATAAGAAAGACACAAGTATGTGGTTTGGCTTATGATGTATTAAGTATTATGATGTATTAAGCTTATTGGTGTATTACGTCAATGAACTATCTGCGTTTCTCTCTTTTTCTGAGTGAGGGTACAAAAAATGAATTTCCAGATAAAAAATGCTTTACTTGAGACTAGGGTTTTCCCCATCAGTAAGAACTCTGGTTGTTTAGCCCTATAAAACACAATATAAGTCAGTGCATACAACAATTTTCAGCATTTAGTGTTTGCTGTGGTAATCCAGGAATCTATATATCATGGGAAAGCTAGTACAATTTAAAGCCAAAGGAAGTAAGCAGTTCTTTTTGGCCAGGAACATGCCTCACATGTTCTCCAAAGGATGGGGAAGAGATGTAGAGCAGCAAGAATCCCATTAAAGACCTAAAGGAGTATATCAGTGATGAGAGTGATTTACACTTAATATTAAACTACAGTGCCTCATTTGTTCTCACAGGGTGGCGAATATAAAATTATCTTCATAAATGTGTTAAAAAGAATTAGAGAGAAAACTCAAGTTGATACAATGCAAAGTCCACAGAAGTTTGTACAACAGATGAGAAGGAATTCAAGTCCCATTCTCTAAAATTCACCATACACCTCATACAAGATTCATTGTCAAAAAGTTGAGAAAAATAATCCTCCTAAAAGAAGAACTTTTGCCCAGGATATGTATATGACAATGCAGAATGACAATGACCATGACTTTTGAAATGTGTACTCTACATAGTCTTAATTTTGTCAACTAGATTTGTTCAATATAACAAGGCTAACTGACAAAATTCTGACTTTATGAATATAAAATGTGAACTTTAAAGTGAGCTATGAGACAACAACACACCCTAGCATATATGCTGGAATGTTTGTTTTTCTTCAACTTGACAAACTACATAGTAACCCACCTGTTCCTCTTATTAAAAAAAAATGGTGGAATGCCTCTGCCTTGAGTTATCCATATGATGTCTCAAGTACCAAACCAATGGACTGGCTATGGTAGCACACTCAACATCCTGATACGATATCCAAGGATGCCCCTTCTCATTCCTGTGGCACTTCTTTAATGACAGTATACATGGCAGGAACAGATGACAACAAATTGATAACAATGCCATGTTATCAAGGAATTGATAAACATGGCACTGAATTTGAAATATTGTGTCACTTGTTACACTTAGCATTAGCATTAGTAGAGGCATTTGATGCAAGAAAGCAAGCTTATGCAGCATCAGCCAAAAAAAAAAAAAAAACCCACTTCCACTTCACCCCTCTGTTCGTTCAAAATACCTGTCCAGCTGAGCCTTAAGCTTATTTAGGCTATCAACCTCCACCACAAGGGATGGAAGTCTGTTCCACCAACCAACCACCCGCTGGCTAAAGGCAAATTTCCGCACGTCTATCCTACATCTGTCTTTCCTCAATTTGAATTTATGCCCTCTCAGGCGATTTTTCTGAGCTAGAGGAAGAATCCCATCAGCATTGAGCATGCTTAAACCATTCAAGGCTTTATACACCTCTATCAGATCACCTCGCTGGTGCCTAGTCTCCAGACACTGTAATTTGCAAAACTTAAGCCTTTCTTCGTAAGAGCACCCCTTTGTTCCATTCACTAATCTTGTTGCCCTTCTCTGTACTCGTTCCAGCAGCTCTACATCCTTCTTGAAATGAGGCCTCCAGACCTGTATACAGTACTCTAGGTGTGGCCTGACCATCGCCTTATATAATGGAATAATCACCTCCTTATCCCTGCTGGAAAAATTCCTGTATATCATTGACAATACTCCATGAGCTACTCATGCAGCCCTTCTGCACTGCTCAGAGAACTTCATATCTGCCTGCACAACCACCCCCAAGTCCCTTTCATTCTCTACCACTGTCAGTGTAGTACCACAGAGTTGATACGTTGCTCTGGGGTTGCTGTTTCCCATGTGTAGTACTTTACATTTATCAATGTTAAACTTCATTTGCCCAAGTGTGAATGTCGATGCAAAATATTCATTTAGTTTGTTAGCTACCTGAGCAGGATCATCAACAGTTGACCCATCAATTTATAACTGCTGTCACATTTTTAAGCACTTGCAGTGCTTAAAAATGTGACAGCAGTTATAAATATGGGCTAGTCATTTTGAGGGCTACAGTGATGTAATTACACTTGTAAAAACCATTTAAGCATTTATAAATACTGTACACTAAAACTACTGGCTTGCATTTTACCTTTTACTACTGAGCAGAACCATTTCTGGACATAGTGCACTACTAAAATTAACAAAACAACAAGTGACATATTTTGCTATATAATATTAAATATTTCATGAAAAGGATCTTTAATCTCTGAAAGAGCTTTGTTCCATTCTTATTACAATGCAATTATCTGTTTCCTGATGTTATGCAAATCTAAAAATAAAAGTTAAATAAGTTAATATTTGTAATATGAGTAAATAATGCCCATCAACTTTTAGAAACTGGAATCCAGAAAACTTTTAATACTAATCCACTCTTCAGATAGGATGAACTTTCACATTAACAATAATGTAGTTAATGTTAGTACCATATGGCACAACACAAAATTTACATGTAATTACAAAATGTAATAAACTGCATTTTAAAACTGTATTTGCTTTATGTGTTTTAAAAGTCAGTTGTTTTAATTTTTCTTGTTTTGTTCAAATATTTAATAGACTATTAAATTTTTTTAATGCAAAACCTGTTTTAGTTAGAAAATAAAATAAAATTTAAAAAATATACATTTAAAAAAGGCTAAAATGATTAATTAATGCTAACATAAAAAATTTTAATTTAAAAAAAAAAAAAATCTTTCTTAAAAGAAATCTAACAAATACATAACATAAAGTATGGTTACCATTGTGTACGTGACAAACATCTCACATTTTACGTTTGGACATACCTATCAAAAAGAATGCAAAATATGAATGTGTCACTTTTTTGCAACTGCCCACAACAAAACAATAATGAAATATCCACAGTGTTACACAGTGAATAACTCATTGAATGAAAAAAAAGTAATGCCTTCTCCACATATGAAATGGATAATTTTTAAGTGCATTCACACAAATATGCTTTAAGGAATTATTCAGAAAAACTGAAATATCCTTTCAAATAAAATAAAAAAAAAATCCCTAATCTATTGATATGATTAAATAAACAATGATGATAGAAAATAGTGACCAAATAGTAGTGCAATGTTGAGTCAGTTTGGTGTGATATAAGCACCTGGAAAACAAAATTGAGAGTAAAAGTGTATTATAAGCCTAATGACTGTGATGAGTATAGCAAATGGCTATAAAGAGAAATAGAATGCACCAGTAAATCAGAATGTCTTATAATGGGAGATTTTAACTTTCCATATAACTTTCCCACTCACACACTAGCAAGACTTCTGTAGATCTCTTGGATGACTATTTTCAACAGCAGCCTGTTAGATAGGCAACAAGAGGAAGCAATACCCTTGATCTGGTTATCAGCAGTGATTCTTCATACATTAAGAATCTGCAGGTAAAAGACCCACTGGGTGGTAGTAATCACAGTGTACTAATGTGGAATTTAATTAAAGACAACTACTGTCAAGAGTAAAGGGAAAGGCTTTTGCAAGGGTGACTACAGTGCTCTCAGACAGTTTTTAAATTCTAGGCAGTGGGATCAACTGATAATGTTACCAACAGAAAATTCTAAATGGGAAATATTCAGGGAAGTAATCAAGGAAGCTACATGCCAACAAAGAAATACTGTTTAAGACTTAGACCTAAACTGGAAGTCAGATGAACTATTGAGACATGAGGCAGAGAAAAAAAAGTGAATGTAACGCATATAAATTATTAGATGATATTGAAGCAAATAGTATATACAGTATAAATTAGTCTGTAAACAAGTTGCAAAGGAGGTTAGACAAGCTAAGGCAAGAAGTCTTTGGCAAAGAATGCAAAGAAAAGCAGCAAAGACTTCTATGCTTATATTAACAGTGGAAGGAAGGGGTTGAATCACATTGGGCCACTTGATGTCAATGGGCTAACCGTTAATGACTCTGCTCAGGCTGCTCACAAACAGAATACGTATTTTGCATCAACATTCACACAAGAGGAATTCTTTAGGGGAGGGGATGCCAGAAGTTTATCAAACACCAACGGGGAGCTAAATGACTGTGATTACTGAAAGGAAAGTGGAAGAGAAATTGTTGAAGCTGAAAATAAAAAAAAAAAAGGCACCTGGGGTAGATAGAATCTATCCAATCATATTAAGAGAGGCAGCAAAAGAGGTGAGCAAACCCTTAGCCATAATTATGAGAGCATCCTCAGATTCGGGGGTGATCCTTATGGATGTCCATTTCTACTTACAATTTACAAAGCCCAGTTACTTTTTTCTGAAAGGGTCTCAATTATCAGGCATCTCAAACACTACTTGTCTCACTTGCTGTAATTATTCACTCTTTGATTCCTTTTGCTTCAATGGTGGTACTTGTGCATATGTCTGCTTGTTTGTTATTTGGTTTTCAGGAGCATTAGCAACTAAGGCCATATTGCTCCGGGATATGCGGTGGTCATTCCCTGACCTTTCCGCATCCTCTGTATTTGGTGGTGACGGGCTTGAACCCCGGTCTAATCAAGAAGCATGTGCTACGCACTGCTGCTCCTTCCCACCTGACTACGGAGGCGCCTGCTCTGACATTCCTTGTTGGAGACTTCCTAATTTGGAATCACCGCTAGCCTAAAATCTCTCTACCCTATTCTGTCAAATTCATCTCTTGCTTCTATCATTCTCCCAACCCTACTAATCACTTGGAACTCTGACCTCCTTTCTTTTGAAACTCAACTTTAACGCCACTAAGAGTGAAGTATTTTCCTTGGTAATTTAAATGTTCACAACCCCAGCTGGTCAAGATGCTGAGGCTTTTGCAATTACTAATGGCCTCACACAACTTGTTTATTTACCTACCAGACATTCCCTAACCACACACCCAACACTTCTGATCTTTTACTTACCAACAAACCTTCAAAATACACAGTATTCTAATAAAATTGGCAAAAAAAAAAAAAAAAAAAATTGTGCCTCCAGAGAAAAAGTTGAAGAATGTAAAAGAAACTGATTCACTGATTCCAAAATTACTAAAATTATGTCACTATCACGTCTCCACTAAAAGATATATTGAAATTTTAGTAACATAATGAAAGACAAATTTCAAATATCATACAACATACACTGAGTGGACAAAAATCATAGGATACTTACCTAGTAATGGGCAGGCCCACCTTTTGCCCGGATAAGGACAGTTATACAGCAAGGCGTTGAGTTCATTAGTTCATGAAAGCGTTTCACTGGTGTTTCCATCCATGCTTTCCCTCTTAAGAAACCAGCAGTAATCTCCCATCATGGCAGTATCCCAGCAATCTTTGTACCTCTTTTCATCATGGATATGTTCTGATGAAAACGTTCCCCTTGCTCATCACTTACTTCTCCCAAATTTGAGTGGAGAAAATAAAATGAATTTTTAAAGACATTTGGCAGCTCATATCTTTATAACATTGCAGCAAACTTGTAGTAATCTTCTTTCCTTCTCAAGAAATCCATTCACAACTGCATTAAGTGATTGCCAAGCTGCTAGTTCAGTTATCTGATAGCTTTGTTTCAAATATGAGGGCTGTTCGAAAAATATGGGGACTAAGATCATTGCTCTGAGTCCGAGTCACTTGGAAGGTTGGTATGGGTCTCCTTTTCAAAATAGTGTCCTTCACATACTATATACCTTTTACAGTGGTTCATTAGCTTCTGAAACACGTGCTGCAGCCCATTTTCTGAAAGGCATTGCAGGATACCAGATGTGGCAGATTTAACTTCTTCATTTGTGTTAAATTTTTTTCCTCTCAACTCTTTTTTGAGGCTCAGAAATCACATGGCACTAAGTCTGGACTGTATGGAGGGTGGTCAAGTGATTGGCCACCAATTTTCCCTAAAGCTTGCATTGCTAGTTGTGCAACATGTGGCCTAGTGTTACCTTGAAGTAGAAACCATTCTTGATTAAGCAGTTCCCGTCTTTTTTTGCTAATTGCTCCTTTGAGGTGAACTTGCAACGTGTTAGCATAATATTCACCATTTACAGTTTGTTTCTCAGAAACCCAGTGCCGCAGTATTCTTCTGTGAGCATCAAAAAACAAAATCGACCTGAATTTTTTTGATGAACCAAAAACTGAAAATTTTTTTGGAGGCGGTGAATCATGGTGTTTCTATATGCTTGACTGCTGTTTGGACTCAGGATCAAAATGTTTAATCCAGGACTCGTCACACGTGATTATTTTATTCAAAAAGTCGGGCGCTTCTTCCACCTTCTCAATAAAGGCTTGACAAAGTTCAACGCTGTGTTCTTTTTGTTCTGCGGTAATATCACGTGGTACCCATCTTGGACAAACAGCTGAAATGTTAAATATGGCCAGTCTACCCAAGGCTTCTTCATCGTATGCTTCTTGAATCATCTCAAACGTATTCTGACCACTTTTGCCAAGCTTTACACAAAATTCAATCATAATTCTTTGTTTAATAATTAACGAAATATCTTTCTCGTCCCCCATCATAAAACACACTTCACATAACCTGTTATAACAAACACAAAAACACGAACACATAACGAAAAATGAATACTACTTGCACAAACTAAGAAAAGGTGGGGGAACATTCCTAGACCACAAACTCGTCACTCATTTCCATAGCAACAAAGCAGTGTTGCCAGTCCGCATATTTTCAGAACATCCCTCATACATCATCTTTTTTTATTTTATTCCCAAATGAAAATTGCTTCTTTCACTTTTGCATCTCTTATACCGGTAAACACTTCCTTTAGGTAGCAGAATTCACTTCTATATCCAGAACCTTAACAAAATGCTTCATTAATTACATGAAAAGGTGGTTAAACCTGCGGAACATAATTTATATATCTTTGCCCTGGTAAAAATTTCTCCCTCTTTCCCCACTAGTGCACCGCATAATGTTTTTCTGTTGCACGACTGTCCCACAGACATAGAAAACAACAGTATTTTGTAAACCCTCCACATGTAGACCTGTGAATAATTGAATTACCTTAAAGTAATCCAATTACCTTAAGATAACCACAGACATTCCAAGCAGAGTCATGGTACTTTATTGCGCTCAGGATCTTGGATGTACTTTCATATTTATTTCAAGACATGACATGAAGTAAAGGAATTGATCGGGATACATTTCCATTGTGCTTTTAAACTTATTTGAGGCATCATTTAAATATACACCAATTCATTAGGACTGTGTTTGATGCCCAGTTTGTTCAGAAGACCACTGAGGCTGTACAGAAACACATACCATCTTCCATAACGAAATATTTTGAAAATACTGTGTGACCTTTTTGATATGCTGTGATTGAGTTCCTGCTTCAAGTAACTTCTAATGTAAGCCTAAAACCAAGGAGTTCCACTTACTCTTTAGATAAATTTAAATCACAAACTAAGCCATGCAATGATGAATTAATCATTGAATGATTTAGTTTGTGATTTAAACTTGCTTAATTAAGTGTCGGCACATTATAATTTTCTGGTTGATAGCCAAAATCTGTTGAAGTGGATGGTCCAAAAAGTCTGCAACACAAGAATCTATATTCATCACTGTTACCTTTATCCTATGATTTTAGGGGATGTGGTATCAGCAGATCTTCATTATGTGGAACAGGCCTTACTATAGATGATATGTTAGGATATTTATTTATGTGCTTACTTCTTCTGGACATTCCTGATATTTCTGTCATGCAGAAACAGCAAATGTCTGTGTGGCTGCAAGGTTCTCTCCAAACCATAGGAACAGCAAAAGGCATATTTTTAACATTTCCAGTTAGCTACATCCTAAAATTATGGTGCAATTAATACAGCACATATGTAAAGCCAAAATTTAGCCACGATCACCAATCTTGCAACCCAAGTACAAAGAATTTATACATTTAGTAATACTGTGGACTTTCTTTTTCCAAATTTTTGCTGTAAACCGTCCATGTAGCAGAAACTGTCAGGGTGATTCTGATACTTCCTTTGCTTTCGCTGAAACATTTTAATAATACAGTGCTTAGCAAAACACAGAAGAAATAAACAACAGATACACAGATAATATGCAACAGATACAGAGCTGTGATTCTAAGAGCAAAATAGTTAACTACAGACCTGTTAGTCTGACTGCTGATTTTTGCTACTACTAACTTCAGCAGTAGGGAAAATCTTGGAGGCAATGATTAAGAGTGAGTGCATTCCAGGGACATTTAGATAGAAATAGCATTCTGAAAGACACATGACATGGTTTTGTTATGAGAATATAACTAATCTGGTTACTGTTTTGAAAACATTACTCATGAACTGGATGTAGACAATAATTTCAACACTATTTAGATTTTAGAAAGGCATGACTCAGTCCTCATGAGAGATTACTGTATAAGCTGGAACACACAAATTATGGATAGGATTTCAAAGTGGCTCACAGGATGTCTGCAAGGCAGGAGGCAGAGAGTTATTATTAATGGATATTCTTCAAATTGTTGCAACGTCAGAGGTGGAGTCCCAAGGATCGGTTCTGTTGTTTCTAAATGTCATAAGTGACATCAATGAAGATATAGAGTGCATGATGTCAAAATTTTCAGACGATGTAAAGATCAGAAGAGCAGTTAATAATCAGTATTAACAAGCAATTCTCCTTCAGGATGACTTAGACAAGTTTCGAGAATGATTAGAAAAGTGGCAGCTATGTTTTAATTCAGCAAAATGCCAGGTCTTACACTTGGGGAATAGTAATCCCAAAATAACTTATGCACTTTGTGTAGTTGAATTAAAAACAGTAGAGGAAGAAAGGGATCTGGGATTTGTGATATGGGTGGACATGAAATTCTATGAGCAGTGTAAACAGGTAGCTTTCTAGCTCATGGTGTTGTCCTATCAACGTTTGATTGAGCAACAGCCTGTAGAGATAGGGAAGTCATAACACTGTATAAGACAATTGTAAGATCACACTAGAATATTGTGTCCAGGTGCGTGGACTACACCTAAAAATAGATATTGAGCTTCTTGTCAGGGTCAAAACGTAGACAACCCACATGGAGACATCTGCAGAACAGTGACTGTGCGAAGGAAGACTTCAATTATGTGGGCTACATAGTCTGGCAACCAAGCACTGTAGAGGGGACCTAACTGAAGACTTTTTGAATGATGGCAAAATTTTCACCGTAATAAAGGATTCTAGAAATAGTGTTCATAAATTGAATGGGGAAGAGGTTTAGACTGGATTATAGAAAGTTTTGTTTTAGCCAGCAAGTTGTTGATTACTGGAACAAGTTGCATTCACAGGTAGTTGATGCTGACAGATTGAAGAAATTCAAATATCAACGGATAGTTATCTATGTAACATTAGCATTAGCAAAGGCACATGATGCAAAAAAGCAAGCTTATATAGCATCAGCCAAAAAAAAAAAAAAAAAAACGTTCTCATTTCACCCATTCCAGCAATCAACCACACACTGGCTAAAGGCAAACTTGTGCACATTTATCCTACAACTGTCTTTCCTCAATTTGAATTTATGCCCTCTCAGGCAATTATTCTGAGCAAGAGGAAGAATCCCATCAGCACTGAGCATGCTCAAACCATTCAAGGATTTATACATCTCAATCAGATCACCTCGCAGGTGCCTAGTCTCCAGACACTATAATTTGCTAAACTTAAGCCTTTCTTTGTAAGAGCAACACTTTGTTCCATTCACTAACCTTGTTGCCCTTCTCTGTACTCATTCCAACAGCTCTACATCCTTCTTAAAATGAGGCCTCCAGACCTGTATACAGTACTCAAGGTGGCCTGACCATTGCCTTATACAAGGGGATAATCACCTCCTTATCTCTGCTAGAAAACTAGAAAAATTCCTGTATATCACTGACAAGATCACAGACAGTCTGCTACTCTTGCAGACTGTCTGCACTGTCAGAAAACTTCATATCTGCCTGCACAATTACCCCCAGGTCCTTTTCATTCTCTACCACTGTAAGTGTAGTATCACACAGTTATTATTATTATTAATAATAACCATATGGTGCAAGGAAGCCTGAGGCTTATGCTGCACCAGGAAAAAATAAATAAATAAAAAATTCCTGTGTTACCCTGAGAGAGAGAGAGAGAGAGAGAGAGAGAGAGAGAGAGAGAGAGAGAGAGAGAGAGAGAGAGAGAGAGAGAGAGAGAGAGTGTGTCAAAAGTAGAAGGGAATCACCAAGAAAGAAAAGAATGATGATATCCAGCTCAGGACCCTGGTTGATATGTTACTCTGGGGTTACTGCTTCCCATATGCAGTACTTTACATTTGTCAATGTTAAACTTCAGTTGCCACCTCTCAGCCCATCTGCTCAACTTTTCTAGATCCTGTTGCAGCAGTGCTGTCCTTAGTGTGATTAACAATCCTGCCAACCTTCGTATCATCTGCAAACTGGGACATTAAGCCTGATATACCATCATCAATATCATTAATAAATACAGAAAACAATGGACTCAACAGTGAACTCTGAAGGACTCCACTAATAACATTAGTCCACGAAGAGCAGTGTCCACTGATTACCACTCTATCTTCTCCCACTCAATCATCCCTTTATCCATAGCAGCAATTTGCCTCCAATGCCACACTGCTCCAATTTGTGCAGTAGTCTTCCATGTGCAACAGTATAAAAAGCCTTTCTAAGTTCCAAATATATGATATCAAAGTTATTCCCTGCATCCAGTTCCTTTGTGACCACATCATAGCATCCAATCAAATTGGTCAGACAACACTTCCCCTTAACAAAATCATGCTGCATCTGAGCTATAACTGGTCTTGTCTAGATGATCCTGCAGTGCTTCTTTAACCAGTGCCTCCATTAATTTCACTGGAACAGAAGTTAAACTAACAGGTCTGTAATTACTCATGTCACCCTTTGATCCTCCTTTGTGAATTGGGGTCACATTTGCACATCTCCAGTCCATGCGTACCTCCACCAAGTCCAAGGAAGCTCCCATAATTATGGCTAAGGGTTTGCTTACTTCCTTTGCTGCCTCCTTAGGAGGAAGGAGGTAAGCATCTAATTACTGTATTTTCTTATCTACTTTTTATACCTGCCTTTATATTTTTATTATTATTATGTTAATTTATTATTATTTTATTCTTTTATGATTATTATCATTTTTTTATTTATTATTTATTTTTTTATAATATTTATTTATTTATTTTTGGCTAGTGCAGCAAAAGCTTGCCGCTTTCTTGTACTATAACTGTACTCACACTACAACTGTGTTTCCATTACTGAAAGATAGGTAGGAGACAAAGCTGTGAAAAGAGGTTTTAACATACATTACCGCCATCTATGAACACATGAAAATATTCTTTGCAGATGATACAACAGACCAGCGTTATATCTACTTCCCTAAATTGTACAAAATATACATATTATGGGTAAACACAAAAACCAGTATATGTAGAAACTGTGAAGTGATGTGAAATTAAGAATTATTTTCAAAATCTACCCATAAAAATTGATTGCAAACAACTGATATGTTAGTGGAGGTAAAAATCATGTTGGTCAGTGTTAAGTCCAATTGTGCTTACCTTTGGGAATATGATTTCCATCTAATCAATAATCGCCGATATGGATTCTGACAATATAAATCCATTGATAACATAATGATGTTACTCATCTTTAGGTTAAAATGAATAAGAAGTTTACCTCAGTAATTTCTTGTAAAACACTTCAATATCAAACACTCTTTGGGAATTTTTGGGAACAAAATGGAGTGTTTGATATTGAAATGTTTTACAAAAAATTACTGAGGTAATTTACTCTTATTCATTATTATATATATATATATATATAGTATATATTATATATACTCTATATTTATAAAATAATAAGAGAAGTTTACCTCAATATAATATGTAGAACACTTCCATATGATACTCTCCAGAAATTAAAATGAAAAAAAAATCGAAAATCTTACATTACAGTAACAAATAATTAAAAATCAAATGAACATAATTAAAAAACAATTTAACACAATTAAGAATTAAGAAAATCAATTGAAAGAATTTAATGAAAAAATTGCAAAATGATTTTGAATAAATATTGAAACGATACTGTTCGTTTTAATTTCTGGAGAGTATCATATAGAAGTGTTCTACGTATTATATTGAGGTAAACTTCTCTTATTATTTTAAAAATATTGATATCAACGTAGAACATATTGAGCATTACAGCTCTGATTCATCCTATCTAATATACTATATATATAATAATGTTTCAGTTATGTTAGCACTTTGACACTACCTACCTACCTTTATACTCTCCGCCTAGTATATATTATATATATATATATGAATATTACTCTTATTCATTTTACCTAATTAATTCATAACATAAAACATACTGAACCTCATTGTTCTTATACAGTTACTCATCTTTGGACAAATTCAATGGAAAAGCATGATGAAACTCAAGCAGTTGCTTTTGACATTTCTAAATGTGTTTACATATAGAATGCAGGTTGACAAGCATTAATTGGCCATGTCTAGAACATGTGTTAATCTGCTTACTGGCAATGGATACAAAAAAAGCAAGTTTGCCAGTGTGAATTCACAGTATTTGTCATTATGTAGAAACCGTAGTTGGGCAGGTTTTAATAAAAAGTACATTAAAGCCATAAAATAAGCCAGTCTTCATGTATCAATTGAGGAGAATATACACATATGTCTTCAACTTTCAATTTTTCAGATGGGGAATTAATCCTCAAAATGTTTTTATGTTTTTTTTTTTTAAACAATTTTCATTGTATGGTCTAATTGACATAAAGAGCAAAAACTATAGGAGAAAATACTTTCTATTTATTATTATTTTTTAAGTTATTAAACTAGGTGGTCCCAGCCAGCTTTCCTGGCAACCCGTTCCCACCTATTTACAATACTGTACAGATAGAATGGATGGATGAAATGAGGAGTGGTTTTTTTGGATGATGCTGTATAAGCTTGCTTTCTTGCATCATATGCTTCTACTAATGCTAATACACTGCCACTAGTTGGATACCATCTGTGCCATGTGGAGGAGGCCAGGGATCCCCTATCCCCGTACCGATAATACCAAATTTAAAATAAAAATAAAATTACTTATCAGGAAAGAGAAAAGAGATTAGAAGAAGAAAGAAGTAGGAGAGAGAAAACAAATTCAGTACAGAGCTTGAAGCAACAACAATCAGTAAGTCCATGCATTTTAAAGCAAAACTAAAAGAGTCTGTCCTGCTCCTGAGTGCGACTAAGGACAATTCATAGCTGAGCAATTCACAAAAGTAGATTTCAGGTTCTTATATTAACATTCCTGATAAGTGTCCGCTCCTTGCACAATGAAAACAAACTATTTTCTTTACATAACAACATCTCGTTGTATGCCCATAGTGAAGACATCTATAGCACATTTCAGTTAAATAACACCTCTTGAACTTTGACTTTTACATCAAGTAAATATGATGAGAATGATCCAGAAAATCTATAACCCTAAAACTGATAGTCAATATTCATTTTCTACTAATTCTTAAGAAATAAACTATATTCTTTAGCAAATTCCTCCTCTTCAAGGCCATACTCAAGTAATTTTCACTCGTATAACTCCTTCATTAAGTCGTGCTCTTTAATATCTCGATTCACGTGAAAAATAATAATACGAGGTGATCTCAAAAGCTTAGTCACAAAGAGGCCTAATTTTTTAAACGCACTTTGGATTCAAGCAATTGAACATCCTTACAAGTACCAACCTCCATGATTAACTGATTATCCCTACACTCCTTAATCTTCCTGACTTTCAATTTACATAGCGATGATCCAGATTCCACCAACAGAATACACTTCATTTGAGCACTACAGATAGGTTTCAGAGTATTTTCAACTTTCACAACCATAGCAGAAGTAACTACATTCAGAAAATCATTGTGGCTACGTAAAGCCTCACTGAACAATTTTCTCGGTTTACTAAGCTTACATTAACAGTGTACTCACCTGATCTGTATCAGCAAATGATTCTACAACTGTCCTGCACTCTTTAAATAGATTCACTATTCTCTTCAGAGAGTCAGCAAGAACCTCATTAGAATGTTCCTAATGCTGTAAATGTGATTTAATGGAATCTTGAGATCCAACCATTGCAAAAACCTGTCCACCAGCTGTTGGAGAGGATAAAAAACCACCACGATCAAGAAAGTCTTTTTAACTGAGGATTGCTGTGAAAACTAAGAACATTTTGTTTCTGTGGATCTGCTATACTGCCTATTTGTTCTTCCAGTCAACGCAATATCCTCTGCTTCAGCCACTGAAAAACAGAAAGCTTAAACTAAAATTCATCCCAGTAAGCAGTTGGATAACACAACCAACAATGATCAGTCCTGACAATTAATTTAAGTAGTATGAAGATATTGGTTCCTAGAAAGCAGGCTACATGCATTCTATGTATAAGTGCCCAAACTTTTTTTAGCATTAGTAGAGGCATATGATGCAAGAAAGCAAGCCAAAAAAAAAAAAAAAAAAAAAAAACCTTCCACTTCACCCCTCCGTTCGTTCAAAATACCTGTCCAGCTGAGCCTTAAATTTTAGGCTATCAACTTCCACAACAAGGGATGGAAGTCTGTTCAACCAACCAACTATCTGCTGGCTAAAGGCAAATTTCTGCACATCTAGCCTACATCTGTCTTCCCTCAATTTGAATTTATGCCCTCTCACGTGATTATTCTGAGCAAGAGGCAGTATC
The DNA here is from genome assembly GCF_048544385.1 of Mastigoproctus giganteus. NCBI lineage: Eukaryota > Metazoa > Arthropoda > Arachnida > Uropygi > Thelyphonidae > Mastigoproctus > Mastigoproctus giganteus. The sequence continues at coordinate 211,062,862 of NC_143578.1, read as the reverse complement.
CCATCAGCATTGAGCATGCTCAAACCATTCAAGGCTTTGTACACCTCTATCAGATCACCTCGCCGGTGCCTAGTCTCCAGACACTAATTTGCAAAACTTAAGCCTTTCTTCGTAAGAGCAACCCTTCGTTCCGTTCACTAACCTTGCTGCCCTTCTCTGTACTCGTTCCAGCAGCTCTACATCCTTCTTGAAATGAGGCCTCCAGACGTGTATACAGTACTCAAGGTGCAGCCTGACCATTGCCTTATACAAGGGAATAATCACCTCCCTATCCCTGCTAGAAAAATTCCTGTATATCATTGATAAGACACCATGAGCTACTCTTGCAGCCCGTCTGCACTGGTCAGAGAACTTCATATCTGCCTGCACAATTACCCCCACGTCCTTTTCATTCTCTACCACAGAGTTGATACGTTGCTCTGGGGTTGCTGTTTCCCATATGTAGTACTTTACATTTGTCAATGTTAAACTTCATTTGCCACCTCTCAGCCCATCTGCTCAACCTTTCCAGATCCTGTTGCAGCAGCATAGCGTCAGTAGAGTCTTTAACAACCCTACCAACCTTTGTATCATCTGCAAACTTGGACATTAAGCTTGATATACCATCATCAATATTATTTATAAATACAGAAAACAACAATGGACCCAACACTGAACCCTGAGGGACTCCACTAATAACATTAGTCCACGATGAGCAGTGTCCATTAATTACCACTCTCTGTCTTCTGCCACTCAACCATCCCTTTATCCATAGCAACAATTTGCCACCAATGCCACACTGCTCCAATTTGTGCAGCAGTCTTCCATGTGCAACAGTATCAAAAGCCTTTCTAAGATCCAAATATATAATATCAAAGTTATTCCCTGCATCCAATTCTTTTGTGACTACATCATAGTATCCAATCAAATTGGTCAGGCAAGACCTTCCCTTAACAAAACCATGCTGTGTCTGAGCTATAACTGAATTCTTGTCAAAATGATCCTGCTGTGCTTCTTTAACCAGTGCTTCCATTACTTTTCCTGGAAGAGAAGTTAAACTCACAGGTCTATAATTACTTGTGTCAGCCTTTGATCCTCCTTTGTGAATTGGGGTTACATTTGCACATCTCCAGTCTGTGGGTACCTCCCCTGAGTCCAAGGAAGCTCTCATAATTATGGCTAAGGGTTTGCTTACTTTTTATCATCTTTAGCTTAAAGGTTCTCTAAACAAGCTCCCATCTTATGGATCACCAAATGCTTTTTGCAAGTATTCAGTTTTTGTTCACTGATCACTACGGGTGATGGCAGATGGCTCTCTGTTTTCTAACTTCTCCACTAATGCTAGTATTCCCCAAGTTCTTTTTGCCACTGTTTTTTCTTGTGTGTGTTAATGCCCTTCCACTGACTGGAAATCCTATCCATTGTTTAGCTAATAATAGCACACTAAATTCTAACTTCCAGCTTGAGAAACCTTGCTCTGCACAAACAGCTTCAACTTCTTCTTAAATGCCAATCTCTGTGTTATTCTCTGAGAAAAAGAAAAACTTAGCCAACTTCAATTCTTCTAAAATGCAGTTCTTCCTTATTTCTCAGAAGAACAAAAAGTGTTTACTACTCCTTAAGTTCACCTTCAATGACACACTGATTTCTAGACAAGATCCCACATCGCCATTAGAGATTACCCAGACTTCTAATCTCTCTTGACATAAGCACATCATAAATATTGCTTCCTCCGTACCAAAAAAAATCTGGATTTTCCTTTTTTCGCTCTCGGCATTACTTTTCTTCTAAACAACTATTCACTCTATACAAATCTCAAGTCCTAACTACAGTAGACTGTCGAAATAACGGATGTATACATACAGCGCAAATGTCTTGTAGTGCCGAAAAAAGAAAACGACAAGTCGGGTGATTACTGTATTTGTTTACATTGGCCATTTTCAAAGTGAATTCTGTACTGATATCACAGATTATACTGCTGTTTTACATTTATTTTAAATTAAAAACCCCCCACTATGGCTCTGAAAGTTAATAAACCTCATGTTGAGAAGAACAACATTAAAGCTTAGTGACAAACTTCATGTAATCCAAACTTACATTAGGGTCACCTGGAATGTTAATTCATATACCCATGTGTATTGTGTCTGTAAATTGCATGTTCTCTGCTCGAGTTGCCTGTTTTACTGGATGAATAACCCCAGTTTCTGGGGAAAAAACCTTGCTATCTACGCTTGAGACCTACTAACTCAACCATAGAGTGGAAAAAGCCTATAAAAGTTCCTCTCTTCATCGATGGGATTCGAACCCAGGCCTGTTCCACCTGGTGTGGGGAGAACAGTGATGATACCACTGTACTACTGTGTATACTAAACTTGATATAATAAAGAAAACAGAATGGGGCGTAAGCAGGAGTATTATTAATGGCAGAATATAACACTGGATTGTCAACATGTTTATGTTTTTTATGTGCAGTTAATAAAATCGCATTCTTAATCTCTCTATTTCTTATTTGGTCTCATTATTTCTGCATTAAATACATTAAAAATAAAACGATAACGGAAAAATCGAAATAGTGGCAACTTGAATCCCCGAAGGTGCCATTATTTCAAAAGTCTACTGTACCACAGAATATTTTTCCCACATTTGGAGTAAATGGGTGAAAAATATTCCCGCATTTGGAGTTTTGTCCCGCATGCTTGAGTAAATTTGAGAAAATTTGTAATAATTTTAGTTTTTTTTGAAAAAGTTCCCTCAAAACCTCTATCAATCTTCTACAATCCATTTAAAAGAGGTCAGTCAGGTTAATTAACGACCCATCTCTTACAAAGTCTCTCTGTTCTCTGTCTCACAGATGTTCAGTTTCTGCTGTATGTGTTTTCTATAGATACTTCCATGGACACTGTTTCTTTGCAATTTCCTCCACTCTTTTCCAAACCAGCCTGAACATGTGGTGCAACCAGTCAGCATCCATTCACTGTCCAACTCCAAACTCACAGAGTTAACTTTTAATTTTAACTCCTCCACTTCTGTTCTCTGAAACAACCTTCATTCAAGAATTAATGCATTTCCTGAAAATTACAATCTAAAGAAATTCAATCTAATATCAGCAAGTATCTGCTGTATTCTCAACCCTCAATTCAAAAAATATTAAGTACAATAAGTTTGAATACCTTTTTTGTGTGTTTTTTACACTTGAAACCTAATAACTCAACTATGAAGACCTACTAACTCAACTACTATGAATCTATAGATTCATATTTGAAAACATATATGCATCTAAAAAAGAAAAAAGTAACCTTTCTTTAAAACCATAAAAACACAATTCTGAAAGTCATTTTCAGGACAACTTAAAAATATAGCAGATATACTAACATTTACAATACATAAAAGAGCAATCCAAAATATTTGTTATATTAATAAATAATAACATCACAGAATACGAAAAATAATTATACATTTATTCTGGTTTTCATATTATAATGATCTTATCCAACAATTCTAGTTAGTAACTCTATATGTAATCACCATCATAATTGTTTTATTCCATTCCAAATATTTTTTACAATATAAAAATCAAAATTAAAAATTGTATTTTAAAAATAACATACTTGTCTGTATACAGTTCATCAAAGGCATCTTTTTTTTTTGGTAGTGCATAACTGGAGAAGAAAACAGAACTTGATTCCTCAGCCTTTTCTCTTTCTTGGAACAAACAATCATAGTCAATATTAATACATCGTGTTCGATGCCTTCCATATGTTATAAATGGCTTATTTTTCCTGTTCATCATTGCAAAAGTAGCCTTAGCTATTATTTTAGAGCATAGAGGAAAACATCTAAAAAAAATCAGAAGTTCTCATAAATAAAAGAAATAAAAAATGTAAAAATATATGACTGTAATGTGTCATATTATTTTCTGTTTATTAAACATGTTATTAAATAAGAATAGGAGTGTGTTATAGGAATAATAACTGTGATGAGTATACCAAACAGCTATACAGAGAAATATAATGCGCCAGTAAATCAGAATGTCTTATAATGATGGATTTTAACTTTTCAGATGTTGAATGGAATTCATGGGTTGGTCACTCACACACTAGCAAGATTTTTGTAGATTTCTTGGATGACTGTTTTCTACAGTGGCATGTTAGAGAGGCAATAAGAGGAAAGAATACTCTTGATTTCATTATCAGCAGTGATTCTACATGCATTAAGAATCTGTAGGTAAAGGACCCACTTGGTGGCAGAGATCACAGTGTACTAATGTGGAATTTACATAACTACTGTCAACGGTAAAGAGAAAGGCTTTTGCTTTTGTATGGGTGAGTACAGTGGTCTCAGACAGTTTGAAAATTCTGTGCAGTGAGACCAACTGATGATGATGTTACCAACAGCAAATTCTAAATGGAAAGCATTCAGGGAAGCATCAAAGAAACTACTAGGTGTTTCATACCAACGAAGAAATACTGATCAAGGCTTAGGCCTAAATGGAAGTCAGATGAACTACGGAGACATGGGGCAGAGAAGAAAAGTGCATAGGACACAAATTATCAGATGGTAGATATAAATTAGTCTATAATCAAGTTTCAAAAGGAGGTTAGGCAAGCTAAGGCAGATTATGAGAAGTCTCTGGAAAAAAATGCAAAGAAAAGCAGCAAAGACTTCTATGCTTATACTAACAGTAGAAGGGGTTGAATCACATTGGGCCATGATGTCAACAGGTTAACTGTTGATGACTATGCTGAGGTTGCTGACAAATTTAATGGGTATTTTGCATTTACATTCACATGAGGTATTCTTTAGGGTAGGAGATGCCAGAAGTTTATCAAACACTAATGAGGAGCTAAATGACTTTGTGATAACTGAAAGGAAAGTAGAAGAAAAATTGTTGAAGCTGAACATAACAAAGGCACATGGGGTAGATATAATCTATCCAATCATATTAAGGAAGGCAGCAAAGGAGGTGGCAAACCCTTAGCCATAATTATGAGAGCATCCTTGGATTGCTCTCATAATTATGGAATACCCCCAATTCACAAAGGGAGAGGGATCAAAAGGTGACAAGTAATTACAGACCTGGTAGCTTAACATCTGTTCCAGGGAAAATACTGGAGTCACTGGTTAAAGAAGAAATACAGGACCATCTGGATAGGAATACAATTATACTTCAGTCAAAGCATGGATTTGTTCAGGAGTAGTCACTCACCAATCTGATAGGTCACTATGATACAGTGAGTAAGAAACTGGATGCAAAAAATAATTTGACATCATATACTTGAATTTCAGAAAGGCTTTTGATATTGCACATAAAAGACTGTTGCACAAACTGGAGCAATGTGGCATTAAGAGCAAGTTACTGCTATGGATAAAGGGATGGTTAAGTGGAAGAAGACAGAGTGGTTATCAATGGGCACTGCTCTTCATGGATTAATATTATCAGTGGAGTTCTCCAGGGTTCGGTGCTAGATCCATAGCTGTTTTCAATATTTATTAATGAGATTGATGAAGTTATGTCATGCTTAATATCAAAGTTTGCAGATGATACAAAGGTTGGCAGGGTGGTTAACAACAGTAATCATGGTATGCTACTGAAACAAAATTTAGAAAAATTAGGTCAGTGGACTCAGAAATGGCAGTTGAAGTTTAACATTGACAAATACAAGGTACTGCATATGGGTAGCAGTAATTTCAAAGTAACTTATCAACTGTGTGTAAGGCACCTCCGTAACCAGGTGGGCAGGAGCAGCAGTGCATAGCACATGCTTCTTGATTAGACAGGGGTTCGAGCCCATGACCACCAAATACGGAGGATGCGGAAAGGTCAGGGAATGACCACCGCATATTCCAGGAGCAATATGGCCTTAGTTGCTAATGCTCCTAAAAATCAAATAACAATCAACTGTGTGTAACTATACTCAGGGAATAGAAAATGAAAAAGACCTGTGGTAACTGTGCAGTCAGATATGAAATTCTTTGAGTAGTGCAGACATTCTATCAGGACAGCTCATGGGGTTTTGTCAATGATATACAGAAACAAGGAGGTGATTATCCCTTTGTATAAGGTCATGGTGAGGCTGCACCATGAATACTGTATACAGATTTGGAGGCCACACTTTAGGAAGGATGTTTTTTTTTTTTTTTTTTTTGATTTGGTAGTTGTTGGCGCATCGGCTTCTGTGGCCATATTGCACCTCCCAAGGTTTTTGCAGTACTTTGATCCAAGCCCGAGGCGGGAATCGAACCCGCGACCTTTGGGTTGCCGGGCAGTACTTTAACCACTCGGCTGGCCCGGTCGGCTAGGAAGGATGTAGATCTGCTGGAACGGGTACAGAGAAAGGCAAACAGACTGGTGAAGAGAACAAAAAGGGTTCTCTTACCTAGAAAGGCTTCAGTTCTGCAAATTGCAACATCTCAAGACTAGGCACCTGCAGGGAGATCTAATTAAGGTGTTTAAAGCTTTGAATAAAATTGAAATTATACTTCAAGTGGAAGAATGGCATTCTTCCACTTGAAGTTGCTGAGGCTATGTACACGAGGGGACATGAATTAAACTTGAGGAAGGATGGTTTCAGGATAGATGTATGGAAGTTTGCCTTCAGCCAGTGAATAGTTGATTGCTGGAACAAACTTCCATCTGCCGTTGTGTAAGTGGATGGGTTGAATAAATTCAAGGAAAAACTAGACAATTTCTTGAAGGTACAGATGGGTGAACTGTTTTTTTTTTGCTGATGCTATATAAGCTTGCTTTCTTGCATCATCTGTCATTACTGCTACTAAAGTTATTCATTATTTATTTATTAACTATTGAAGAATAGACTTTGTTATTAAGATAAAAATGAAGGGAAAAAATCAAATGTTAAAGGGTATAAGATTGTAAAATAATTGAAAACAAAAAAAAAAAGAAAGAAAGAAAAGGAGATAAGATCCAATATTAGTAAGAATCATTCCACTTATAAAACCAAAGGCAAAGAAAGGTTTGCACTTACTAAAGCCAAGTTCCAATCGTTGGCTGACTTCCCTCATGGTGCTAGGATTACATTTTCAAAAGTTGTCTGTTGTGGTATAACACTATGAAGATTAACTGTCCAAATTTTAAACATCCTCCTATAAAAAAAAAAAAGAAAGAAAGAAAGAAAACCATAAAAAATTTCAAATTTAAAATTTTCATATTATTAAAGATTTATAAATTTTTGATTTATTAAAAATTTTAGAGAGCTTCCTTAGAATATATGATCAGCAGTAGTCAATACATGGTATTATGATTTAGATGGGTACTCCTCATGGCACATCCTGGAATGATAACTTTTTACCAGTGATGTAGGGAGGCAGAAGCAGTACCACCAGGTGATAAGTTAGAACTAATTGCCTGGGTGGTGATTAGTTCTAACTGCTGTCATCAAATTTTATTGCATATTTGCTGTACTCCCTCTTTTTTGAATTATAGCCAAATTTTCCCACCTTTATCTGATGCCAGCAACGGTTACTTTTATTTTTCATTTTTATTTAATAATTTTTTACAAGTCACTCCTTTTTAATCGTCTTTATGATACAACCTGCATTTGCTTCTAGGCTTTTGGCATTCTGTGTAACTTCCACTTACATATTCACATTTAACTGTCATATTTCTTACAATATACATGTATATATGTAATAAAACATGTACTAGCTTATTCTTTTCATACTGTTTAACCACACACATTCCTTTCTACAAAAATATGCAATATATAATTTAGACTGCATTAGTGTTTGTATGGGGAAATACAATTTCACACTGTTGAAAGACAATCTATCACCGGGATTTTAGCTTAGATATCAATTACTACAACATCACAAATCATACTAATTGATGTCCTCTTATAAAAAATTTAGCATGGGCATTTCCAGTCAGCTAAAATACTTTTATAGCATGTATGAAAATAATAAACTATTCTAAACCATCAGAACCTATATGAATTTCAAAGCATCCACTTACCTAATATTGTTAAGAACGGTATAAGCCTCAAATGCCACGTGAAGATTTCGGTGATAGATACAAATTATAAACCACTAAATACTTTATTTTTAATATTTGACTTTGGTTTTTCAGAACTAAAGTTTTTTTTTTCTGTTTTTACTCCAAAAATCTCAGTTTCAGTGGCATAATCAAGAGGGGGGCGGGAGGCCTTTTTTCTTGCGTCAACCTTCCAGTCAGCATCTCAATCTGCTACATTTATATGTAAATGCATATCAATTAGAAACAGCTTCTCGTTTACAAGACAATTACAGTCTAATCATCATATACTAAACATCGCGAACAAAAAACCAGAATAACTATTTAAATTTGACAACATCACTTCTATTGGTCACACGCTAATATGAGAATTATGACCGACCTACACAACAAGCCCGCCACCTGCAGTATATGAATATGTAATGATAAATTTAAAAAATTCAGAATAAATAACTCAAGATAAATTTATCAGTAAAAAAAATCTAAATTATCTTGATACCAATTATCAAAATAATAATACCTTATTATCAAATTAATAATACTTATTACATAAATAATAATATCAAAAATAATACCTATAATTAACAAAATAATATCTCTATACAAGTATACAAGTTCCGTCATGGCTATAAGCCAAGGGACATAACAATTGATTATTACGTACTGTTACGGCACACAGTAAAAGTTAAAAATATATTAAAAAACAGCATTATTTTAAGTTTAGAGGACAACACGTGTGTGTGTGTGTGTGTGTGTGTATAAGATACGGTGTATTAAAAATGAATTAGAATAAGATAAGAATACAGTCGTACTTTGCAGTTTTAATTGCTTCAGCAAGTTGAGCCATATTGCACCATATATAATACCGTATGTCCGTAAATTAGCATTAGTAGAGGCATACGAAGCAAGAAGCAAGCTTATACAGCATCAGCCAAAAAAAAAAAAAAAAAACCCACTCCCATTTCACCCTTCCATTCGTTCCAAATGCCTGTCCAGCTCAGCCTTAAATTTATTTAGTCTATTAGCTTCCACAACAAAAGATGGAAGCCTGTTCCACCAATCAACTACCCACTGGCTAAAGGCAAATTTCCGCACATCTATTCTACAACTATCTTTCCTCAATTTGAAACAGTGCCCCCTCAAGTTCTTAGTCTGAGTAAGACGAAGAATCCCAACAGCATTCAGCTTGCTCAACCCATTCAAGGCCTTATACACCTCAATGGGATCACCTCGCAGGTGCCTACCCTCCAGGCGCTGCGATTTGCAGAAATTAAGCCTTTTTTAGTAAGAGCACCCCTTTGTTCCCCTCACCAATCTCGCTGCCCTTCTCTGTACTCGTTCTAGCAACTCTACATCATTCCTAAAATGAAGCCTCCAAACCTATACACAGTACTCAAGGTGTGGCCTGACCATTGTCTTGAATAACGGGATTATCACCTCCCTGTCCCTGCTAGCGAAATTCCTATATATCATTGACAAGACTCGATGACCTGCCCTGGAAGCCCGTCTGCACTGCTCAGCGAACTTCATATTTCGCTGCACAATTACTTCCAGGTCTTTTTCACTTTCCACTTCCCTGAGTACCACCCAGTTGGTACGTATCTGTTCGGTTATTGCTACCCATATGCAGTACTTTGCATTTGTCAATGTTAAACTCCAGTTGCCACTTCTCAGCCCATTTTCCCAACTTATCTAGATGCAGTTGGAGTAGCATACTGTCATTACTGTCGTTAACAACACTGCCAACCTTTGTATCATCTGCAAACTTGGACATTATACCTGATATACCTTCTTCAATATCATTGATAAATATACAAAACAACAATGGGCCCAAGACCGAACCCTGGTGAACTCCACTAATAACATTTGTCCACGAAGTGCAGTGTCCACTGATTACCACTCTCTGTTGTTTCCCACTCAACCATCCTTTTATCCATTGTAGCAGCTTACCCTTGATGCCATACCTCTCCAAATTGTACAGCAGTCTTCCATGGCTCAAGCTAATGGAAGCGCTGTGGCTCAGAGCAGAACTGAGGGGGGCAGTTGTCCTCTGACTCACAGCCTTATAAAATGCACTGTTTGCTTGATGTTTGCAGAGCAATCGGGTACGGGACATGATACTGCCAAGGGGGATGTCTTTGTGTGTGCGCGATGCAAGGAGTGTATCGATATCAGGCAACAACTCGGCGTTCTTGTGGGCCTATATGAGAGCTTGAAGGACAGGGTGGATGCCCTCGAAGAAACTAAATTGAGGGGCCCATCAAGCTCTCAGCTGCCCACATCAACGCCAGAGCTTGCACTTGGGCATCGCGTGACACAGAGACAACCCCCAAAGCAGAATGCGCTGGTCCCGAAGGAACTAGTAGTTGTTGGTGACTCTATTGTCAAGGAAACGGGGAACATGCTTTGTAAAAAAGATAGGTGGAACAGGACCAGGGTATGTCTGCCAGGGGCAAAGGTTGATGACGTTGTAGAGCGAATATCATCTTTTAAGGGCACAAAAGGTGATATAGTTGTACACGTTGGCACTAATAATATTAAGAGTAGGAGACCGGCAGAATTACTTAACAAGTACAGGTCACTGTTGAACAAAAGCCGAGAATTAGGGTTGAATTTGAAAGTGTCTGCAATTCTGCCCAGACACGATAGGAGGGAGTATATGATGAGAGCCTTGTCGATCAATTCGGCCCTGGAAAGATTGTGCAAGGCTCAAGGGGTAGAATTTTTTTCAGCCTGGACTGTACTTGTTAACAGGAGAGATTGCTTCTACAGGGATGGGATACACTTAAATAGAAAGGGTGCAAGAATATTTGCTGATGCTATCGAGGCAGTGTTAGGTGGGTCGGAAAACTGCTAGCTTGGGGGGAGACAAAGACCAATAGATTGACAGTAGCCACTGGCAGAGGTGAAAGAGATTCTTGACAGTAGCCACTGGCAGAGGTGAAAGAGATTCTTGCACTGCTTCTATTAGAATGAGCAGAAGCCTGAAAAACAAGATGCATGGTATTTCAGAGACTGCTGGGAGCCATTGCGGTACAAGTAAACACATGGGTTGTGTTAGGGTAGCTAAGATTAGAAACAGGTGCAGGTATACTTGCGTGTACACCAATGCTAGGAGTTTAGTAAATAAATTTGATGAATTTGAGGTATTGCTCAAAACATCAAAGGCAGATATTGTTGGGATATCAGAGACGTGGTGTCACACAGATATAAGGGATTCAGAACTGCAATTTGGGGAGTACAACGTCTACAGAAAGGATAGACAGGATAGGAAGGGGGGAGGGGTTATGCTATTAGTTAAGAAACACATAAAAACCAAGGAAGTGAAGCCAGTCGACATCGCTGGACAGTGCAGTGTTGAGTCAGTTTGGTGTGACATAAGCATTGGGAGATCAAAATTGAGAGTAGGAGTGTGCTATAGGCCTAATGACTCTGATGAGTATAATAAGGAACTGTACAGGGAAATAGAGTGGGCCAGTAAATCAGAGAGTCTTATAATGGGAGATTTTAATTTCCCAGATATTGACTGGAATTTGGGGGCTGGTTACTCACACACTATCAGGGCTTTTGTGGATTTATAGGATGATTGTTTTCTACATCAGCATGTTCGGGAGGCAACTAGAGGGAGTAATACTCTTGATTTGATTATCAGCAGTGATTCTTCATGCATTAAGAATCTGCAGATAAATGAACCACTAGGTGGCAGTGATCACAGTGTGCTGAAGTGGGATTTACTGAAAGAGATAACTACCATTAGGGGTAAAGGGAAGGGTTATTGCTTCCGTAAAGGCGACTACGATGGACTGAGACAGTATTTAAATTCTATACAGTGGGACCAACTGATGATGTTACCAACAGCAAATTCAAAATGGGAAGCATTCAAAGAACTTATCTTGGAAGCTACTAGGCTTTACATACCAACTAAGAAATATTGTTCAAGGTTTAGGCCAAAATGGATGTCAGATGAACTAATGAGGCATATGGCAGAAAAGAAAAATGCATGGGATACTTACAAATTAACACATGACACAGAAGCCTATGATAGATACAAGTTGATATGCAACCAAGTTACAAAGGAGGTTAGGCAGGCGAAGGCAGATTACGAGAAATCCTTGGCAAGGGATGCAAAGAAAAACAGCAAAGAGTTCTTTACTTATGTAAACTCTAGAAGGAACGGGATGAATCAGATTGGTCCACTTGATATTGATGGGTCAACTGTTGATGATCCTGCTCGGGTAGCTAACAAACTAAATGAATATTTTGCATCGACATTCACACATGAGGAGTTATTCAGCAAGGGGAATGCCAGAGGTGTATTCAACTCTAGCAGTAAGCTACAGAATCTTGAAATAACTGGGAGTAAAGTAGAGGAGAAACTGTTAAAGATAAACACAAGAAAGGCACCCGGGGTGGATGGGATCTATCCAGTTATATTAAAGGAGGCAGCAAAGGAAGTAAGCAAACCCTTGGCCATAGTTATGAGAGCTTCCTTGGACTCAGGGGAGGTACCCATGGACTGGAAGTGTGCAAATGTGACCCCAATTCACAAAGGAGGATCAAAGGCTGAAACAAGTAATTATAGACCTGTGAGCTTAACTTCTGTTCCAGGAAAATTAATGGAGGCACTGGTTAAAGAAGCACTGCAGGATCATTTAGACAAGACTTCAGTTATAGCTCAGACACAGCATGGTTTTGTTAAGGGGAAGTCTTGCCTGACCAACTTGATTGGATACTATGATGCAGTCACAAAAGAGCTGGATGCAGGGAATAACTTTGATATTATATACTTGGATCTTAGAAAGGCTTTTGATACTGTTGCACATGGAAGACTGCTACACAAATTGGAGCAGTGTGACATTGGAGGCAAATTGCTGCTATGGATAAAGGGGTGGTTGAGGGGGAGAAGACAGAGAGTGGTAATCAATGGACACTGCTCATCGTGGACTGATGTTATTAGCGGAGTCCCTCAGGGCTCAGTGTTGGGTCCATTGTTGTTTTCTGTATTTATAAATGATATTGATGATGGTATATCAAGCTTAATGTCCAAGTTTGCAGATGATACAAAGGTTGGCAGGGTTGTCAAGGACACTACTGACACTATGCTGCTGCAACAGGATCTGGAAAGGTTGAGCAGATGGGCTGAGAGGTGGCAAATGAAGTTTAACATTGACAAATGTCAAGTACTACACATGGTTGATTTTTTTTTTTTTTTTTTTTTTTGATTTGGTAGTTGTTGGCGCATCGGCTTCTGTGGCCATATTGCACCTCCCAAGGTTTCTGCAGTACTTTGATCCAAGCCCGAGGCGGGAATCGAACCCGCGACCTTTGGGCTGCCGGGCAGGTACTTTACCTACTCGGCTAGCCCGGTCGGCCAACTACACATGGGAAACAGCAACCCCAGAGCAACGTATCAACTCCGTGGTACTACACTGACAGTGGTAGAGAATGAAAGGGACTTGGGGGTGATTGTGCAGGCAGATATGAAGTTCTCTGAGCAGTGCAGAAGGGCTGCAAGAGTAGCTCATGGAGTATGGTCAATGATATACAGGAATTTTTCCAGCAGGGATAAGGAGGTGATTATTCCATTGTATAAGGCAATGGTCAGGCCACACCTAGAGTACTGTATACAGGTCTGGAGGCCTCATTTCAAGAAGGATGTAGAGCTACTGGAACGAGTACAGAGAAGGGCAACAAGATTAGTGAATGGAACGAAGGGGTGCTCTTACGAAGAAAGGCTTAAGTTTTGCAAATTACAGTGTCTGGAGACTAGGCACCAGCGAGGTGATCTGATAGAGGTGTATAAAGCCTTGAACGGTTTAAGCATGCTCAATGCTGATGGGGTTCTTCCTCTAGCTCAGAAAAATCACCTGAGAGGGCATAAATTCAAATTGAGGAAAGACAGATGTAGGATAGACGTGCGGAAATTTGCCTTTAGCCAGCTGGTGGTTGGTTGGTGGAACAGACTGCCATCCCTTGTGGTGGAGGTTGATAGCCTAAATAAGTTTAAGGCTCAGCTGGACAGGTATTTTGAACGAACAGAGGGGTGAAGTGGAAGTGGGTTTTTTTTTTTTTTTTTTGGCTGATGCTGCATAAGCTTGCTTTCTTGCATCAAATGCCTCTACTAATGCTAATGCTAATGCTAATGCTAATGTGCAACAGTATCAAAAGCTTTCCTGAAATCCAAGTATATGATATCAAAATTATTTTTGGCATTCAGTTCCTTTGTGACCACATCATATTAAGCAATCAAATTGGTCAGACAAGACCTCCCTTTGACAAACCCATGCTGTGTCTTAACTATTACTGCAGTCTTGTCTACGTGATCCTGCAATGCTTCTTTAACCAGTGATTCCATTATTTTCCCCGAAAAACAAGTTAAACTGACAGGTCTAGTTACTTCTGTCACCTTTTGAATCTCCTTTGTGAATTGGTGATACATTTGCAGTCCATGGGGACATACCCTGAGTACAAGGAAGATCTCATAATTATGGCTAAGGGTTTGCTTACGTCCTTTGTTGTCTCTTTTAATATACCTGGATAGATCCCGTCCACCCCAGGTGCCTTCCTTATGTTTAACTTCAACAATTTCTCCTCCACTTTGCTCTCAGTTATTACAAAATCACTTAGCTCCCTGTTAGCGTTTGATAAACTTCTGGCATTCCCCTCATTGAATAACTCCTCATGTGTGAATGTAGATGAAAAATACTCATTCAGTTTATCAGCTACTTGAGCTTGATCATCAATAGTCAATCCATCTATGTTAAGTGGTCCAATCTGATTCATCCCTTTCCTTCTAGGGTTTACATAAGTAAAGCACTCCTTGCTGTTTTTCTTTGCATCCTTTGGCAAAGATTTCTCATAATCTGCCTTCGCCTGCCTAACCTCCTTTGTGACTTGAATACAGACTAGTTTATACATGGCATAGGCTTCTGTATCGCCTGATGCTTTATATGCATCCCATACATTCTTCTTCTCTGCAACTAGCCTCATTAATTCATCTGATATCCATTTAGGCCTAAACCTTGAACAATATTTCTTAGTTGGAAAGAAAAGCCTAGTAGCCTCCAAAATTAAGTCCCAGAAGGCTTCCCATTTAGAATTCGCTGTTGGTAACATCATCAGTTGATCCCACTGTACAGAATTTAAAACCTCTCTGAGACCTCGGTAGTCACCTTTACGAAAGCAAAGGCCCTTCCCTTTAGCCTTGATGGTAGTTACATCTTTAAATAATTCCCACATCAATACATTGTGTTCACTGTCGCCCAGTGGTTCCTTTATCTGCAGATTCTTAATGCATGAAGAATCACTACTGATAATCAGATCAAGAGTATTACTCCCTCTGGTTGCCTCTCGAACATGTTGCTGTAGAAAACAGTCATCGAATAAATCCACAAAAGTCTTGCTAGTGTGCGAGTGACCACTACAAGTTCCAGTCAATATCTGGCAAGTTAAAATCTCCCATTATAAGACATTCTGATTTACTGGCCCACTATATTTCTCTGCACAATTGCTCATTATACTCAACAGATTCATTAGGTCTATAACACACAGCTACTCTCATTTTTCCTTTCCCAGTGCTTATTTCACACCAAACAGACTCAACACTGCATTATCCACCAACATCAATTGGATGCACTTCCTTAGATTTTATGTGTTTCGTAACTAACATCATAACCCCTCCTCCCTTCCTATCCTGTCTATCCTTCCTATACACATTGTACTCCCCAAATTCCAACTCTGCACTGCCTATATCTGTGTGACACCACATCTCTGATGTCCCAACAAATTTGTATCTGCCTTTGATGTACACTAGCACTTGAAGCTCATCAAATTTATTAACTAAACCTCCTAGCACTGGTGTACATGCAAGTATACATGCACCTGTTCCTGCTCCTAGCCACCCTAACACAGCCCAAGTATTTACGTGTTCCTCTATGACTCCCAGCAGTCCTGGAAATCTCCATCACCTTGCTTTCCAGTCTGCTGCCCATTCTAATAGAAGCAGTGCAAGAATCACTTTTGCCTCTGCCTGCAGCTACTGTTGACCTTTAGTCTGTGTATCCCCCCCCCACGCTAGCAGTTTTCCCACCAACCGAACACTGCCTCGATAGCATCAACAAATATTCTTGTACCCTTTCTATTTAAGTGTATCCCATCCCTGTAGAAGCAGTCTCTCCTGTCAACAAGCACAGACCAGGCTGAAAAAAATTCTACCCCTTGAGCCTTGCACCATCTCTCCAGGGCAGAATTGATTGAGAAGGCTCTCATCATATACTCCCTCCTATCGCGTCTGGGCCGAATTGCAGACACTTTCACATTCAACCCTAACTCGCGACTTTTTTTCAACATTGACCTGTACTTGTTGAGTAAATCTGCAGATCTCTTACTCTTAATGTCATTAGTTCCAATGTGTACAACAATATCACCTTTTGTGCCCTGAAAAGATGATATCTGCTCTACAACGTCATCAACGTTTGCCCCTGGCAGACATACCCTGGTCCTGTTCCACCTATCCTTCTTACAAAGTACATTCCCTGTCTCCCTGACAACAGAGTCACCAACAATAGCAAGTTCCTTTGGGACCAGCGCATTCTGCCTTGGAGATTGCCTCTATGTTGCCTGATGCACAGGAGTGAGCTCTGTCGTTGAGCTGGGTAGCTGAGAGCCTGATGGGCCCCTCACATTAATTTTTTCGAGGGCATTTACCCTACACCTCAAGCTCTCATAGACGCCCATCAGAACGCTGAGTTGTCGCCTAATTTCGTGACACTCTAGACACCTAGCGCACACAGAGGCATCCTCCTTGGCTAGATCATGTCCTGTTTTAGAAAGGTCATCAAACATTTCACATTTCGCACATTTTTTGAGACTGTGATGCGTTGGAGAATCGCCCCCTTCGTTTCTCCCCCGAGCCACAGCACTCTCGCTAGTCTGGGTCATGATTTCCCTTTAAATACAATTCAATTAACAATGAAATTTAATAAGATTAATAATATTTTTGATTAATTTATACTATAATAAGCTAACAGATTCCTAATACAGTGCTTCGTATTACGCTATCTAGTTTAACTTTATACCTTACGCTATCAGTTCGAGATATATATACGTTAAGCTATTTCTTATCGACTACAATATGGCGGCTAGTTCAACCATATTGGCGCCAACACCGGGAGTCGTAACTTCCAAAAATCGCTGGTTAAATTCAAAATAGGAAGCTAACGAACGCTACTAAACTTATTTAATATCTCCGTAAAACACAATGTAGTATGTTAAATAACGAATAATACGTTAAAAATCAAAAAAACACTTATCCCTTTACAGCAGCCAAAAATCCACCGTCCGTACTGTTTGCATATGTTCTGTGGTCGATATGTTGTTTGCTAGGTGAAAAATCCGAGTTTCCGGGAGAAAAACCAATTCGGGTATTCTCCATAAGGTGTGTGGGGGGGCGGTGATTATATCAACTTTGCTACACACGAGGGCTTTAACACAAGTACAATCCATGTTAAAGAGTCATTATAAGTGCTGTTTGTTTGTTTCTTGTAGTGTTAGTTAGGCGCACCAGCGAATTAAGCCATATTCCGCTGTATATACTGTAAGTACTTTGAGGAGAACAGATAGCAAACACACTGATTTTTATCGTTGGTGTTGCATAAAGGACAGTGAAAAAAAATGTAACAGAACACATAGATATGGTGTACACAGTGTGTTTGCTATGCGATGCCAGCGGTTCCCAAAACCGCTCTTAGTGGCATTGTGAAGATGCACGTACAATGTACCTGCTGACTCATGGTAGAGTCAGCAGGTACATTGTACCTACTAGTCAGCTGTGCTACCTGTCTGCAGGTACATTGTACCTGCAGACAGGTAGCACAGTGGTATCGTCACCGTCCTCCCCACACTGGGTGGAAAAGGCCTGGGTTCGAATCCCGTCGATGACGCGAGGAACTTTAATGGGCTTTTTTCACTCCGTGGCTGAGTTAGTTGGTCTCAGGCGTAGATAGCAAGGTTTTTCTCCCCAGTAACTGTGGTTTTTTTCGTCCAGCAAAACAGGCAAATCAACCATAGAGCATACGCAATTTACAGACACAAATACGGGTTAATGTATTTAATTACGGGTAACCCTAAAATAATAATTTAATAATAATTTAATGTACCTGCTGACTCTACCATATACACTGTACCAGCTGACCCTACCCTACAATGATTGTACATACCCAACACAACAACTCACACTTATCTGGCTTTGCAGATAAGTGTGAGCTATCTGTGACCCTACCCTACAATCATTGTAGGGTAGGGTCAGCTGGTACAATGTACATGGTAGAGTCAGCAGGTACAATGTACCTGCTGACCCTACCATTGCAACGCCACGGGGTATTGTGAGTTAAGGGTTGGGGTGTTGTTTGTGTTGTTATCTGGACAGTTAGTTACTGGGAAGCTTTCTCACCGTGGATTGAGCCTTCCAGCATCCATCCAGGGAAAGAGCAGCCGGCCAGAACAGCAGAGAGATGCTTATCGGGGCGCCCACCTCCTGCAGAGCAAGGAGCGGAAAGGCCCTGAAAGTGTAGTAGGGGTAACTAGGAAAGTTGGGGTGACAGAGGAAACAGGGCTGGACTTTAGAAGGAATTAAAGCAGACAGCAAGGTAGTGATGGAAGCTGCCAAAGTGGCCCTCTCCCGCACGATCCTACCCCTAAAGGAGGGATTTACAGAGGAATGGAAACCAGTGTACGACTTGAATCACACTCCATAAGTACAATGTCAGCAAGATTTCATCACAATCGTGGTGTGTGTGTGGGGGGGGGGGGGTTCGCTGGTGGTTCCTAGGCCCATCTCCACCTTGTTCATCTGTGGTGGTGCTAAATCTCTGCAGAGTAGGCCCGAAAAAGTGTTGACGTTCGTGTGTCAGCCTAATGTGCTGGTCTGGGTCCATTATCACCTGTAGGCTGAAACACAAAATCCCGCACCCACAGGAGATAGTACAATACCGGTGGGCGCCAGCAATCCCGCTTCTAGGTTGCCCAAACCACGAGCCAGCAAAAAAAAAAAACTGTGTAAATTAACCAAGTAATTATTTTACTCAGAAATTCTGATAATTTACCTTACTTGAATTTAACTTTCAGATATTACAACGCAAGGAAATTTAGAAGTTAAAGCTTTATAACTACTGTATATACAGAAGAATTTAAAATGATATTCAGTGGCAAGTAGTCACGATGAGACTACTGCCACAGGAAGCATGTTGATATTCGTCACTTCGGCTCCAAGATACAGAGAAATGAAATACATCTTTACAATCTTCCATGAGAAGAGGCGTACTGGAAGCAGATGATAAAGCCAGCAGCGTCAACAGGGAAACAGCAGCCGCAATGAGACTGTTTCAAGCAACGATTGCCACGCAGTCAAATTCAGGAAAATTTGATCAAAAATTTAACGGCGATGATGATTGCTATGAACAGCCACAATGAGACTGTTACAGCCCATTAACATAGCTGGTCCAAAACGACGTTACTCAACTTGAAATATAATCTTACAAGAGACCACTGCCACGAAGACCATAATGATCCTTGTCATCCTCCAAGTCAAAGGTACTCAACAATTAGATATCTTGCTTTTCAATCTTCCACAGAAGAGATGTACTGAATGCAGGTGACAAAAACCTCTAGCATCAGGAAGGAGGTCAACAGCCACAATGAGACTATTCTATAATACATAATTTCACAATTCATCATTTCCCACTTAGTCAAGTCTAGGAAATCATTTGATCAGAAAATTAGGAGTGATGAAAGTTGCTGTGAACAGTCGCAGTGAGACTGTCACGGCACGATTTATATTATCTAATCCAAAAGTGGCGTTTTTGAGCATGTAGATTGAATTTTATATTTGGCTACGTGGTGTCGGATCAGTATGGTATCTATTTCCAGAGTCTAACAAGCAGGAGGTTACAAGATTCATATAATGAATTTTCTCCCGAAGTATCCCAAGAAGGTCTTCCCTCCTAGTATTGATATTTTTATAATTTACATTGTTTACTACAGGAGTGGCCAACTTAATTTGTAATGCGATCTAATTTTTTCCTTCAAAATGCCGCGATCTACCATCTCAAAAATTTCATTGCACAAGGTTCACAAATCGAGGGATGACTGTGAATTTAAAATTCGTCGTGATCGACCGAAATTAAATCCGCGATCGACTCGCTGGCCACCCCTGGTTTACTCGATATCTGCCTTATTTACAAATGTAACCAGGCATTCCAATAAATCACAGTAGTATATTTTGTTCACTGTTCATTGCAACAGGAGGGCAGTTCATATTCAAAATGTCGCATCTGAAATCTATAACAATCCCCATAAACTGTTGCAAATCTTTACATTTGTTTTGAAAATTCGCCAATCGTACCATAAGGCCCAAGGTGGCCACTTACTTCTAACATTTTCTATAAATGTTTTTTCAGATTATGATGACTATTTTCTTAATGGCGTTGCTATTAGAATTTTCAGTAGAATTTTCCTGTTTTCAATAGCCATATTTCATTCATTTCATTTATTTATTTTCAACATGATTTTCATATTAAATTTGTTACCAAAAATTTGCAAAAAATAACCTATACTTTTTGTACAAATTATATGATCAATTAAGAGTAACAGAAAGTGACGTCAAATGATTTTAAGAGCTATTTTGAAAATGGTAACTATTTTTGTGACTGTATATATAAATAAATATAACTCTCATAACTGCTATTTCTTTGGAATTCCAAATATACGGTATTAAGTACTTGTTTACTTCAAACACTACAAACAAAAAGCATACTGAAAGTAAAGTTTTCATTCAAGTCACAAATTTCACTGAACTCAATATCCCATATTAAAACGTGTGCTGACTTCCTACTGTTCAAATGAAGGACAGATAAAGCCCTCTCAAACTAACTTCATGATAATATTTTAATAACAACTCATGATAAAAAATATCCAGTAGGAATGTCACGCAACTTAGAATTGGATATTCTTCTGCTGTACCGTATTCACTGATGAGATAGGATGCATACCTCATTCAAATTTGCGTGCAGGTTGACCAACTTAAAGAATTTACATTCGTGACAACTTTCTTTCTTTTTTTAATCTTAGTGTATTAAACACCACAGATGAAGGAGATTTCTGAATTCAGTCTTCTCGTATTTTGCTAAATATGTGCAATGGAACTTTACACCGCCAATTTTTCTTTTAACAAAGTACGTACTAATAAAAAGCAACTGTTATTTTTAATTATTTAATTTATTTTTTGTTTTGATCCTTGAATAAGGCTTTCGGATGTCTTAGCGAAGCCTCAGAGGAGGCTAAATTCTCCCAAGGTTCTTCTGGGTACATTCTTGGTTCTCTCCAACTCTGAACAATAGATAAGACGTGTAAATCGAATTGCAGGCTGTTACTTACATTAAAGATAAACAGAAGTCCTTAATGTTTGAACCAGCTAATTGCAGTTTATCAACACATGAATGCAGAAATTCATTGAAACCATGTGTAGCCCATCCATGGTTTCAAAAAAAAGGGAATTAACAAATTGCTCCTTAAAACATGGAATTGTGTGGTCTTGCTACTCCAGCACCACCGCATCGACCACAGGAGTTAACAACTCAACATTTGACTAGGATATTGTCACCTAACCGTATTTTATGGTCACGTGGATAGACCACAGTGAAATCAAAACTACTGTACTAAGATACTTTGATTTTGCCCACTCAGCTACTGAAGTCGTTAGGATTTTGGTTGCTTCATTTTTGATTTAAAAAAAAAAAAAAATTACTTTAGACGCACCCAGCAAATTATTTCAATTGCCCATGTAAATTGTGCGTGTTCTCTAGTCGATCTGCCTGTTTTGCTGGACGAAAAACCCGAGTTTCATAGGAGAAAAACTTTGCTGTCTACACCTGAGACCGACTAACTCAGCCACGGAGTGAAATAAGCCCATAAAAGTTCCTCACGTCATTAAGGGATCCAAACCTGAGCCTTTTCCACCCGGTGAGGGGAGGACGATACCACTGTGCTACCGCGCATACTCATCTTTGATTAATCTTTTGACACATGCAATTACCGGATAAAATTAACATGCATAAACAGCATAGCGTGAGTTTAATTTTCTTTCCCCCACTTTATAATTTATACACATTAAAAATTTACCATTATTTATACTCACATAAATAAAAATGAAATAATCTTTTTTTATCGGCAGCTATTATCAATGCTAACAGCAATTTTAAATATTGGGTGTGTTAGGTTAGTTTCTGGATCACTAGATAAAGTTCCTCAGTTAACAGTAAAATACATGACCTCGGGATATGTTTGTGTTATAGCTAGGTTTTAGTAAGATCAGCGTCCATATTGCTCCGTGTTTATTGTCTGTAAATTGCGTGTATTCTGAGGTCGATTTTCTGTTTGCTGGACGAAAAACCCGAGTTTCCGGGAGAAAAAACCCTCGCTACTCTCGCCTGAGACCAACTAACTCAGTCACGTTGTGAAAAAAGGCCCATAAAAATTCCTCCCGTCATCAACGGGACTCGAACTCAGGTCTTTTCCACCCGGTGTGGTGAGGACGGTGATTCTACCAACTGTGATACCCATGAGGTCCTCGGGATAGCAGCACAGCCTGACATTTCTATGAGCAGTGCAACAAAGCTGACGGAATAGCCCATTCAGTTCTGTCAATGATATAGAGGAATTTGCCAGTAGAGAGGAAATTATCCAGAGAGCAGATTATCCCACTGTATAAGGCAATGGTCAGGCCACTTCTAGAACACTGAATGTAGGAATGGACATCTCATTTTAGGAAACACATAGATCTGTTGGAAAGTCAACAGAGAAGAGTAACGATGTTGGGGGCATATGTGTTCTTACCAAGCCTGTGGTTCTGTGCATTGCAGTCACTGGGAACTAGGCATTTGCGTGGTTGGTTGGTTGTTGATTGTTGTTGGTTTTTAGGCGCATCTGCAACTTAGGCCAGACTGCACCATATATAATACGTCTGTAAATTGCTCGTGTCCTGTGGTCGATTTGCGATTTGCTGGACGAAAAATCCGAGTTTCCTGGAGAAAAACCATGCTACCCTCGCATGGACCGACTAACTCAGCCCCGACGTAGAAAATGGCTCTTAAAAATTCTGGGGAAGACGGTGATTCTACCAACTGTGCTACCCATAAACGCATCTGCGTAGTGACTTAATTGAAGTGCATAAGGCAAGGGTTAGGCATTGACTGCGTAAGGCAAAAACGTTAGGCATTAAGTAAAGTAAATGTTGATAGAATCTTTACTTTTCTCAGATGATACCCCAAGGGGACGTATTTAAAATTGCAAAAGGGTGGATACAAGATACACGTGCGGAAATTTTCATTCAGCCAGAGAGCAATAAATTGTGCAATAAACTTCCACCCAGGGGCGTGCCGTCCCGAGGGCAAGTGGGGGGTGTACTGCACCGGGCGACAACGTTCAAGGGACGCCTGTGAACCTGAAACATACATGTATGAAGAAAATTTTAAAGGGGGTGCCAAATTTTAATTGGCACCCGGACGTCAAATTGCGATTGGCGTCCGGGCGCCAAATACTCTAGGAACGCCCCTGAAGTTCCACCTAGTGTTATGGCAGTTAATAGTTTCCATAAACTCAAAGAAAGTTTGGAGAAATTATTGGAAGGAACGAGCAAACGAAGTTGGGATTTTATTTATTTTTTTTTTTTTTGGCTGGTTATAGAGTTTGCTTCCATGCATCATATCGCCAATATTAGTGTTAACACTCTTTAAGTGTCAATTTATTCCGCACTAGGAATAATGTTCCCAACGTGGTAACACTACACTAATTCGAATATTCTGAAGCTTTCTTTATTAGCATAATGCTATTCACCAGAATAGCTCTATGCTCATAAAAATTAATTTCTGCTATCGTCATTACGGGCTTCTCCGAGGGCACTGCATCAGCCCAATTCTCAGGCTTATTGTTAAAACTGACGAATCGTTACCTTACAAGCTACATAATTAAACAGTGGTGAAACACAAGAGTATAGTTGTACGCGCGTTTGTGTTGATCATGGTTCAAACCCAAATGATTGCGAAATACGGTGATGTTCTGTATTCTCTCTATCTTGAGGGCTCTTCTGACTTTATGTGGTCGTCCAGGAGTATAAACAGAAAATTTATTTATTTATATAGATGGTTACTTCCTGGATTGAGGTTTCAGAACCCACATGCAGAATTGAAAATCCCAATTTAAGGGAAGATTCAAATGTTTCGGGAAACTGGTTGAAATTTTTAGGGCTTTAAATAGATAAAGTGAAGTAAATGCTGATGGCATTCTTTCAGGGGGACGGGGGGCATAAATTTTAACTGAGAAAAGGTGGTTGCAGGATAGGTATGCGAACATTTGCTTTTGGCAAGAGGGTAACTGACTGTTGAAACAAATTTCCATCTGGTGTTGTGGAAATAGGTCCTCATCATGCGCTTTCTCCCACTTGGAGGTTGGCAGCCGTAGAAAACTATAAGTCATGGGCAGGAAGTAATCCTTACATTCGTTCCAGTATATTCTTTAATATCATATACCCAGGCTCTTCTTTTTCTTCTTCTTCTTCTGAGCCGTTTATTCATCACTTTTCCTTCTAAGGTGAACCTTCTGAGTTCATATTTTGATCCTCTTACGATACGTAAGATGATCAAAAGTAGCTCGTTTTAAGTCGTTGGATTTTCTGCTTTTTAATTGTTTTTTTGGTGACACTAATTTCAAATATTGTACTATTAGAAATTTTGTCTGTCACTTAATATTATTTCATCATTCTAAGCACTCACATTTCGTAAACTTCAATGAAGAAAGTGGGTAGCTTGAATAAATTTAAGGACGGATCCAACAAATTATTACGACCAAGGACCAAATAATTATTTGGTCCTTGAGGTTGTCACAGACAATCTCTCAGATATGCCAGACAAGCTGTACTTGCTACCTGCGAGTCTAAAACGCTGATGGAACTGATATTCGGGTGACATTCAAGTCAAGTGGACCCAACTTCGGCGAAGTCCGGACGGTCTGTGACAGCCAAATCCTCTGCTTGCACCTTCACGATGGTGGGACTGTTAGTAATCCTGGGTAAAACCTCCAAGCACAAGTACATGGTGGGTGACCACCCAGGTGTGAACCAATGTAACCAGGGGTAGAGGTGTGGCGCCCACACCACATGGAGGAATGCCACCCCCTCTGTGTTACCAGGCAATACTAGGTGGTAGATGACTCTCATAAACCGGTGCAATACCACCACTTTGCTTATTGGAGGCTGGAAGTGGTGGAACCCATGTTTAGTCTCCAGAGCTAAGTTCCGGTCAACCCTTACCCACCTCTTCCATCGTGCAGTATGACTGATGACTTTTGAGGTTATGATGAACATCATGGCGAGATCCAATCTTCCTTATATTTCGAGGGTATAGTTCTAAAACGGTGTTCGCAGGACGGCCGCTAGTTAGTACACCGGACCGAACCTATTGGTAACTCTTTAGGAGACTTCCGGATCAGTTAGTGTATAATCTTGCTACCTCTATTATGCCAGACAGTGACTGGAGGGAGTCCGAGTAGTGTGTATGCGGGGAGAATTGTCGAGGCCACGTTATGTCAAGGATCTGGGTATATTCTTACCATGTGTACGCCATATCCAAAAATTTCATTACTTCATACAGCATATCCCCCCCCCAACTTTTTCTTACTATTGAATACAATATGAATTGTCAAACTAATAGAGTAAGCTTATCTGCGAAGAGATCTAAACCTCCTAAACACTTTCTAATTCATTTAACAAATATAAAGTAAAAAGTAAAGTGCAGCCATAATCAACCCACTGCAGAATGGAAGCCTCCTCAAATATACGTGGTCTCAATTCTAATCTCAACTATGTCCATTTCCACTTGCAGTCTGCCAAACCCCATGTATTTTTTCTGACAGAATCTCAGTTATCGGTTGATTCAACTACTGCACATCTCAGTTGCCCAAATTATTCTCTGTATGATTCCTTCCGCCTCAAAAGGTGGTACGGTGGTCCGTTCCGATATTCCCTATGAGAGACTTTGTAATTTGGAATCTCCTCTCTTCGATCTTCTCTGGCTTAAAATCTCTGTGCCTGATTGTGTCAAATTCATCTATTGTCTCTACCGTTCTCCCAACTCAACTAATGACTTGGAGCTCTTTGACTCTCTCCAGTCCAACTTTCCTAACAGTGAGGTAATTTTCCTTGGTGATTTTAATGTTCACAACTCCAGCTGGCTTCCGTTTTCTAGTCACACCGACCCAGCTGGTCGATATGATGAGGCTTTTGCAATTACTAATGACCTTTCAAAGATTGTTCATTCACCTACAAGAATACCGGACAATCCTAACCATACAGCCGTTTGATCTTTTTCTCACAAATGATCCTTCTAAATACACAGTCCAAGGGAGTGGTCCTTTAGGCACCCCAGATCACAACTTGGTTGGGTTTTTTTTTTTTTTTTGGTTTTTTTTAGGAGCATTAGCAACTAAGGCCATATTGCTCCCGGGATATGCGGTGGTTATTTCCTGACCTTTCCGCATCCTCCGTATTTGGTGGTCATGGGCTCGAACCCCGGTCTAATCAAGAAGAGTGTGCCAAGCACTGCTGCTCCTGCCCACCTGGCCACGGATCACAACTTGGTGGTTGTCTCTTCTCCAATGGAGCTTTTATCTCATGGCTTTTTCTCACAAATGTTCCCAACCTCGTGTTGTTTGGCATTACAAGAATGCAAAATGGGATGACCTGCGAGATTTCTTTTCTTCTTTTTCTTGATTGGATTACCATTTAAAAACTTCTGATGTCAACGTTTGCTCACTCAGATCGTGTCAGTGAAATTATCCTTGTAGGAATGGAATCCTTTATTCTACACTCCACTTTAAAATCTCGTCCTTTATCTAAACCTTGGCTTTCCAATAAATGTGCTAAGGCTGTTCAAGAGAGAAACGTTGCATATTGTAATTGGCGTGTTTCCAATTCTTCAGTTTCATTTTCTGCCTACACCAAAGCTCGCAACCATCACAAAGCAGTTATTAATCAGTCCAAACTATATTTTGAACAGACTAAGAGCAGAAAACTTGCTTTTTGCCCTAATGGTAGCCGAGCATTCTGGTCTCTTGCCAAAGCTATTGGCCACAACTTTTGCCCATCTCTGCTCCCACCACTATCAAAACCAGATGGTTCTGTTGTCACTTCGACCAAGGATAAAGCTGACCTGCTGGCATTCCATTTTTCTTCCAACTCACGTATTAATGATCTTGGTAAAACATATCTCACCATTCCTAGCACACCCCATTCAATGCCTCCTGTGGTCTTCCGTCAAAAGGATGTCAGAAGGATTTTGACGAATCTTGATGCTAAGAAAGCTCCATGTCTTGATGGTATTTATCCACTTGCTCTCAAAACCTGCGCTCCTGAATTTACTCCTGTTCTTTGCCGCCTTTTTTCACTTTCTTGTTCCAAGGTGTTTTTCCTTCTGCTTGGAAATTTGCTCATATCCAGCCAGTTCCTAAAAAGGGTGACAAATCCCTCCCATCCAATTATCGTCCCATTGCAATTACTTCTACTCTTTCTAAAGTAATGGAGAAATCAATTAACCGCCAACTCTTAAACTACCTAGAAACCTTCCGTCTGATCAACGATCGCCAGTATGGATTCCATCAGTGTCGATCCAATGATGATATTCTGGCTTATGTTACCCATTTATGGACTAATTCAATGGAAAGGTTCGGTGAAGCACAAATAGTTGCTCTTGAGATCTCAAAGGCTTTCTTTCGATCGTGTTTGGAATAAAGGTATTCTAAACAAACTTCTGTCTTATGGTTTGCCAACTGTTTTTTGTAATTGGTTATCCAGTTTTCTCTCTGATCGCTCACTGAGAGTGATTGTAGATGGCTCTCTGTCTTCTAACTTCTCCACTAATGCTGGTGAGCCCAAGGTTCAGTTCTTTCCCCCACTCTTTTCCTCTTGTATATTAATGACCTTCTTCCATTGACGGGAAATCCTATAAATAGTTTTGCCGATGATAGCACATTGCATTCCACTTTCCATTTTGAGAAACCTTGCCCTGCTCAATCAGCTTCAACTTTTCGAATATCTGTTGCCAATTCCTTAAATTCCGATCTCCAGTTAATTCTCTAGTGGGGCAAAGAAAACTTAGTTGACTTCAATCCTTCTAAAACTCAGTCTTGTCTTATATCTCGCAAAAAGGATTTTCCTGCTCCTATGCTTATCTTTGGTGACACTCCGATTTCTAGGCAAGTTGATAAAATCCCTTTTGGGGATTACCCTGACTTCTAATCTCTCTTGGTACAAGCACATTACAAATATTACTTCCACTGCATCTAAAAAATTTGGTTTTCTCTTTCGCTCTCTGCGTTACTTTTCTTCCAAATAGCTGTTCACTCTGTACAAATCGCAAATCCGCCCTACTTATGGAATATTGTTCCCACATCTGGGCGGTGGCCCCAAAACCTCTCTCAGCCTTCTAGATTCCATTCAGAAGAGGGCAATTAGGTTAATTAATGACTCCTCTCTAACAGAGTCTCTTCACTCGCTATCTCATAGATGTACTGTTTCTGCTGCATGCCTTTTCTACAGATACTTCCATGGGCACTGTTCTTCTGAATTGGCTTCTATAATTCCCGCTCTATCTTTCAAAACAGTCCGAACACGTGCCGCCACCAGCCAACATCCATTTACTGTCCAACTTGAAACTCACAGAACCAACTTTTCATCTTCCTCGTTTATTCATTCAACTGCCCTTTTCTGGAACAACCTTCCTTCATATGGCTTTCCTGAAAATTAGTCTACAGAAGTTCAAGTCTAATGTCAACAAATATTTTCTTTCGTCTTCTCAACCTCCAACCCAAGCACGGTACCAAGTACTATAGGTTCTAATGCCTCTCGTGTTTGCGGTTTTCATAAAAAAAAAAATTATTAGAGGGTTTCGACGAGTTTATTATTTCGTTACAACTAATACTAATAAAAATCAAGCTACTGCAGAAGAAAATTCATTAGCGATGCTTGAGACGAATTTTACATCATCAAAGAATCACCATCGCCAAAAAGGTTTCTAATACTAAGCACTACAATATCTGGAGTTATTATCTCTAGCTCATATTCTATGAAAATTCTTTATACGCTGAATATAATTTAACATGGTGTTCTACTTTTGCAAACCGCGTATTCCAGCACAAGTATACGCGGAAAGATTTCGACGGGTGTAGGTAAACTCGTTCACAACTGACGATAGCGGTGTTTCTGCTTGGACAACACTATGTATTTGAAGAGCAGTTTCAAAGACAACACAAAACGGTTTTAAAATGAATATGCCATAATTCACTGACTTAAACTAAAATGTGTGCATTGTATGCCATACAAATGCAGTTTGAGTATAAAATCTAAAACCCTTCAAAATGCCTTTTTCATGTAAAATGACATCCGAAATAAATCCAGCCTTTGTACTCAATGGCTAGATTTTTGCTATCGACTGACACGCGGCTATTTACAACTTCTGCACGCAAGTGGATTTAGGCTTTCCAATTATCTAAATTTTTCCGTATTAAGTACCAACTGGATAGGTACCAATGTAAACGATATGGCAACCAACAAAAAAGTTAAGTGTGCTAGGAAGATCGAAACCATTAAAATTTAATCTTATATTATTATTATTATTTCTCTCTGATTGGGGGTTCCACCTCGTGACGGATATTGCTGCGAAGTACACGGATGGTTGTTGTTATGTCTGGGGGTTACTGTTGGCCGAGGAACTCTCTGACTATCCTACAGGTGTTCAGGTTATTATTATTATTAACGTACAGTACTGTACAACTGAAGTTGAAAATATGAAACACTTAAACCAAAATAGTTGCAGCAAATTAATGCCGTTTCTAAGGTCACAGATAACATAAGGTGATATTCTGCTCCTGTAAGCCTAATTCACCCTATTTTAAAAACAAAACAAAATTATAAAAAGATAAATTTAACATCTTCCTCTTCTTCTTCTTTATCTTCGCCTTCTTCCCAAGTTTATATGGGGTCGGCATTTCCATCCTTAATTCTTTTCCTCCATTCCTCCCTATCCTGGGCTTCCTCTTCCCTCCATCCCCTCTCTTTTAAATCCTCTGCGACCTTGTCCTTCCATTTCAGCTTAGGTCTCCCCCTCTTCCTCTTTTCTATCACCTCCAACTTTTCACATCTCTTCCCCACATACTCCTCACTTCTTCGTTCCACATGTCCAAGCCACCTCAACCTAGATTTCTGCATTTTTTTTTACTCAGAGGCCCACTTTAACCGTACCTCTAATGTAGTCATTTTTTATCCTGTCCTTCCTCGTCACACCACACATCCTCATCTCCGCCACTTCCATCTTCTTCTTCTCCTGGGCCCTTGTAATCGCCCATGTCTCAGCACCGTACATCAATGCGTGTCTAACCATAGTTTTATACACTCTTTCCTTCATTTTACAATTTACTTTCTCATCATATTATAAATTTAACATAAATATAAAAATTAAACATAAATTATTTGTGTTTGTCAATAAATATTTTCACGAACATCTGACAAATACTATACTGACGTGAGAGATGAAATTTATTCAAGTTTGATGTAGTCGAATGGTTAGGAGCGCGAGTGCAGCAGTACACGCTCTTGAGTGGACCGGGGTTGAAGCCCGTGACTGCTAAATACAATTAACGTTTGTATTGATTGATTGATTTATTGTAAACTCCACTGGTCGTGCCGGTGTATGTATGTATATGTTTCCTGTCTATGGTGACTCCTAGGCGTATACCTATCTCCATCTAATGTCTCTGTGATGGACATAATATTAGTGTGTGTTTGTGCAGGTGTTAGTGCGTGTACTGTAGTATGCGTTGTTTATGTCAGGCCACTTTGCCACCAGGGAGCAGCTACACCTGGATAGCTGATTCCTGGTGTCCAACCTCAGCACGTGGAGCCGGACCTGTACCAGTAGTTTGTGCTGTAACGCACCAAATCTCGGCGCCTCCGCAGCCAGGTGGGCAGGAGCAGCAGTGCGTGGCACACGCTCCTTGATTAGACCGGAGTTCGAGCCCGTGACCACCAAATATGGAGGATGCAGAAAGGTCAGGGAATGACCACCGCATATCCTCGGAGCAATATGGCCTTAGTTGCTAATGCTCCAAAAAAATCAAATAACAGACAAACAGCACCAAATCCCGCAACCACCAGTGGGTGTGCCATACCGGTGAATGAAAGCAATCCAGTACCCAGGTCGCCCACACCTGGGTACCAGCTAAAAAAAAAAAAAAAAAACACTGGATCCCGCAACCCATCAGTTGCCAGCAATATCCCGTACCTAGGTACAAGCAATAAAAAAAAAACAATAATAAAAATAAATAAATAAATAAAAATAAATAGATCGATAAAATAAAAAATAAATTAAAAAAATAATAATAATAAAAATATTATTGTGCCGGAGTGTAAACAAAAATGGCGAATTAAAATTCAAATTACTTTATTAAAGAAGACACAGATACCCTAACTTGTAGCACAGTTGGTAGAATCGCCGTCATACACCGGATGGAAAAGAACTGACTTCGAATCCCGTCGATGACATGAGGAATATTTATAGGCCTTTTTCACAAGACGAGGGTAGCATGATTTTTCCTCCCGAAAACTCAAGTTTTTCTTCCAGAAACAGACAAATCAACAGTAGAACACAACGATAGAAATTTACAGATTTGGTTTGTTTGGATTTTAATGGAGCATCAGCAACCAGGGTTATAATGCGCCAAAACCATGACACAGATAAAAAAATTTTTTTTATAACATTAACAGCAAAAAGTACTGACTGGAATAACACAAAAGAACTTTCAAATTCGTAGTGTTCGTAAAATTGCAAGAAAAGCCCATGCATGTGAAAACGAGACTTTATTTATTTCAAAAGTAGGGACAACGTAATTTTTCATAAATTCAATATCTGTAATAGCGTCTATTTGCAGTAATTTGCTGATGGGTTTTGGGAAGATAAAACCAAGCAATGCTCAGCCGAAACCAACTAATACGACCAAAATTATTGGGGGGGGGAGATTATTTTTGCATTCGGGTCCAAGCCTTTTCTAGCCGGTTTGGAAGGATGGCGTTCGTAATCAGTGTATTCCGCGAGGACAAATAAAGTTGAATATTTTAACAGAATTGTTCGTGTGGTCATGACGACGGTGTAACTCATTTAACTTATGTATTTCAGTGAAATATTTCAAAATTTGCGGATGGGTCGAAAATTAGGTTTTCTCGAGTCCCGATTTTCATAAGGTTTCACACTTCTAAGGATTGGAAATCTGGGCGTCAGCAACGAAAACCACGCTAAAAACTATTGCATCTGATTAGTACTGGCTTCTTCGGTGAGTCCTCTTCAAGCATAAACTGCCACCTCTCACGTATACTTCAGATATTACCAAAGTACTTCATTACAGAAAAGTCACGGAACGGATCTTCACCCTCCGCTTACTCGTCACAATTAAAATGATGGCGAGTGAAATCAATACGCCAAGTTTCTGGCAGATGTGCAATTGGAGGATCCCCCCCCCCACGAAACTCTTAAGAGCCTTCCCCTCTTTGCAGTCTGTGGCGTGAATACTCAGGATAGGTGACAGATTCCTGCCCATGGAGATGCTCCACAACGTCCAGGAGATGGACGTGGACTACAAAAAGTTCACAGAGGACAAATTCTACAGAAGACACATCATGAGGAAACAGCTTTCGTCTTCAGCTGAGTGACTGCCATCGTTTTTCATCGTGCAGTGTGCAGCATGTTCTTTCATTTCCCACGTTAATATATAATTTTTATATGTAATTATACATTTTATATTTTAATATGAGTTTTATGTATTTTTTTCTGTATTGGTTAATTTTATGTTAAAGCCCTAGCATTGCCGCTGTTATGGGTATTATTGCATCAGGCATCGATGTAACTATTCACTACCTGCAATAAAGATATTATATAAATAAAGATAGAGTCTAATGTTTTGATCATTCACTCAAGTGACACGAACAGTGGCGAAACTGTCGTACTACCAGACTCGCCACAGCAGGGGAATCTGATAGCCAATATTTTGATATGGTTGTTGTCGAGCAGGAGGAAGGAACCCAGTCGAAAATCTCGTGGATGGGGAGGCATAATCAGGGTCAAGAATTAACAAGGAATATACTGCAAGGGCAATTAAAATTTCCTAAGGAACACAATTCAGAAGGATGAAGCATTAGAAAAATATGGAAAATATCTTCACTTAAATCTAGTTAGTGTTGCATTTCTTGCCTTTTCAGATATTCAATGCGTGAGACAAAATTGGCACCGTTATACTGAACGTAGGCATATCGTGGAGGGAGTTGGAACTGCATATAAAAATGTCGTACACAACTCATTCTTACACACGAACCACTTTAAAAACCACCCGGTATACAAAGAGCAACCCCAAGGGAATTAACCGTCCTCTTAAGTTAATAAGGGCATGCATAATAAAGATTTGTACCGGAACCGAGAAGATTCCCAGAGCGCAGTAACTCGCTGCAAGCACGAGTACGACAAGATAAAAAAAACAACATGTATTTCATATTTTGGATTTTACCCCCCATTAACTCAAGAAAATAATATAATGATTGTTTAATTCTTTATTATTGTGCTGTGACTACTTGAACTTCTAATAACGAAATAGGCCGGTATTCTCAACGAGAGTCAGTTTTTTATATATATTTTTAATAATAGTAGTAATAGAGAAAGAGAGATTATTTCTAGAATTTCTAGGGGATGGTGCAGACCCGCGGTTGTGGTTTTCTCCTTAATAAATAAGACAGGGCTTACCTATACATGCTACAGCTTATCATAATGAACTTAAAAAAAGACTTTAAATGCAATTGATTATCCACATTAAATATCCGAACAAGACAATCCACAGTTCAGAAACTTTTCTGATTAATACAACACATTTGCTCTAAATCAGTCAATGAATGTACTCGATCATTCTCAGTAACAACCATTTTTCAGTTGTCGAAAACGAGTCTTCAGTCCATTTTACTGTATCACACAATGTCCCACAAGGTTGACCTTTTGGTCCTATTCTGTTAATACTATATCCTATATCTAAAATATTTTCCGCCCACGTCTCTGTTTTCCAACATACGAACGTTGAATGGCAAAAACTATTATATTAAGCCACCCGAATAATTAAATCATATGCCGTGCTGTGTGTCTTATGTCTGTTAATTGCATGTGTTCTATGGTCGATTTGTCTGTTTTGCAGGACGAAAAACCCCAATTTCTAGGGGAGAAAACCTTGCTATCTACGCCTGAGACCGACTAACTCAGCCACGGAGTGAAAAAAGCCCATTAAAGTTCCTCGCGTCATCGACGGGATTCGAGCCCGGGCCTTTTCCACCCGGTGTGGGGAGGATGTTACGATACCACTGTGCTACCGCGCACACACAACATCGAGTGGCAGCTCTCCAGATCCACTAGAAGATTTGTTCCCAAGAACTTAGCAGACTATGGAGTTAGTAGTAATACCTGGTGTATTACTACTAACTCCATAGTCTGAAACCGCTAGCTGAAACCGTTCATCTTCGCCCAATTTCTTGGGCGAAATGAACGGTTTCAGCTAGCGCGCTCCCGAGCCATTTCCGGTTCCGGTGCATAATGGGAAATTCCAACCATATTCCTGAGGAACCATGTGACGAGTGCCGTGGATCTGCTATTTAAGGATGTGCCACACAGCAGAAGTATGCTGTTGAGAAAGGAGACCGCTGTCTCCGAAAGCTACAGTTGTTACGGTATTTTAGTATTTTATTTTACTGTTTTTATCGCTTTTATCATCATATTTTATTTTATATTTCTTATTTTATTGTAAATTAAACTACGTCAGTTTTAGACTATTATATATTTTATATTTTATTTTATTTCATTCTATACGCTTGTAATTCTATTTTATTTTATTTTATTGTAAAAAAAGTGTTTTAGTTGCAGGATTGAAATTTGTTTATTTAAATACCGGCTAGTGTAAAGTCTAATTGCTCAATACGAATTGTCCCAGCCTTGCAGGCCTATTTGGAGTTATCAGCACCTTAACTTGGAAGGCCTCGCTGCCTTCCAAGCCTTTGCCGCAGACGTCTTTGCCCGGCGGAAGTCACTGATTGCAAACCATCAACAAACTAACTCCAACTAAACCTCTCTTTCTTCGTTTCTTTCTTTTTATATATATAAATGCACTACGAAAACGTTTTCCCCCCTTCTTGTCTTTTATTTATCTATTATTATATAGATAAATTTTTTTTGCCCATCTTTCTTTTTTTTTTTTTTGTTCTTTTTTTTTCTTCTTTTCTTTCTCTTCATATTTTTATTTTATTTTATTATTTATTTTTTTTTAATAAATAAATAAATAATCTTCCTCTTCCCTTTTTTCCCTTCTTCCTCTTCCCTTTTTTCCCTTCTTCCTCTTCCCTTTTTTTTTTCTTCATCTCTTATTTTATTTATTTATTTTTTTTCTTTCTTCTTCTTCTTCCCTTTTTTTTCCCCTCTTCCCTTTTTTTTTTCCTCCAAAATTTTTATTTTATTTATTTATTTTTTTATTATAAATACACCACGAGAACTTCTTTTTTATTTTATTTATTTATTATTTATTATTTTTTTCTTTCTCTGGAGTGGGCCCCGGAGGAATCTGGCCCACCATTTGGCAACATCAGGTGGGTCAGAGTCTCGAATTGAGACACTACGAGCACAATTGGGACTGGCCCACCTTCCCGTGGTGTGGACGAGTACCCAGAAGCATCAGTCACCTGGACAGATGATCATCTGTCCAGGTGACTGATGCTTCTGGGTAGCCAAGAGGCCAGAACAGAACACACACACAAACCTCCGTCACACACATAACTGGCCCATTGGTAGTGATACTGATCTTCATAGAGATACGAGGCGGAGCTGAAACGACGTTCTAGGAGCTGCCCTTTACAAAAACACATATACACATGTTGCCCTGATAAACCTTCTGACAAACCGTAGTGTATATAGCCCCTTTATAATTCTGTATGTGTGTTGGCTCTGGAAGCTTCAGGTTTAACTCGGAAGGCAGGCTCTGGCAAAAAGTAAAATAACTCACGTTGTTTTTTGAGACGTTTTAACATATAATTTTCCAAGTGTTGACCGAGTCTTTCGACCATGCCCTTGGTTACATTGCCAAAGAGTGTTAGCAGTTAAACATTCAATCCTTTGTTTCTATCTAAGAGTTAATACCGCCCTCTTAAAAGAAGAGGTGGTCAGTAATTACAATTGAGATTGTCTGTGTGCTGTATTGTCTGATACCATCTCCATTATTTGGAGATAGTCGGTCAAAACGAAATTATCTGCAGGCTGATTCTTGATACTGAAGATCAGTGGGGAAGATTCTGGCGTATCTAAACGACTTCTATTATTCTCCATTCAAAATACTCATGGCTTTATAATTTTTTGTTCATTTTCAGAAAAAGAGCTTTATGAAGTGTTGAGTACGCCTGCGTACATCGCATAGCGCGGACACATACATAAAAAGGGCAAAGGAGGCCGAACTATTAAAAATTCTATACATATCTGGGGGAAATAGCTGATTACTGAAATGGTCTGGGTACTCGGTGGCGTGTATGCGAGTGTGGCGACCGGTCTCATGCATGGAAAACACTGTCAAAATTACAAGCGTTTCGTGATCCTACCGAGACGGCCAGTTCACGCACACAACACGGGTTCGTCTTCACTACTTCCTTCGCGTGCACCAAAGTATCCCCCTTTTCTGGTGTCACGTTACTAACTTCTCGCTGTTGCCAAGAGGGGCGAAAAGTGGAACATCGAATAAATCAAAATGTTGTAAGCGCATTATGAGTTACTTGAATGAAAGTAGTACGTTGTCATGGAACTTTCGGAAAAATTAAAAAAAAAGCGGAAACAGACTAATAGGGAAGGGGGCACTCTCTCAAACGCAGCTTTTACACCCATATACATTTACTTTATTGTCTTTCCCTCAACACTTTTTTTTTTTTTTCTTTTCATGGCATGAGATTCAAAAATTGTCTAAATGGAGACTATTGCATCCTCTGGTGGTCTGAGGATCGAGACGTTTTTCCCAGCCTTTTATGATCAACTGATGAAATAAGATCATTTGTACTGTATCTAGCGTCGCATTTTATTCTATACATCCCTCAACATTCTGAAATGACGAAACAACGCCAGAAATTCATATTTTGGTTCGAAGCAATCAATAAACGTTTCCCTTTAGGCATTTCACTAAGTATTTTTGATTCAGTTAGGAGAAAAGAACCAGAATAATCAGAACCGACTCTCCATCCTTCGCCAAAATGATTTGTTTCCCTACTTAGCACATTATCGGCAACAATTTTTGACCAAAACCAAGAACAGCAGCTTCCATATTCAAATAGATTCACCTCCATGCGACTTTTTTCTTTTTCCACAACTACACAAATGAAAGTAGAAAGGTTTGATGAGGAGGAAACCATAAATACAATGCGATTATTCGAACCATGGCATCGAATAATCGCAATTAACCATTTTCTGAATAAATTCGGCACGACATAACGCACTTTGTGTACAATTCAATGTACAGCAGTGTGCGTATGTGTCTTCCATTTTAAGTGCTCGTCGATGAACAGTTTTAAATATTTTAATGTCTCCATTCGTTGCCATTTTCACTATAGGACAGTGACATGCCTTTCATCGAGATCGACATGGTACTGAGTTGGACCGTAGTGTTCGTTGTTTGCACGTAGGCGTGTATTATCATCAGGCTTATCTCCATTTTAGATTGATGAAGTTATTACTGTACCAGGCAGTTAGTTGGTTTTGGAGTCGATTCTAGTAGTTTATAGTTTGGTGTGTTTGAAATAGAAAGGGTTTTGTAATCGGTAAGCTGCCTACGTGTCCAGTCGAAATGATAGCTGACACGAGTCATTTATATAAAAGTTGAATAGTGTTTAAAGAACAGCTAGCGGTCGATTTTTATTGCGTTAATCATCCTAGCTGTGCCTTCTCTCTTGCCTACTATAGTAACAATAAATCATTCATAAGTACATGATCTGCAAATAAACAAAAAAATAAAAATAAATCAGGAGGATTATTTGCAGTTATGCCCAAGATCAAAAACTGCAAGAATAAAATTTTAAAAAAATGCACACGATTTCCAAATTTTATATTTTATTTACCTGAAAAATATTAGAATTTCTTAAATTCAGAATTAGAGTAAAAAATTTGGACTACATTCCTAGAAAAATACAATACTAATTTTCATACATAAAGAAAATATCTAGAAAATAATACTCGAACTTCTTTATTAAAAGAATTGATGTTAAAATATGTTAATTAAATCCCTCCAACCATATTTTGAGAGAGACAAGCACTGCCTTCTAATTAAATCAAAAGTTAATCTTTAGCCATATCAAGTCCATTAAAAAAAGAAAAAAAAAGAAAGGAAACCCAAGATATATATATATCTTTGCCATCCAGTTATGGTCCTATCGTCCTTATCTCGATTAATAATGGAGGAAAAGTAGAGGAGACAAAGTGATGGAGAAATTAAATGCTACCTCTTGGAATGTCTCGACGCGTTCTAATTATTAAAGCATTTCATCCGAGTTCACAAAAACCTCCTAAACAACTTGCCATTGATGATCTGTCTTCTGACTTTTGCAACTGTGTAGCCGTTTCTTCTCGAGAGACACTGCTTGTGTGACACCAAATAACTCTGTCTTCAAGGTTTCCGACGAATGCAAGAATAACTCACAGCTCTGCTGTTTCACCCGCTCTTTTTATTTTTGTACAACACTTTCTTCCATTAGTTGGAGGTCCTAACGCATAGACAATCATTCAGAAACTTTGAGCTGCGCAAACTATTTCAAATATCTGATTATCCACACCCAGCTACTTAAATCGAGTTCTCTAAATAATTCTCCAATGGAGAACAGACAATATAGTAAATTTTAATTGTTTTATATTTAATCATGTCTAATCTGTTAAAGTCCGCGCGGTAGAATAGTGATTATAATCACCATCCTCCCATACTATATGGAAAAGGCCCACGTTTGACTATCATCATTGATGTAAAGAACTTTCATCCTTCTCCCCAACTCCGTAGTTGAATTAGTCAGTCTGACTCGTGGACAGCAAGTGTTTGCCCTCCCCCAGAAACTCGGGTTTTTCGTTCAAGAAAACAAGCAAATCGACCAAAGAACACACGATTTATGGAATTTTTTTAAAAAAATTTTCCACAAAGTCTGCGCAGGTATCATACAGTTATCATCACCGTCCTCCCCACACCGGGTGAAAAATGCTGGGTTCGAATCCCGTCAATGATGGGAGGAACTTTTATGGGCTTTTTTCAGTCTGTGGCTGTATCAATCGATCTCAGGTGTAGACAGCAAGGTCCCCCCCCCCACCCGGCAACTCGAGTTTTTCTTTCAGCAAACCAAACAAGTCGACCAGAGATCACACGCGATTTACGGACATAATGCACATGGACGTATCACTTAGTTCTTGGGTGACTCTAATATGACTTCTTTTTTTTTTTTAATCTTTCCACAAAAACGGAATTTGCTTCATTTAAGCCTATCTTTATTAATACCTAGGTATATAGACAATAACGCCCTCACTGGTAACAAGTGGATAGCGTCACTGTTCTCACTTGGTGACACGATCGGACCAATGTCTCAAAACTGCGAATATTTACTTCCAGAGTTTTCAGACGCACTTTCATTGAGCCGTCCAGGTTAAATTGTTGTCTACGCGGATAGCTCAGTGGTATCGTCACCGTCCTCCCCACACCGAGTGGAAAAGTCCCGGTTCGAATTTCGTCGATGACGCAATGAACTTTTTTTTTCACTCCATGGCTGAGTTAGTCGGTCACAGGCGTAAACAGCAAGATTTTTCCGTCCAGCAAAGCAGGCAAACCAACCAGAGAACACAATGAACTTAATCTTTAGCCATATCAAGTCCATTAAAAAAAGAAAAAAAAATAAAGGAAACCCAAGATATATATATATATATATATATATATATATATACGTATATATATCTTGTTTTTATGGAATTTTTATGGCTGTGAGGTACTCATTACATGGGTACTTGAAAGTAATTTTCAAGGTGACCCTAATATTATAGTTTTTTTTAGGGGGAGGGGTTAAACAGTGATAATAGGACAACCCGAGAACAACCTCATCCACCCATGTGTATTATATCCATAAATTGCGTGTGTTCTCTGGTTGGTTTGCCAGTTTTGCTGGACTAAATACCAGAGTTTCCAAGGAAGGGTACCTTGCTATTCTTACCTGAAACCGACTAACTCAGTCATGGAGTGAAAAAACCCACAAACGTTCCTCGCATCACTGATGGGATTCGAACCCGGCCTTTTCCACCTGGTGTGGGGAAGACGATGATTTCACGCTTAACACGCATACACACCAATGTCCCAAAGCTACTCTTCTTTTAAAATGCCATATGAAAATATAGGCGGTTGCATGTGTATCGAGGTAATTTCCGAAGGCCTTTCATTTCTTTTAGCCTTGTTCGGCGCCTTTAAAGTCATTACAGAGACTGCTGCTGACAGGAAAGGGTAGTAGAGGTGCTTCCACTATAATTATGCATATCGTTAACTTCCAGAAGTAAAAAACCCTTTTTTATAGCTTTAGAATTAACGACCAGTAACAAAATAAACCGAAGCGGGCTGGTAAAATATGCACCTGATCACGTCTCCACGTGTCTGGACCCACTGCGTGGTTTATCAAGAAAGCAATTACATGTTGTTCTACGCCAGTGCAATGCGTAATGAAGCCAGTGCTGGTGCAGATTTCCCTCGACTAATGTGATTGTGCTCCTCCCTATGCTCAGAGCAGTAATTTTGTCACTAGTCGCACGGCTGTCAGAAGATATTAAAGAATCGCGTCACTGCACCATACCTGTCCACAGAAAACCAAGGGAAAAGACGGGAAACTATGAGAGGATGATCAAACAAACAGTACAATTTCCAATCTTTTAAAGGGAAAACAACAAATAACAACAATTCTACAAATAACTTTGAAGTATTATTCCATTTCTTATATAGTTGTTTCAGGTTGAAGCTATAGCATTGTCATTACTATGGCTGTCTGAAACTTGCTGGAAAGGGCTATTGTGAAACTGCCTTTCAAAAGTTTCGAAAAAAAAAAAAAAAATGAAGCGCAATCTCCAAATGTTTCAATATAAACTAACTTGAAACAGATTGCATTATTGCCAAACTTGCTACATATAGCTGAAGGCAAAAACTGTCAAATTCGGCCAGCCCAAGAGCTATCGTATCTGACCATGAGTATTATGTCCATAAATTGCGATCTATGTTTGAGACAGACTAACTCAGCTAAGGAGTGATAAAAGTTCATAAAACTACCTCACGTCATTGATGAGATTCGAACCAGGGTCTTTTCCACCAGGTGTGGAGGAGTACGGCGACTATTATTACTGTGCTCGCGCAGACTCTCTAAAGACAATCAAAATGTCATAACAACGTGTCAAGTTTGATGATCCCCATAAACAGTCTAGCGAATACAATTCAAACTTCATATACTGTGGTCGCCTAATTAGGTACACCGACCCTTTTCATGAAATGGAGCACTCTTTCAATAACGGTATCACATGTTCGTACAATGGATGGATACGTAGTGGTGCTGCATTTGTGAACTCAGTCGGACAATGGACACAATGAGAGACTCAAGTGACTTTGAGCATGGCATGGTAGTCGGCTCCAGACGTGCTGGTATAAATAGCTCAGAAACTACAACCATGATGGAGGTTTCAAGTAAGATTGTGTCGCTGGTGTACCGAGATTGGCCTCCAATAATTAAATAACATCCAGCCAAGTGCGACCCTGTCGTCGTAAAACAGCTCGTTGATGGAAAAGGCCAAGAGCGGTTGACAAGACTTGTGCACAGTAACAAAAAGGCTACAGTCAGTCAAATAACAACCCATTATGAAAGTACTAACCTAAAACGCATTTTAGAATGAACAGCACGTCGTACGTGGTTTTACTCGTGTCAGCAAAAAAAAAAAAATAAAAAAAAAAAAAAATGAAGGTACAGTTACACAGCCGAGGAATGCCACCACTGGATAATGGAGGATTATCAAAACGTTGCCTGTTCAGACGAATCCCGGTTCCTGCTGTTTTATTTCACGCTCATGAGAGAAGCAGAATATGGCCAAAACAGCATAAATTCATGGTCGCATCCTGCCACAAGGTATTTGCAGCGACTTGTGGCAACCGGTATAACTGGTACAATGGATATATTCATCGACATCTCCACACCGGTGGAAAATGTCCGAGTTCGAATCATCATCATCATCATTAGCCATATGGTGCAAGGAAGCTTGGGGGAGAAAAAACCTTGTAAAATTTCCGAATTACCCTGAGAGAGAGAGAGAGTCAGAAGTAGAATGGAATCACCAAGAAAGAGAAGAA
Source organism: Mastigoproctus giganteus (assembly GCF_048544385.1). NCBI lineage: Eukaryota > Metazoa > Arthropoda > Arachnida > Uropygi > Thelyphonidae > Mastigoproctus > Mastigoproctus giganteus. The sequence continues at coordinate 211,020,360 of NC_143578.1, read as the reverse complement.
TGATGATATCCAGCTCAGGACCCTGGGTGTGCCAAGTCCATACTCACCAGATGTGAGCCCCTGGGGTTATCTGTCAATGACGCAAAGGAATTTATGGGCTTTTTTCACAACGTGGGCGAATTAATCGGTCTCGGGCGAGGATTACAGGGTTTTTTTCTCCCAGAAACACGGATTTTTCCTCCGACAAACAAATCGACCAGGAACACACGTATTTACCCACACACACACGCATTAAACTGATGCCACATAGTAGCTTCACAGTTGATTTGGTGAAATACTGTAATCGGTACAAATACTGTACTCATTTATTTTTGTTTTATTCAGAGGCGGTTCATTCCATTAGTGGCCTATAATTATTTTATTATTAATTTCAAAGCTTTCTTATGACTTGATGTGGCCGTTTCGGAATATAAACAGAATACATTGTATTTATTTAAATTTAGTTTGTTTAATTTATTTAAAAAAAAAAAACATTATTATTCTGTGTGTGTGTGTGTGTGTGTGTGTGTGTGTGTGTGTGTGTGTGTGTGTGTGTGTGTTAAGCGTCAAAGCAGTTAAGGCTGTGAGGTGTCAATATACAATGTCCGTGAACTGCGTGTATTCTGTGGTGATTTGCCTTTTGCCGGATGAAAAACCCGAGTTTCGGCAGAAGAAAAACTACACCACTTTCGCTTGAGGCCGACTAACTCAGTCACGTTGAAAATAAAAGTCCATAAAAATTGCTCGCGTCATTGACGGGATTCGAACTCTGCCGTTTTCCACCCAGTATGGTATGGGGAGAATGGCAATTATATTCACTGCCACCCGCGAGGACGGAATGTTATTTAAAAATTGGTCATTGTTTTAAGGTTTTCTTCCAAATGACTGCAATTCTACCAACTCTATTCCTTCGTTTAAAATATTTTAATCATGTGGCATTAATTGTAAATCGTGCATATTTTAGTTTATCCAAATAAAATTTCAGACTTTTCTAGGTAATAAACCATTTAAGGATAATTAAATAATGAGTTACACTTTAACAGTAAAAAAAGCTAAGATTGTGTTTTACATTCGACTTTTAAAAACTATCAGTAATTTCAAACTTTGAACTTAATCACAGGTTGATAATCACTACGATTTATTATCATTAGTTATTTCTTTTTTATTTAAATTTTCATTATAAGTATGCATTAAAATGCTAATAAGCTAAATATTATAATTAGCAACTATATTTTTGAATTAAGGATCGCACCGTACACATAAAGAAGTATAAGACAGTATTTCGTCGTCTTTGTCTTATGTCCTCGTGGGGTAGCACAGTTGATATAATCGCCGTTCTCCCCACACCGGGTGGAAAATAAATAAACTTTCTGTTTATAGTCCGGGACGACCACATGGTCAGAGGAGTTCACAAGGTAGAGAGAATACAAGAAACAGCACCGTACTTAGCAGTCACGGGCTTGAACCCCGGTCACTCAAGGCATGTGTACTTATGCATCTTCGCACCTGCCCACTGGGCTACGGTGGCCGAAAGTGACCTGAGTTCGAGTCCTGTCAATGAAGTGAGGAATTTTTATGGGCCTTTTTTTCCTTCGCTTCTTCAATGATTTCTTCACTTATGATCTTCTTACTGTTTTGCACAGTGCATTCAGTAGCTAAAGAAGTCATACCAATTCATACAGGCTTGACGTAGCCGAATGGTCAGGAGCGCGAGTGCAGTAGTACACACTCTTTGAGTGGACCGGGCTTCAAGCCCATGACTACTAAATACGACTAACAATTTGTATTGATTGATTTATTGTAAACTCCACTGACCCGGTGGTCGTGTCGGAATATAAACAAGAACATTTTTTTTTTTTTTCGCAACGTGGCTGAGTTAGTCGATCTCAGGCGAGGGCAGCACGGTTTTTCTGCCGAAAACCCGGTTTTTTGTCCGGCAAACAGAAAATATCTCAGGGAAAAGAATACTCTTGACCTCATCATCACCCATGAACCAGATGACATAATAGAACTGACAGTGCAGGAAACAGTAGTAGAAAGTGATCACGGAGTTCTACGGTGGGTGATGAAGAGAGAGGTAGCAGTAGTTAAAGGCAAAGGAATGGGTTATAATTTCAAGAAAGGAAATTACGATGCCTTAAGGTGCTACATGGCCTCTATTAACTGGGTAGATATCTCGCAGAGAGCGAATACAATTGAATTGTGGTATACCTTTAAAACATTAATCACAAAAGCCTTGAATGTTTAAATACCATTAAAAAAAACACTCCACGAGGAAGATTCCAAGTTGGATGAATAAGGAAGTTGCCAGATTACTTGAGCAGAAAAGACGGCATGGAAAAGTCACAGAGCAATAAAAAGTACTGGAGCTTATTACGGCTACAAATTGATCAGTAAGTGCCACAGAAAAGGTTAGGCTGGCAAATGCAGATTATGAGAAATTGGTGGCAAAGAGTGGGGATAAGGAATTCTTCACATATATAAATGCAAAGAAGAAAAGGACAAACCAGATAGGACCGTTATGTAATGGACGTGGGACAGTATTAGATACCGCAGCTGAAGTTGCAGATGAACTTAACAGTTACTTTGCATCGATATTTACAGAGGAAAAACCCTTTGTGTCAATGAGAAATTATGGGAGTGAAGTTGAAAAAAATGTAATTAATGATGTTGAAATTTCACGTTTATTTAATGAAAAACTTTCGAGCCTACAGGCCAGTAAGGCTCCTGCGGTTGATGGCACATACCCTATAATCTTAAGGGAGGCGACAAGTGAGTGCATTGAACCATTGAGGCTAATTATGAGAGCATCACTGGACTCAGGAGTAATTCCGTTAGATTGGAAAAGTGCCAATGTATTTCCAATACATAAGGACAGTTCTAAGAGTGAAGTGGGAAATTACCGGCCGGTCAGTCTAAATTCAGTAGTTGGGAAAATCATGGAGACAATGATCAAAGGTGGAATTCGGGATCATTTAGATAGAAATTAGAAAAGTCCCACATGAGCGGTTACTTTATAAGCTGGAACAAGTTGGAATCACAGGGAAAAATCCTTAGATGGATAGCTAGATGGCTTCAGGGCAGGAGGCAGAGGGTTGTGATAAATGGTTATTCCTCAGATTAGGTTGATGTAAGAAGTTGTGTTCCCCAAGGATCACTTAGGACCACTGTTGTTTTTGATTTTCATAAATGACATCGATGAAGGGACAGAGAGCGCGACGTCTAAATTTGTAGATGATGTAAAGATTGGTAGAGTAGTTAATGATCGCCGCCAAGCAGAGCTTCTTCAGAGTGACCTAGAAAGACTTCAGGAATGGTCAGAAAAATGGCAGCTATGCTTTAATCCAGCAAAGAGTAACGTATTACACTTGGGGAACAGTAACCCCAACATAAAATTAAATTAAATTTTCTGTTTACACTCCGGCACGACAACCAGGTCAGTAGAGTTTACAATAAATCGTCAATACAAATATTTATCTTATTTAGTAGTCATGGGCTTAAAACCCGGTCCACTCAAAGGAACGCGTGCTATACACCCTCTCCCCTCTCTCCTGACCACTCGGCTACGTCAGGCCTAACTTATACACTTGGTGAAATTGAATTAAAGCCGGTAGTGGAGGAAAGGGACTTGGGTGTTACGATACTGTCAGACATGAAGAAGGGTAGCAAGGAAGGCCCATGGTGTCCTATCGATGATTTATCGAACAATCGCTAGTAGCGATAAGGACGTCATAATCCCATTGTATACGGCTATTGTTAGACCACACTTGGAATACTGTGTTCAAGTATGGAGACCGCACCTAAAGAAAGTCACTGTTCTTCTTAAAAGGGTCCAAAAACGGGTAACTCGCCTGGTGAGATCGGCAAAAAGGGTGTCCATATAAAAAAAGACTTCGAATATGTGGGTTGCAGAGATTGGAAACTAGGCACTTTAGAGGAGACTTGACTGAGGTGTTTAAGACTCTGAGAGGCATAAGTAAAATGAATGAGGAGGAAATTTTCACGGTTACAAATGATTCTAGAACTAGGGGCCATAATTTCAAGTTATGGGGGGGGATATGTTTAGACTGGATTGCAGGAAGTTTTATTTTAGCCAGCGAGTTTTAAATTACTGGAATTAGTTACCTACATGGGTGGTCGAGGCTGACAGTTTGGGGAAATTCAAAGGTCAGCTGGATAATTACGGGAGGAGGGAAACGCTTAGGTTGACTATTTCCTTTTCTCTTATTATTTATTTTTTAAAATTTTCTTCTTATTATTATTATTATTTTATTTTCTTAATTTAATTAATTTATTTTTTATTTATTTTTTATTATTTTTTATTTATTTATTTATTTTATTTTATTTGTTTATTTTTTGGCTGGTGCGGCAAAAACCATGGGTTTCCTTGCACCATGTGGCCATTGCTAATACTAGCTAATACTAACCACGTAATTTACAAACAATATACAAGGTGCAATATGGCCTTAGTCGCTGATGCTCCTAAAACCCAACAACAATCTTTGTCTTATCTGTATATTTTGAATTCTAAATGCTTTCAGAAAATATTCACTAATAGTAAGGATCGATCCAAGAATTTTCTACGAGGGTGCTAAAGCAGATAAAGGGAGTATATAAAGCAGTGTTCGGATAATCATTAAACTTTATCCATTTTAATCACATAGCAATTAGAAAAAAATCCACGTCATTGTAATCATAAGTGGGGCTATAGCTCCTTTAGCCCTTACCTGGGACCACTACTGCTTAATAGTAATATCTGGTTCTAATCTGGTTATAAAGCATTTTATTTTTAAGTAATGAGGCTGCTGCTTTTCTCCATCTTCATGCACCCAAAACACCCAGTCTTACACCACGATACAGGCAGCTTTTAATCAGGGCCGGGGAGAATGAAGAAGGAAGGGAGTAGAGAGAGAGAGAGAGAGAGAGAGAGGGTGCAACATTCAGTCCATAGACTGAAAATGAACCTATTTCAATAAAGGAGGAATCCTTCAGTCCCCTAAACCTTCGAAAGACCCTAGTTTAATTGATGGTAATAAAACCGTTCGTTACTTACCAAGCTACCATATAAAAAAAAAAAAAAAAACGTTAGAGGCAATAAAAAACAAACAAAACAATACAACGTTTAACAATATGAAACAGTCCAGAGGCAACTTCAATCTCCTAATGAGTTTTCTTACAGAAAATTCATTACGCATATTAAAATGCTAAAGGAACGAGGGATTACAGATTTTACAGATTACAGATTAATATTCTTGAGGTTCTTATGTGGACAACGACAGAGGACGCCACTTACAACTATTTAATTCATTGGTACGTGTGTTATGTGTGAATGTATTATTTATAACTTCCATTCCACTGCACAAGTTCTTCGCCAACGTTTTGACCAGCATTATATTAAATCGTACACTGTACTTCAGAAAGACACGTTTTGTGAGGTGTCCTTTCACGGACCAGTTTCTTTGTTAGCAGCCAACACGATTAAATCCTACTAATCGACTTCACCAAAATTCCCCAGTCAGCTGCACAGTAGCTTTTATGGCACGACCTCTTTAATTTCCCCCGTGTTAGTGGCACTTGTCACGAAGGGTAGTTAAATATTTATAAGTAGTTAGCCGGCTCACTGTAGCAGCAGCAGCAGCGTTTCAAGAAATGGCATTTTGGGAAGATATTGATTGTAATGTTAACAGAGTAAACAGCGACTGGTCTAATGGAATTTTATGAAAATAGCTAACAGCATATAAAAGTGGAAGCTTTGTAAATACTCCAAGATTGCTTATAAACTACGATTTTCGTAGATAAATATTTTTCCCTGAGGACAAGCAAAATTTCTATTTCATAATACCTTCATTCTATCATTGATTGGAAAAAGTCTTGGATTATGAAAGCAGTTACGAATTATTATAGTTGGTGCATATCAAGGAAATTAATATTTAATTTAAAAGTCGAAAAACGGTAGGGCAGTTTTAAAAATTCTTAAGTGTCATCAAAGAGGGTACTCGTTCCCCTACCATGGGCTGAATTATAGCTTAAAGAGTCCTGTACGAAAGTGCACCCACAGAGGGGAGGGCTGATGAGGCTAATCCCCAGAACATTTTTTATATACTTGTACTAAAAAAAACAAAAAAACTACACTAATATATTAGGGTCACCTGGAAAGATACTTTTAACTACCCATGTGTATTGCGTCTGTAAATCGTGTGTTCTCTGGTCGATTTTCCTGCTTTGCTGGACGAAAACCTCGTTTTATCAGGAAAAAAAAACTTCCTCATCTTCTCCTGAGACCGGCTAAAATGCAAAAAGCCCATAAAAGCTCCTTGCATCATCAACGGAATTCGAACCTGGGCCTTTTCCATCCGGTGTGGGGAAGGCTGACACTGATAACACTCTGCTACCGCGCAGACTTATATATTTGTACTGTGCATAGTGTTAGGGTCAGGCGCCACCTACAACAACCAAATCACAGTGTCACTATCAGGAAAACATATTCCTGAAAACGTGACTATCGGAAAAACTTCCTTTTTCCACCTGCGAAACCATTGTTTCGTGAAAAAAAAACATTCCTGCTTTTCCCTGACAGCTGCATGCAAACGGGACATCAAGTTGGAGTAATAAATCCCAGTGAATAGCAGTCCCAGCAAATTGACAGCATCACGTTCCAAAAGTAGCCTTCACCCTTGCCTTCTTCTGGAGCAGTGATCGAGAATGTTTCCATTGTTTGAAAGGTTACTTTGTTTCAGGTAAAAATGAAACTGGTCTCTTCTGTCGAACAATTCCTGTTTCTTCACATTCTTCTGTATGATAACAGCTGTTGGTGGTTCTGGAATTTCTGCACCATGAACAGTAACACATTCCCACTTGAACTGCCCGTATCACTTTTAAAAAAGTATTAGGTGTATTAAGAGCCAAAGCGCCTAACGCTATGAGGCGCCGGCATATCCCGTCTGTATTTGTGTATTCTTCGGTCGGTTTGCTATTTGTTGGACGAAAAGTCCAAGTTCGGGAGGAAAAACTATGCATCCCCTTTCCTGAGACCAACTAAGCTTTTCTTGTTTTATTTTTTTATCAAGAATTCTTACTATCTGCTAATGCGCCTGAAATGTAAACCACCGCGCACATTAACTGGTTTTATAATGAAATAAAACTTGCTTATTAGTAATTCGACCTTGTAGTGAGCTTTATAAACATAATAAGACTTCCATTCATTTATAATAATCGTGAGAAATGACTCTACCATTTTTACAACTTGCTAATTGCGCAGGTATCATTTCCTGACTAGCAGATTTAGGACATCAACAATCTCATGCACACCAGGCGTAGAATGTTATGGTTATAATAACAGTTTGGTAAGCTTGAAGTTGTTCTAACATCATGACGCCCGGCGAACTCCGTAATTATCCTGGAAACTTATTATTACTTTAATAAATAATGCTGTACGATTCTCACTACCCACTGTAAGTTAAGATCAAAATCACAAATCTCCTTTGTTTGGCACCAAATGACTCATATCACAAGATGGTACAACTAAAAGAATGTAAGAGTTATACACATTCAATCAAAATTCAAGTTAATATGAGTCAGTCGATTTTATTTCGAATATAAACTTGTAATCATTAGACATCAACTATTATCATGATGAAATTCGCTATATTCAACGTGTCAATGTGCTCATAGTCCCACATTAAACTGCTTTATGTCTTACGCTTTTCTGTCGCGGGCGTTCTATATACACATTTTTATTTTTTAATAGAAAAATAAGGATCTAAGTATCCCTGCACTATTGGTAGAGGCTGTATGTAATGGTCATCAAAAAAAGCTGTGTCCAATTTTGGACACTAAGTGGAGTTCTGTGGGCAATACGACCCAACTGTTCAGAGTTTTGAAATGTTCATCATATCCAACTGCCTGAAGTTTGCATACATTCCAGAGACAAATCACCTGTCGAGATTCGGTTAGCTCGTTTTCGCCTAGCATATGAACTGTAGACATCTCTGCCTTTTACAGCTTTATTTAGCCGCTGGGCCCCTAATGGGACCCAACGTTGCCCCACTCCGCCCCGTGGAGGCAGACCAGGTATACCATAGTTATAGTCATCTATGCCACCGAAATGTGCTACACAATATTTACATCACCGACAGTGTACATAAAATATGCTTATTTTTAGGAAATAAGGTCATGAGGATACGACACTGCGACTTATAAGAAAATTAACTCCAAGAAGGAAGAAAAAAAACTGAGTGCTATGCTTATCCCAAGGAAGGTTAGAAGCTATAGTTTATCCAATTAGAGATATGTCTAGAAATTGCTGAAGATGAGAAGAGATAATATAGATGAAGCTAATTCAATTTATGTGACAGCAAGTCACAAAGGGAGGGTTTTAGAAGGACGGAGTTCACTAAGTTCTCAGCTCTCTCCCACTGGTGATGACCCAGATATCAGTAATTAGAAACTGGTGATGAACATTCCAGCAGAGCGGTTGTTTACAGGCAACGGGGAGGTGCAATCGTAAATGGGTCGTGCATTATATATTTGGTTTAACTGGAGTCCTCATTACATATATCTACAAGTAGGTCTTGAGATAAAAATTAAAAGGAGTCTCATTTTTCGAGAGAACGTTGGAAATATCAGACGAAATTCCTCATGCTTATTAGGGAAGGATTCACACAATTTTAGATTTTTTTTTTTTAAATTAAGAATACATTTTATTTTTTATAAGATGGCGCTTATAACTAATTATACATTGCCGGGCTAATTTGTCGCGTGTATTCGGTGAGTCATTTAATTCACATTAGTGAATTCACAATTCACATTTTTATTTATTTTTTAATTTCTTCTAGCTTAAAAGAAAAAAAAAAAAAAAAACACATTTACCATTAAATATACTGCATTCCACAAGAGAGAACACTACTCCATCAGGAAAATAAAACTCATGTTTTACATTAAGGAAGTATTTGTTTCCTATCTCAAATTGAAGTAGATTTCGATCTGCTTTTTTTAATGATATTTTTCGAAAAACGAAATGCAGTTTGAAGGTTTAACATTAAATATTTTATAAATTGGGGCATCATAGTATACTCGTAGGTAACATCACACGAAAGTGAAAAGACAAAAGGAGGTTGTTTATTGCGTTACACAGTCTATGAAGCATCTGATGAGGCACCTAAGGTCTCCTTTAGCATTCACAATATTTCTCTTTTGTGCGTACATCTATTTGCAAACCCAGTGCTGTGTATATGTAGTGTTGGTGTTGTGTTCAGCCTGTTGGCTACCAGAAAGCTGTGATTACTTGGAGGGCAGCTTTCCGGTATTCGTCTCTAGCATGAAGTTGGATCATCTACTGCTTTCTTGCAGGGCTGTCGGTGCCTTTGACTAAGCGAGAAGGAAGGCTAGCTCTTGAAAGGATGAAAACAAATAATTTGAGGAGAAAAGGTGTTTCTCAGAGGGGAAAGAAAAATGGAAGACATTATCTAGATTCTAGAGTAGAGTATTGGTTCCCAATGGTGTTTCCTGGCACACTGATGCGCGTGCAATCCTTTTAAAGTGTGTCGCGAGATTAGGAAAAGCTCCATTGAGTTCAATGGCAATCACTATTTAGGAGTGCCGTGAATACGCGTTTTTTTAACTTCAAGTCTAACAACTAGAGTGACAAAAGGCTGGGAGCCACTGATCAAGGGAATTGGTATTAGAGGTGGGGGGAGTTTGGTTAAGCGTTCCTTGCCAGGAAACGTTTTCGAAAGCCTACAACAATCTTGAGATCCAATGGTGAGCAAGTGTCAGCAACAATCCCACGCTTGCGAACAGCAGGAGAAACGAAAAGAGATGGACATCTGTTATGTCTTATGTAGGACGGCTCCTGAACGTCAGGTAAACTCCGCCATAACTGTAAAATGCCCAGAAATGATTTTTTTTTTTTTTTTTGTTTGTGATATACGTGTGCAATGTGTATGGGTGTTGTGTCATTTAGTTGCTCCTGGCCACTTAGCTACTCTGGTTAGCTAAGTGTACGTACTATCCTTAGTAGACTAAATCTCGCATCCATAGAGAGTAGCAGAGTGCAAGACCTATGGGTGCCAGCAATGATGTATCATTAGGATCCAACCTATGGTATCAGCAAAAGATCCCGTTCCTTCTGAAGATTGAAGAAGCCAGCAAAACAAATCATGTCCCAAAGACGACACCGGTAGAAAATAAAAGGAGGGGGAGAGGATAAAATAAAATCCCGTACCACGACGAGGGTATCAGCAGTAGCAAGTTAATGAGCCAACCCTAATCCCTAATCGGAGAAGGGGCCGCAAAAGGGGGGGTATGAAAAAACAGTGGAGACGATTTCAAAGATACGACGAAAGGAGATGCGAGAATTCGATCGCGAAGCAGCCGAACGTGTATTTTGACTAAAGGAAGCTTCTCAATGTTCAAAATGTGTTACCAATGAAAATCACCTCTACAAATTCTGCAAAATCACTCAGAACGCCCAGAGAGTACAGAAGAGACTATCAGCATAATCACTGCACATGATGGTTTATTATAGACAAGTTGTAGCGCACAAACCCATGACTATAAAATAGCTCAGCGACGGTTACGACAGTGCTATGCTCGCAGAAAACAGACACCGTATTGAAAGTGTGAAAATGCGTTCTACGGAATGATGAATTATTGTAGACGTTATTTCAATTCGCGAATAGAAACAGCAACTACAGTAACGTCAATTTCTGCAAGAATCCTAATCTGGCGAGACCCAGGATAAAGGCTTATTCACAGCATCAAAAAACATCATTCATCATCATACTTCCATCACTTCATCGCCCAACTGGGATGTTTCAAGCTATAAGCGTAGGGATACTGCTCATGGTACAGCGCCAAACCGCAACGGATGGATTTTCCTACCATGACATTGTGCACAATTCTGCAGTTCCTCGGCTTTTTCCACATATTATACACAATTTTGCAGTTCCTCGACTTTTTCCACATATTATACACAATGCTGCAGTTTTACACATTCCCTGCATAAAGTGCAATGCCAGATAATCTGGTTTGCTACTGTTTGAATGGCCTCAGGAAGTAGTAAGAGTGTAGAGTGTGTTTAGTGTCAAACGGCACCAGGGGTTTTCCCCATCTCCGCGTATTATACTTTGTGGGTGTGAAACAGAACACTGTTAATGCCAGACGTTTAAAGGTGTACGGATTTTGTACATGTGTAGTGTCGTGTACCGTTGTTCCTCTGGTCATTTAGCCGCTGGGCGCCTAATGGGACCCAACGTTGCCCCACTCTGCCCCATGGAGGCAGACCAGGTACACCATTATTATAGTTATTTACTCTGGCAGGTCCTGCCACCTAATTTCCTGAGATTTCAGTGGCAAGGACAAAAAAAAAAAAAAACGTAGGGAAACGCTGAAGTTGGAAAAGCCAAAAACTAGAGTTCGCGGTTAATTTGACATGTTTAAATTTAGACGTGTGGGGCGTTCGCTTGCATACAGATAGAGTGGGGAGGTAGACTGAAGACTGGGGGGAAAAGACAGAAGTATGGGGACGTTAGGGAAGGCGACCCCAATCAGTCAGTGAGGCAGGCCCATGCCTCACCAGAAGAAGTGGGGAGAGAGGGGAGGGGAGGAGAGGAGACAGATCACCTCTCCTCCCCTGCCAGGGGTGAGGGATTACAGGTACCACGCAAGGGAGCGTGATACAAATCGCCAGATGGCGCTGGCAGCAGAGCTGCAGGTTGTCAAGGTCGGTGCAGAGTCCAGATCACGTAAGTGTTGTATCCTGTGAAGACATCGTTCCTGGCACAAAGGTCGCATCCAGGTTGTACTATCAGCTTTGTTGCCAGGCTTAGTTTGGTCGTGAGTGGATGTATACCTTGGTTTCTACTGGAGGGACATTCGACGTCAGAATTATGTCTTAATTGAGTGGGAAGGTTTTTCGTCTCTCGAAGAGATCGTGGGCAAATATCTTGAAGGCATTGTAGTAACTTTCATCACTCAGGATGTGATGTTCCTGGTCTAACGGCAGGTAATATATTTTTGTTATTAGTTGGCATCTGAGATCTTCATATAGTTCGCATTAGGTACATTAGGTGCTCCCAACTTTCAGGGAGCGCAGAGTGACATAGTGAATTGTTAGTGATGCCTAGGATGGAGAGTTTCTCCCTAATGGGTCTGTGTCCTGTTAGCAGGAAGGTAGCAAGTAGACCTGGGCAAAACCAATGTGGCGACTTTGGGTAGGTCCTTTCGACATTGGGTATGAATTTCCTGGTGATGTTTCCCTCGGTGGAATTGGTCCAGCGGTCCTGCCATATCCGCATTTGGTGAGTATCAAGTCGTCTTTTCTCCATCGTGAAGGTGTTTGTTGGGTCTGTGGTATAGGCAAGTCAGGTTACTGTTCTGCCTTTTGTGAGGTTATACATTAGGCCTGTCCGGACAATCTCCAAGTCAAGGGGGAGGGCACCGTGCAGCACTTGTAGGGCGTGGGTGCTGACCGTGCAGTACCCCCTAGATATAGTCAGCAGTATGGAGCGCTGTATCGTGTCAAGTTTCTTTCTATTCGTCGCCGTTATTGCTTTGTGTTACCATATGCTGGAAGTACAGCTGATGATTGGCATAAAGGCAGCCTTATAGAGCAAGGACAGTGTGCGGCGTTTAAGGCCCCAGTCTCTTCGGGTGATTCTATTAACCATGGCCATATAATTTCTGATCTTCGTTTGGATGTATTTTAAGTAGGGAGTGAATGTCAGGTTCCTGTCCAGGACAATCCCCAGGTGCTTCATTTGCTCTGTTAGGCGGATTGTAGTTCCCAGTATTTTTATTTGTGGGGGCCTCCTAATATTTAGGTTCCTTTGAGCAGTAAGGAGCTAGTTTTTGTTGATGAAATGTGAAGGAAGTTATGATTTGCGCATTCCTGCAGGTAGTAAGGGCTCTGTTGGCCATTACTTCTAGTTGTTGTCTAGAGTGCGCTGCGAGGGTGAGTACCAAATCATCCGCATATACCTGTGAATGTACGTTTTGAAGATCATAGTTTAGGAATTCATCTAGGACAATATCCACAGGAGCCCAGGACAGAGCCCTGTGGACCTGTCTCGAGACCTGGCTGTAAGAAGTTCTTACTATGATTTTCCTCTGAGAAAGGTAGCTTCGGATGCAGTCATAAAGGTTCTTTGGAAGGTTGGCGGTGCGGAGTCTGCCGAGGACGCTTGGCCACCAAAGTGAGCCAAACGCCCCAGCAAAGTCAATGAAGATGACTAAAAAGTATTTTTTATCCGTGTTTTGTGCGGCTGTGATGATCGCTTGCAGAGTGTCCACTGTGGACAAGCCTTTGCGGAATCCATATTGGTTTGGAGATTGAAGTTCGGCTGAGTTATAATGGTTTTCAATACGTTGATGAATGAGGAGTTCCAGTAGCTTGCTCACAGTAAGGAGGGCAATAGGCCTGTAGGAGTTTTGTTGGTCTTGTGGTTTGGTCGGGTTTTTGAGGATCAGTCTGACGTTTGCTGTTTTCCAGTCCATCGGGAATTGGCCTGTTTGTAGACAGTGGCTAAAGAGTCGCAGGACAGGTTGTGGGGTATATTCTATTGTCTTCTTGACGATTTCAGGTTCAAGAAGGTCTAGGCCTGGGGATTTCCTTGTTCTGATTTTAGAGGCAGCAGTGTTGAGCTCCTCCAAAGTGAAGAGTGGTTCCAGTTGTTGGTTGTTATATGTCTCATTTTCTGTTTGTAGTTGCATCTGCCTTTGGGTACCCGGTATTACCTGGGTTTTGAAGATGGTGTCTAGGATGTTATTGACTGAAATGTGCCAGGTGGTGGTCCTATTTCACTGGGGAGTTTTGGTTGATGACACTACCTCTTCTCTTGGGAGTTTATTTTTTGTAATTCTATATACTAACCCCCATGGATCAGTATTTCCAACCGTGGAGACGAGCTCCTCCCAGGACTTCTGTTTTCTTTTTCTTATGAGCGCAGTATATTGATTACGGGCTTCCCTGTACTGTTGCCGTAGAACAGCTACCTCCCTCTCCGGCCAAGTCCGCCGCGCGCGTTGAAATCTCCTCCGTTTTTGGTTCACATCCTGTCGCAGATTGCGTAGCTCCTGGTTCCACCAGGGTACTGCCCCTGGCTTGGGATTCTTCTTCTTGATGGCTATGTTGCTGGCGGTTGTTATGGCATTTGTAATTTTCCTTTGGTGGTAGTCCAGGTTGTGGATGGGGAACTGATCTGAGTCCCACTGAGCATCTATAGGATGAACTGGAGAACCGTATACTAAATTGAGCAGGGAGGCCGAGTTATAAGTTTCGCTGCATAAGAAATAGCGAACATTTCTATTTAAACTTGCAAAACAACTGGTTTAAAGTGTTATTTAGGTAATTTTTAAAGGCGTACGCCAACTCTGGCCTACGCCTTTAAAAATTGTGTTTCTAATCACTTATATGTTTTTTAGTGTAACATTGTTTTGTTAATAGAGTATTTTGTCAATATTTCCCGTAATATTCAATTTGAATGAAATTGTCTTCTAAAAACAAGTCGTGACGTGTTCTGAACTTATTCGTAAGTGATGCTAAAGATTGTTTGTGCCCTTAACTCTTCCCAAGCTCAAATGAGGAGCATTATTTTATAGACTATCAGACTCTGGTACATGTCGTAATGATCCTCTTTCCTTGACGCATTAACAATGGGCAAATTTCGGCAATAACCGAGGCATGAAAAATTCATAAATATGGACGCCAAAAGGTAGAATGAGAATGGATGGTGGTAAAAACCACCACACAAACAACCCTTTATTCTTCTACCGCCCTGTTCTCATTGAGAATGCAATTCACGTTCAGTACATCTAATCGCTTCCACAATTTATTATACATTATCAAAGCTGTTCTTGGATGCATGTTTGTTCACGATATTGGCTTCGAGTTTCGCATCTATAAAGATGAATCATATAGCATTCGAAAAGTCGCAACCAGGTCTCAAGTTTATGATATTAACCAGAATTTTATGAGTTCATTTTTAAATATGAAACTACGTTATGCGTTTCCACAAATGACTAATCAGGATGTTATAAGCACAATGATAACAGTCAAACAAGTAGTATAATGGGTAACGTTCCAGGTGCGTTTTTATTATTTCGGATATAAGTGATCAAATTCAGACGAAGATAATCTGCTCTCTTTTTGTTCTAATTATTCGTTGATTCTGTAGACAGAAAAATTAAACAAAGTGATATAAATGAGAGATATAAATAAACTAATTAGAACCTTATTTTAATCTTTATATTACTTTAATTAGATGATGAAACATTTTTGAAAATTTGACTTCATTAAAAGAAAACTGAAATGTTAGGAGGTAGTACATTATAAGTTTAGTATTCTTTAAAATTCACATTCAAGGCAGTACGCCGGATTAGCAACTCGGTTCTTATATAAGTACAATCATGTAAGTTTTACAATAATTGGGGCAACAGATTCCCTGGTATTCGAGGAGTACTAAGAATATGTGTCCATTATCGTCAAATTACTTGACGTTGACCTAATTAATTCTGACTTAGCGCAAGGGAAGACGGGCAACATATTTTGTACTAATGTTCATCATACAACGATTTAAGAGCACCGTTTCTATCATGTCAAGATCCACTAACTATAGAAAATGAAACTTGCTTTCTCTTAAATAATTGCTCTTCTCAATCCTTCAAAAATTTGCACAGCCAGCCTTTTGAGCCTTTTCCCTTCATCGCTTCCTAAGGATTCAGGCGACATTGACACTTTCTCGGTTGGTATTATCTTACCTGCTTTAAGGCTCCTATTCTGTCCTTGGACTTCTACTTTTTTCCGTGACACCTTACATGGACTGGACTTTACACCACTTTTTTTTTTTTTTTTTTTTTTTTTGTCTCTTTTGAGGCAGGAACTTTTCTGGTACTACTTGGTAAATAGGACTTTAAAAAAATAAGCGTACATAGTTGTGATCTGCCTCCTCGTGGTGTGTGAACTGGATACTGGGAAGAAGCCTTCCTTGTAACAAAGTGTCCAGAAACAACTAAACACAACGCATATTGCGCAAACATTGCACGAACACCCATTTCTAGCCTTGTTAGAGTTCTGTATCACCACAGAGAACTGTGGCGGAGTTAAACTAAAGTTTAGGAGCTGTCCTACAAAAGTTACAACACAAGTCCACATCATAGGAAGGGTACTTATATTTGCGTAGAGAGGTTGTGTGTTTGTGTGCATGCATATGCACACAAACACACAACCGTGGTGTTAACAATACGCTGGTTGGACAATGGAGAACTGGAAACGAGTGTGTTGGTCGGATGAGTTCAAATACCTGATCCGCCAAAGTGCAGTTCTAATAAATACAATAACAAATTTCAAAAAAGAAGGGGGAAAAATTATTTATATATAATTGGGATGCCTGCCTTGTGGCGCTAGGTAATAATACAAATAAATAGCCTACAAGCTTTAAGAAATTCCTCCAGTTATCGACGGGCCTCGCACCCACACCCCCAAACGATTGAAAAGTGACTTAACCACTACTCCCTTGTCACACAGGAGGGAAACGAATTGATTTTCGCCGTGATGATTCTGAAAATAACAAAATTTCTTTCGTTGGACCTTTTAGAAACCTACACGTTAGAACGGCATTGATTGCCTGACCTTTTAAGGCAGCTAGACATGCCAGTAAGATGAATGATCACCCATTAGGATTACTACTGCATGGTCTCGGTCAAATTAATTCGTTTTAACCGATTTAAAGAGGGAGGCGTTGCCTCTTTCCTACTCCCACTAATATTAATATTCCACACATTTAGTTACGTGACACTGCCTCCAACTGTTAGGGGAAGGGAATAAATATCCAAGTATCCTGTGTCGCTGCAGAGAGGTGAAGACGGTTCAGTCTTGGATTCCCAAATTTAAAGTAAAGTTTCTGACTAGAGGCTGGGAACTTATAAATGGACCTCTTTATAATTCGGCTTAGCTTGTAATCGAGCGATATGAACTCCACTGAAAAGCAGTCCCAAAGGATTATTGTCTAATTTGATTAAAAATAAGTTTCTGAAGTTAAAGAAAAGATCAGTGAGAAAAGATTATAACGTTAATTAACACGGTATAATTTAATGACTTATATGAGTACCTGTATTCTTTTCATTCAGAACCTGTCTGTTTTTTTAACGTTCTTTCAAATACGCTTAAATCAGGAATTAAAACGATGATGACTTAATTTGAGAAGAAAAGGGGAAACTATTTAGAGTTGCTCTGATCCGCAGTTGTTGATGTAAGTCATATTTCTGCCGTGACATCCGTCCTCATTAGTAATTTCTGTCGGAAAATGAGAAGGAGAACTGCTCGAAAATACTTCTGAGAGGTTAGTAGTAATTATGTGTTCCGGAAACGATATGTCAAGCTTATTTCCTGTGATGGGGTTGTCACACACTATCGGTCTTAGGCACGTTCAACAACCGCGCATTTTCTATGGTGTCTGTAACCATGCTCTTACTCTAGTCATCAGAGACACAAGTGCATACATCCATAAAATCAAAAATACTGTTCAAAATATTTTATAATTATATTTATAGCTCAGCAAAAGGTAAAATCTTTTTAAATTTAATAACCCTGGGATGCAGAAACAAATTATTGGCAAATAACCAAACTGTGGTGGAAACAAATCTCGAATTGGTGGATCTTTCAGAGTTTTATTAATTTTTCTTTCATAAAGTAATGAAATGAAAACTTAAGTGTAATTAGTCATTAAAAAATAATAAAGGAAGAAAACGTTAGCCACACAATTAAATTCTCAAGGATGAGATTTATATTTAATGGGACACTATAATGTGGTTACAAAGGAACTGAATGCAAAAAATAATTCTGATATCATATACTTGGACTTCAGGAAAGCTATTGATACTGTTGCGCATGGAAGACTACTGTACAAATTGGAGCAGTATGTTATTAAGGGCAAGTTGATACAATGGATAAAAGGATGGTTGAGTGGGACAAGACAGAGAGTGGTAATCAATAAACGCTGCTCTTCGTGGACTAATGTTATTATTGGAGTCCTCCAGGGTTCGGTGTTGGGCCCACTGTTGTTTTGCGTATTTATCAATGATATTTATGAAGATATATCATGCTTAATATCCATGTTTGCAGATGATACTAAGGTTGGCAGCGTTGTTAATTACAGTAATGGCAGTGTGCTACTGCAACACGATCTAGAAAAGTTGGACAGATGGGCTGAGAAGTGGCAACTAAGTATAACATTGACAAAGGCAAAGTACTGCATATGGGTAGATGTAACCCCAGAGAAACGTACTAACTGTGTGGTACTACACTTCGGGTCAGATATGAAATTTTCTGAGCAGTGCAGACAGGCTGCCAGAGCAGGTCATGGGGTTTTGTCAATGATATACAGGAATTTTGCTAGTAGGGAAAAGGGGGTGGTCATCCCGTTGTATAAGGCAACAGTCAGGTCACGCCTTGAGTACTGCGTACATGTCTGAAGGCCTCATTTTAGGAAGGATGTAGAGTTACTTGAGCGAGTGCAGAGAAGGGTAAAAAGATTGATGAGGGAAACGAAGGGGTGGTCTTACCAAGAAAGGCTTAAGTTCTGTAAATTGCAGCGTGTGGAGACTAGGCACCCGCGAGGTAACCAGATTGAGGTGTATAAGGCCTTGAATGAGTTGAGCAGGCACAATTCTGATGGGATTCTTCTTCTTGCTCAGATTACGAACCTGAGGGGCATAAATTTAAATTGAGGAGGACAGTTGTAGAATAAATGTGCTGAAATTTGTCTTTAGCTGTAGGGTAGTTGATTGCTGGAACAAACTTCCATTTGTCGTAGTGGAAGTTGATAGCTTAAATAAATCTAGGAGGAACTGGACAAACTTTTAGAGGGAATGGATGTTCGAAATGGTTTTGTTTTTTTGTTTTTTTTTGTGGCTGATGCTACATTAGCTTGCTTCCTTGCATCACATGCCTATACTACTACTACTACTGTTCCAGAAGAGTGAATTCCAACTTTTTTTTGAACTGCAACAGTCTTGATACATCTCCTCTACCTGAACACTCAACAAATAAATTTAAAATTACGCTTAAGTTGTTGCTGTTATTATTATTATGAATTTTAGAAGCATCGGCGACTAAGGCCATGTTGCTCCGTGTATATTGTCTGTAAATTGCGTGTTCTGAGGTTGATTTGCTGTTTGCTGGACGAAAAACCCGAGTTTCCAGGAGGAAAAAACCATGCGACCCTCGCCTGAGACCGACTATCTCAGCCACGTTGTGAAAAAGACACATAAAAATTCCTTCCGTTATCGACGGAATTCGAATTCAGATCTTTTCCGCCCGGTGTGGGGAGGACGGCGATTCTACCAAATGTGCTACCCCTCGGGGGCGTTATGTTTAAGAACCAGTAAAATAACCAAATATCGTTTCAATGAGAAATGTGGATGTACGAGTATGTATTAGTCTGGGCGTGTAGCACAGTGGTATCGTCACCGTCCTCCCCACACCAACTGGAAAACGCCTGTGTTCGAATCCCTTCGATGATGCGAGGAACTTGAGCGGACTTTCTTTTTACTTCGTGGCTGAGTTAGTCGGTCTCAGGCATAGATGGCAAGGTTTTTTCCCCAGATATCATTTTTTTTTTTTTTTTTTTGTACGAGCATGTATGTTCCACTTCTAAATATGTCCTCGGTCCCTTTGTTGACTTCAAAGGGGCATTCGACGCTGTTTGGTGGCCGAGTGTCCTGGCGAGGTCCGGGTCTCTGCTCCCATTTACCGTCTCCTTTCGAATTATTTTGATTCTCGCAGCACCACAGTCACCTCAGGATTTTGTTCTGTCATAAGATCTGTAACTAGGAGCTTTTCTGTTCTTGGCCCTGTGTACTGGAACATGGTCCTTGATGAGTGGCTTTCGGTTGTTCGTGACGACATCCTTCAGCTCGCTTACGCAGACGACCTTGTTATTCTGATTTTTGGTAATTCCCGCCGGGAACTTGAGTACAGAGCAAATGAAGTTCTCGAGGACTTGAATATCTGGTGTCAAACATAAACTTCAAATCTCGACTAATAAAACAAATGTTGCTAAAGGGCTTCCTTGACGTGACTGAACGAACCACCTATTATTAAGCTAAATGGAGAAATGATTAGGAGTACTAGGCAGCATAAATACGTAGGAATTTATTTGGATGACCGTCTTAATTTTAATTATCATGCAAAATATGTACTTCAGAAAATAAAAGTTATAACCTATAAAATTACCAAGAGTTATAATAATAATTTTTCTGTTTATACTCCGGGACGACCGAACGGTAAGAGGAGTTTACAAGATATACAGAATACAAGAAATAGCACCGTATTCAGCAGTCACGGGCGTGAACCCCGGTCACTCAAGGCACGTGTAATTATGCACCCGCGCGCCTGACCACTAGGCTACGGAAGGACTTTTGGTATAAAGAAATCTTCTATTAAATTATACTACTCTTGTATATTTATACCAATTGTGTGTTATGCAGCCGGGGGCCTGTGGATATAGGGCGCCTCCGTAGCCAGGTGGGCAGGAGCAGCAGTGCGTAGCACACGCTTTTTGATTAGACAGGGGTTCAAGTCCGTGACCACCAAATACGGAGGATGCGGAAAGGTCAGGGAATGACCACCACATATTCCCGGAGCAATATGGCCTTAGTTGCTAATGCTCCTAAAAAAAACAAATAACAACAACAACATGTGGATATAGAATTGGTAATTCCCTTGTTCAAAAATATCTTACTCAAGCACAAAGATTTTTTTCTTCTCGCTGTAAGTAGAGTTTGTCGAACTGTCTCTACAGCTGCTCTTCAGATCCTCAGTCATCGTTTGCCAATCCAATATGAAGTAATGTTACACTATCTTTTGTATTGTAGAAGAAAAAATGTTCCTGCAGTTGTAAATGGTTTTACTTATAATACTAACTTACAAGAAAATGTAGACATCAAAAGAATGAGAAATAAATGTTGTAGAGCGTGGCAAAATACTTGGTCTGCTTCTGCCTTGGGTAGGAAGACCTTTAGGTTTTTTCCCGAGATTTCTGACTATGATAAGAAAATGGACTGGTTCAATCCTGGCTTATATGTTACGTTTCTATATACCGGCCATGGCAGTCTTAACTCTAAATTGTTCTCATTGGGATTAAGTAACACTCCTCTCTGCAGTTGTGGTGCTCAAGAAACTGTTGAGCACCTCGTCTTTCATTGTCCTACGTATGATGATTTAAGACTGGACTTTCAACTTCTCATAAATGTATTCGATTGCTCTGAACTGCCAAGATTAGTTAACTGTCCTGAGTATTTTGCTGCCTTCTCCACCAATGCGGAGAAATGTTTAAACGGAGGAAAAGAATTCTTACTCCTGAGGTTCAGTAAAATACTAACTTAATATTAATTGATAGTAAAAGACCTTCGTCTGTCGATTGGTTGGAAAGACTTTACTGGATTTTTTTGAATTTTAGATGGAAGGGTTTACGGTCCTTTCTATTGTTTTGGAAACCAGAAATTGTAACTATTCTTCTGAAGTATAAATCTTTGTAACAAGCAGCTGGTTGTTGGGGACTGATAACCTTGGCTTGTTGTAGACTGTTTCTGTTTTTGGGTTCTCTTACCTGATGTATTGATCAGTCTGTTGGACTTCGAAGCCCAGTGTTTATTTTATTTCATTATCATTGTAAATAGCCTTTATGTATCATTATCATTGTATATAGTTGCTTTAAATTGTATACAGTGTATACCGTTACCTTTTAGCGGCGGATAGGGGGAACCCTGGAGCCAGCAAAAATTTAATAAAATACTTTTTTGTACGAGTATGTTATATATATATTTTTAAAAACTGAATGATTTAAAATGGCCTAAATCATTTACTATATTGGATCTGGCCATCAACAGGACTGTTGATGGTCCGATTCAATTTGCATGTAATTTTATATTAAGTGATTTGAATCTACTTTAGATGCTAGGATCAACCCCTCTGATATAATCCACTGGAAAAACAACTGTCGAATTGACTTTGTCCTGGCAGTTAGCACAGTGGCACTGTGCCACTGTGCCTGGCAGTTAGCACAGTGGTTATAATCATTATTCCCTCACACTAGGTGGAAAGGCCTGAATTCGAATCCGCCAATGACGCGAGGAATTTTTGTGGGTTTTTTTCACAATGTGGCTGAGCCAATTAGTCTCAAGCGAAGGGTGAGTGTCCCCCCCCCCAGGAAACTCAAGTTTGAAGAATCCATACAATTATAGACACAATATACTGACGCCTCATAACCTTACTTGCTTTGGCGCTTAAAAAACACAACCAATCTAACTACCTCTAAAAGGCAAATCACTGCCTCTTTAAATAAGTTTTGTGGTTGGTTGCCAGACGCCTATTCATTTAGCATATTTCTGCTTAAGGACAGCTCTGAATGACTTTAAACACAGCTTACTTCAAGTATCGATCTACTTATATCGAGTATCGGAAGTTTTAATGTGAATTTAAAAAAATGTGTGCGTGGTATTCGAATAAATTCGTTATATGTCCTACTAATGTACTCAGCTGTGTAATCAAAGTAAAATGATCCTTAAACGATATTTTTAACGGATTATAAACATAAGCTTGTTAAACGAAAATAAGTGATATGTTCTGTGTATACAGTACTTCGCCACGACTGCATAGGCCATAGTAGTTTACAAATGGTCCACGTGACAACTGTACTGAGTGGTCGTGGACTAGAAACACGTAAACTCGAAAGTGTGTACCACTACAGGGTTCATCAGACTCCAATATAACGCAGATTTTATACAATTTCCGAACAGTCTCGCAAATTAGTTACGTTTTTGGGATTCTTACGGACTTCCAAAAATTAACCATATTTTACGAGTTATATTTTAAATACTCACGAAAAACATAATGAAAGTTATTTTTTCAAGGAATTAGGTTGGGCTGTTTTAGAATAAACGCCGAACTGCTCAAATGATTTATCAGTATATGTGGTTTGTAAATTGCTGTATTCTACGGTCGGGTTTCTGTTTACGGGATGAAAAACAGGCTTTCCGGGGGAAGATAAACTTCTCTCTCTTGAGACCTACTAACTCGGTCAAGGTTGAAGGGATAAAAAATAAAATAAAAAAGCCAATAAAAATTCCGCCCCACTTTTTGATGGGAATCCAATCCAAGCCTCCTTATGCGGTGTAGAAGAACAGCAGTACAGTCTGGAACAGTGCTCAGTACAGTACAATTATGGAACAGAGCTTCTTATTTTCGTTTCGATTAGATGAAGACCTTTGACTGGCCACGTTGCATTCATTTTTTAAATATTTTCAAGTTTTTCTTTCAGTACACTTTCCGCTGTCCAAATGCTATTAAAAGGGAAGTTAAGTACCAATCGTCCCCCTACTGTTCGGCTGGGTGGAGGGACTGTGCGGTATGCCAGAGTGGTGAGGTATTTGGGAATTATGCTAGAAGAAAGGCTCTATTTTACAGAACATATTAAATATTTGAAAAATAAAGTTAGGATATTGTACTCTAAGCTCCGGAGGGTCGTAAGGTGTGATTGGGGCATCAAGGCACGTTCACTGAACTTACTATATGATTGCGTATTTGTTCCAATCATTACTTATGCCTCTGGAGCTTGGGTACACCGAATAGAAAATTCGTTGATTAAAAAATATATGTCTCAAACTCAACGTTTTGTTTTGTTAAGCATCACCCGGGCATGTCGTACAGTCTCGACCGATGCCTTACAGGTGGTTGCGGGTAGAATTCCAGCATTATATAATGTACTATTGGCTGGCATGATGTACTACACCAAGAACAACATAAGAAAGACGATACTAGGAATTTCTTCCTGTCAAGAAGAAAATTATATTTATTCAAGAAGTGATCTAAAGCTAGAAAAGAAAAGGATTAGTCTTGAAATAGAAAACCTATGGCAACAGAATTGGCAAAATTCTGAAAAGGGCAGGCAGTCTTATTTGTTCTTACCATCAGTCCAAATTATTAATCCTAAAACAAAACCATGGCTCCAATTTGGCTTAAATGCTACATTTTTGATGACTGGTCATGGCTTAGCCAAAAGATTATTTGAACTCGGGCTTAGAGAGTCTGATCTCTGCACCTGTGGCGGTGTGGAGACTTCTGAACATATAATGCTTGAATGTGTTCAGTATAGTGATGTTAGAAATATATTAGAATGTTCAATTGGTGAATTGATGGAACGGGATCGTCTCAGTGTCCTGTTTTCTTGTAGAACGAATTTTAATTTCTTCAATGAATTTATAAGTGCAGTTTTTCAAAGAAGGAAAAGATTGCTAGATAGTAGTGGCCTGCCTCCCAGGGGCAGGGATGGAAATCGCTCTCATCAAAATATGTAAAAGAACAAACATATTGTTCCTAAGAGCGGGCTAAATGGCCAATAAACCTTTCTTTGAGTTCAGTTTAACTTGAGTTCAGTTTTAATTTAACTAAATTTAAAATTTTCTAATTCTGACGCCAGTTTATGATGAGATAAAAAGCCACGGATGTGCATTTGCACAGGCAGTGGTGAGCACAGGCGTTTTAAATGTAGTATGTAGTACACTTTCCGCTGTGCCATTGCACCAACGACTACCCATCTCGTAGAGCCGTTAGCAGTCATTTGGCACTCCTTATGATGGCCACCAATTCTTCCAAATCTCCATTACATCAGTCGCTGATAAAAAGAACCGTTATTTCTTGTAATAATGCAGGCCAGGAACAATACACACAAGAATTTTAGGCCAACAGTAGTCACAAAGTGTGCTTTTGTAACTGTTATTTTTGTTGTTCTTCAGCTTTTCATAATTGGATGTTCAATATTCGCGCTTGGTACAGAATGCATTAATTGCATCGAAAATTAAAAAGAAACAAAAAAAAAAAAAACATTGAAAATGCGTCAATAATGTTCAAATCTGGTGACGTCATCCCAGACGAAATAGCAGTTTCAGCATGAACTGTAATTCTGTTTCGTCTGCCTACAGTTCAAGTCAATCGCGCATAATAAACAGGAACAGATTGCTTTATGCGATAGGCTGTATCCATAATTTAAACAAGTGTTTAGGCCATGGCGATATACATTTCGTTATGACTTTTTCTCTGATTTATCTACAAGCTGTGATTTACGCCAGCTTCACGAGGGGGAAAGTTTTGTAAGAGGTGGGGCCACCTCTGAGAATACTTAGCGTGGGATATACATGAAACACCAAGTTTCTCTGTTTCGTCCACCCATGGGAGCAGCTACGGGTGCCAGTACCGCTTCCTGCATGCTTTGTTTGCAAGAGTGGTTCGCGTGCTTTGCTATGGCAACCACAGGGGCGCGACTAACTGTCTGCACGAAATCAGTGACAGGACCTTATTGGCAGGTGGGTGATCAACGCATTGCGTTACTGCCATACGACACGTGCATTCTCGGAGTCCAGCGCGCCTTTATTGAGGGAACCACCAAGCCAACCACAACTCGAGACGTGTCCGGTAAAGGCAAGGACTTCAGCAACATTCGCATTCCTACAGAGAGTTACAGCTGGCCGGCTACAGTTACTGCTGCAGATGCACGAGCCAGGTGGGATGTTTAGGTAAGTTAAGCTTCAGTTAGAACTTCCATATTGATAACATATCTGAAGATATCTTAGGCCATGGGGAAGGGGAAAGGGATGGCTTTCGGATGTATGGAATCATTTGATCTTTTGAACTAAGTGATAGGGACTGTAGTGACGGTGACTTTCTTGGTCCACCAGACAGAAATCGTAAAATTAAAAGCAAAACATTTAATCTGAGTAACGGATCCTTTTATTGATATTATTTATTTCACTGTCTGGAAACCAGAAAAGCGTCCCAAGCCAAAATCGGCCCTGCATTTTTCACTCATGTTACAAAGTGACTTTTTTTATTATTATCTGCTCGTTACTAAATGAAAAATCAAGTCTTTTCATACGTTGTAAGCGTTCCTCTACAAATAAACGAAATAGTATAAGGCCGATTTTGATTGTTAGCACCCTGTGTAAAAATGTAAGCAATTTAGCTAAACGGGGGAATTATTTTAATGTTGCTTCCTCTAAAAATCGCCATTTAACTAAACTGAAACTTCTGGACAATTAGTTTACAGGTCAAACGAAACACATAGTTTAGTAGTCATCTAACGTTGGCAAACAGGTAGTTGGAGGAGGCCTTGCTTTCAAGACTTAGATATCTGTGAACACACGTTTATGATTCGTTTTACATATAAACATTCGATTAATGAAAATACAATTTTCTATTCAAGTAATTTATATGCAGTGCATCCTCAATTGAATCTTAATAGCAAAGACTTGGTGTTTTACACTTTCACTGTCCTATGTTGACTTTCCTAATACATGCTTAATGGACAGTGAATTCTAATTCCGTACCTAAAATGTTATTGGTCTTGCAGAAGTTTCACGCATAGTGTATTGCACACCGATATTGTTCTACGCGGCATGTAGGCGCCTCCATAGTCAGGTGGGAAGGGCATCAGTGCGTAGCACAGGCTTCTTGATTAGACCGGGATTCGAGCCCGTCACCACCAAATACGGAGGATGCGGAAAGGTCAGGGAATGACCACCGCATATCCCGGAGCAATATGGCCTTAGTTGCTAATGCTCCTAAAAACCAAATAACAAACAAACAAACAACGCGGCATGCACAGGATGTGATGTCCGATGTGACCCACATTGAACACTTTATACCAGAAATGGGTGGAACCAGGTCACTTATACAAATATCGGCATCAGCATAATCGAACTTCGAAACAATAATCAAATTTAAAGATGTTTATGTTTATGCGTGGGTACTACACTTCCATCATTTCTACTACCCAGGTAGTATGCATGCATCGTTTAATTATATCTCATATTCACAACGAGTTGCCGAGGTATTGCGCTGCTTTGAATAAGTAATGCTTCACCAGTGAAGAAGACTAATGTTACTTTTTCTTGTATCCGCCGAGAATAAGTAGCATTAGTCTTCTCCACTGCTGAAGCGTTACTTATTCGAAGCAGTGCAATACCTTATGGCAACCTTAGGCAACTCGTTATGAATATGAGATATAATTAAACGATGCATACCATCTAGGTAGTAGAAATGATGGAAGTGCAGTACCCATGCATAAAGAACATCTTTCATACTCTTAGACATTTAATCAAGTAATATTTTTAATATCATCAAATTACTCTAGACTAAAAATCTCTAGGTGATGTTTTAGTAAATTTTTGTCTTAAGATATAAATAAGATGTATACGCAGTAATTTGCTGTTATTGTTTAAGGAGCATTGGCAACTTAGACTACATTGTGCCCTATATGAGTATGTCTTTAAATTGCTTGTGTTGTGTTTTGTAGTCGATTTGCCTGTTTGGTGGACGAAAAACTCTAGTTTCTGGGATCAAACCATGCAACTGACTAACTCAACCACGCTGTGAAAAAAAGCCTATAAAAATTCCTCGCATCATTGAAGGGATTCGAACTCGGGCCTTTTCCACTCCATGTAGGGAGGATGGTGGTTATATACACTGAGCTACTTGCAGGGGCTTTACTGCTGTGATTTTTAACAGATATTGCTTATTGAAATTTAGGAACTTTCAGAAAAAATGGACCATGTTCGTGCACAAAAACTCAAGTAGGATTCCATGCCAATGATCAATGATAAGGCTTTTTTGATAATTTTCTTTTTGCATTTCAACAGTTTGAGTTTTACTACACTATATTTCTTTCGTGGGGATGTTTATAAATGTTCTGTGTTTATGTCTGAGATAAAATATTGCACAAAATGTGAAATGTTTTTTCTGCTGTTTTCCCAGTGTCCAGCATATGAAAAAATCATTACTTTGGAATTTTTGATATTCAGTGATGATAGTGAACAGATGGTTCACGTGATCTCGAGTCTGGAAGTACCACTGTAACTAATGGCACACGCAATTTCGAAGCTGCACTTTCCTGGAAAAGGTACAGGCTTATCAGCGATTGGTGGTAATTATGAAGATTTCTTATCGAATATTTTCGTTCCGAATCTTCGAAATATGGGCTACGATATGTCTTAAATAAAGGCACGGTTCCGTTCCATCGATAAACTTGAAGGCCACTGTTTTTCTGATAATCAAGAAACACGCCACTTGGTGAAATATAAAAATTGCCCTCTCGTCATTGGCAATCACGAAACATTAAAGATAAGGAAAGTCAGTCAGCTTGCTACAACTGAAAGTGTAGTAAGACTTTCCTTATCTTTCAGGGGTCGACACCAATGGCATAGCTACAAATTCCGAACCCACCAAACAAAATTAAGAATTATTCATCTCATTCGATTTGTTCTTCTAATACATTTTCCAACCTTTTACTTTCTGACAATTCCTTTTTAAGGATCGAAATTTCCTTTAGGGGAAGACTGGCGTCCCACCAGCTGAGAACCACCGGTAAATCGGATGTCTTTTGACAATGAGCTATCTATGCTTTTTTTTTTTTTTTTTTTTGCTTTTTCTTTTTTATCTCCATCCGTTGAGAATAAGCAAGTTATTGCCTTTTCGGTTTTGCAACTTTGATTTGCAATACTTAGCAATGTATGTAAACAAAAATTTCTGAATCCTGAACGGAATCAAGTGGTTCGCCAATGCCCTGCGAACCCCCCTGCAGCTTAGCACAGACTACGAAAAATAAACTGTAAAAAAAAAAGAGTTAAAATAGGACCACAAAATAAAAAACTCAAGTGAGAAAAGATGTAGTAAGGATCAACGAATTGAATTATTATCCTTACTCTATTGGTATGTTTGGAAATATAGTAATGATAGGATATGGCTGACTTGCATTTATTATTTTCATTATGTTTGGTAATGTTTTCATTAAGATCGAAATCGATCTCGTAAGGAGGAATTACTCGTGAACACAACTATACAGCCATAATAGATAATAAAGATGAATTTTTTTTTGTGAAATCACATTTTGTTTCTTGCCTCTAAGGAACTAAGGTGATGAACCTCCTACCGTTGCCCCTCGCCTGCAGAAAAGCACACTATGACCAGGAATCATGATGAAGTATAACTAACCGAATATTATCTCTGTTACATATGGTTGCTTGCTATACGGTTTTAGGCACATCAGCAACTTAAGCCATATGCACCATATATAATATGTCAAATTGCGTGTGTTCTGTGGTCCTTTTGCTGTTTTGCTTGACGAAAATTCCGAGTTTCCGGAACCACCACCTGACAACGACTAACTCAGGAACGTTGTGAAAAAGTCCTATAAATATTTCTCGCTTCACTGACGGGGGATTCGAACTCAAGTCTTTTCCACTCGGTATCGAGAGGACGGTAATTATACGAACTGTGTTACCCACGAGGATTCTGTTACATAAGGACCATAAAGAAGAATCATGACAGCCCATGCTTGAATGCTACTGTTATAATTACACGGAACAGAAAACTGCCATAATAGTGCCATCCGAGAACTATCTCATCTACCCATGTGTATCATGTTCATAAATTGCGTGTGTGTTCTCTGTTCGATTAGCCTGTTTTGATGGGCGAATAACCTGAGTTCCCGGTGGGGGGGAACTTTACTAACCCCGCCTCGGACCGACTAACTCAGCCACAAAGAACTGCAGGACACAGTCATTTTCTGTGCAGGAAAACTATAATTCCTTCAAGATGCAGTTTTCTTAAGAACCCTTGGTAACTTCTGAGACTATATGTTAGAAAGAGGGAAGGTGCAGCGATTAGGAATGAGCAGAATGAGGAGAAAGGATGAATGATCAGGGATGCATCTTGACCTTGCTCAGAATAGTATACCCCGCAATTATTACAGTACTGAAATACGATTTTTCATAGTCCTGCTATAAGGTACTTATATAATTAACAAACAAGGAATAAAGGACTGAATATAACAATAATATACTGTTGATAATAAATCCAATTTTTCGTCATGTAAATTTGAATTTATCAACTTGTGATACCTCATCAAACGCTGTAACAACCTAAAACTCGACAAAAAATCTTTAGTCAAATTTTTTTCCCCTGAATTGCTAATAATACATGCATTTTATGCTGGGCTCATCTTTCCTCTCTAATTTCTCTATCCCCACCAGATCCGGAGTCTTCGTGATGTCCAGGCCTGGGCAAACTGACCAGTTTGTCCTCCACTGACACCTTACCATTTTATGTACGGACAACGCAATCTGTTGGCACTATAACATTTAGGGCCTAGAAGATTGCGTTTTAACCATTTTAGAGTTTTCACTGTATCGCTATGTTAAACCTATTCCCGTTTTGATTATCAATATGAATTAAAAAACAACCATGCAAAATAGGATGCACTAGATGCGAAGTACCAAGTCACGATTGAAGGGAACTCCAAAATGGTTGATGAACAGTTATAATGCAGTTAAAGCCAAACATAAGAGGCTCAAAAATGTACCCGGGCTCTAAGATGGCATTGCATGGTCCTATATAGAAAATGCAACAATGTATTGTACGTATTTATCTTTTCTTATAAGCAGGTCCGGTTTTTACCTATAAGGTCAAAAAGTGACAGCAGTGAGGACTTTACATGAATTTTAGAGACATTTAAAATTAATATAACTTAGTATCAAGTACATATCACATTTCTGTTAATGTAATTCATTAATGTAAGAGCCCATTAAAGTTATTTATCTATCTAAAAATTATATTTTAGTGAGTGTGTGCGTAACTTCTTTTAAAATGCCAAAGTAATGCAAAGTTTTATTTTAATTTTTAATTAAGAGTTCATTTCAATTCATCCAAGACTCAGCAAGCAACATTATTTCTTATCATTATCGCTTAATGTAAGAGCGAACTGGATATCGCTAGACCTAAACAACGCCATAAATTTCATCCTAATTCAAAGAAATAATGTACTTCTTTAGCTGTAATTTCATGCAATGAAATGAGACCCGTGCAGTAGTTGGAACGGTTATATGAAAACCATTCCAACTACTGCACGAAACCTCCATACCCCAATTTGTGTTTTTTCTTAATCGATCATTGTGTCCCTTTACAGCGTGACTAGTGCTATAGAGTGACTCTTCTTCTAAGTTACCAGGTGTATAATATGCTATACTAAGTACATAATAAGCTGTTAGCTTATTACATACTAGGTAGACTGTGTACACACGAGTTTATAGATACTGTAGGCACCTTTATATCTTGGGGTGCGTACTGTTTCACACCATTTGTTTGCCCTTTCTTAGAGGCATTCTCAAATTCAGTTTGCGAATAATGAATTATTCGCAAACTGAATGCCTTACGGGGAGGAAAATTTTCAAGCCTGAACGTCATTTGGGGATCAGTTAGGTAGTATTGGTGGGTGTTTTTATAAACAGAATTAGAGTTTCTTAGAAACTGATTATTGCCAGTCCCTTTTTCGTGTTCTCGTTGCCTGCTCTCTCCTCCAAAAGTCATGGAGTCATATCTTCCCAACTGAATTGATTGGTAGATCAGATATTTTGTTCATCGTAATCGTACATTAATTCTATTTCATCCCCTTTTTAAGGATGAACCCACACTAACACAACTTTTCCTGCACCTCTCCATACGCCCTACCTCTTGACCTCTCCCAACTATATCACAACCAACACGTGACTTCTGGCACCTTCTCTCTAAGGGCCCTGACCCAGTGGAAACTCCGGGGATTTTTTTGTGTATTTTTTTTTTCTCCTTTTGAATTTCTTTGTTCTAGTATTTTGGCATTTATGTATTTCCACTCTGATATAAGCTATTGAGAGAGCCGGCCCGTGTTCATAAATAGCGCGACTCTATTTATATAACCACCACTAGGACGATCGAATTTATTTTTTTAATTATCACTTTATTTACAAATAATCGTCTTTCTCGCGGTAATGACTATTTTCTTCATCGGATGAGCAAATATGCAAACAAATTCGGCAGCCAGCACAATAGGCTGAAGTTAACTTGTCGCCTACAGATGAAATATTACTTTTGTTTGTTCTGCAACTCATACAAGCTGTTTCGTCGAGCGTGAAAAAAATTGTGACCATTCATTGCCATTACACTGCTAATATATTATTCATTCTGTTCACCATCGGGGCAAACCAAACACACACAAAGACAAAAGAAGAAAAAAAAAAAAAAAGCTAGAACACAGCATGAGCGTGTGTAGAAGCCATGACAACGACACTCCCATAAAAATCTAACGACGTGCGTGCACGAACAGCACATTAAATCCAGAAGTCCATTAATTGGACTCGTATAATTACAACGAGTAACTTAACGTAATAGCATCGCTGCAATTTTAAATGTAAATGTATCAAAATTTAAATCTTTCAATGGAAGAAAATCGTTCAAAATGTAAATGGCCGTAACAGAGACCGCAATGCGCCGCCACTGAGCCCGATCTCTGCAGGTGTCTCCCATAGTGAGCGCGAAGAGAATTTATTCTGAGTTCAACATTATGATTGGCCATCGAACGGACTGGAAATTAAAATATAACTACTTCCGAAATAGAATAATTCTTTGCAGGGCTGGCGCTAGTGTTTGTGGCGCCTGAGGCAAAACCTTGTAAAGGCGCCTAATTCATATCGTATCTTAACACGGATATATATGCAGTAACACATCTAGCAGCGCCTATTTTAGGTGGCGACTGTGGAAAGTGCCTCACTTGCGCATCCCTATCGCTGATTTTTTTCACATCAAAAAATCAGGGCTGACGGTACTAAATTTTTCGGACTGAAGTAAAACCGATTCGTAACGAAATTGCGAGACGGAAGTGACATCACTTCTTATATTATGCTAATGACGCTAACTCAGTCACTAACATTGATTCAGTAGAGAGAGTCAAATTTAAACGGTTTTGACCTTCTTTCGTCGTCTATAATCCAATTGTAAAAAGTATTGAAAATACAATCTCAAGTGTATGTTTCCTAAGGATGTTTCACATATGTTTCCTAAGGATGTTTCACATAAAATAAAACATCTTTCGTGCGTACAGGGTACACAAGCAGTATTTTTTTTTAAGTTAGTTTAACGCTGAAATGCTAAATCGTACCGGTTTATTCGGTACTTCCAGTGCGTCTCAAGGGTTTTGGCGTCCCTAGACCACATTGATTGATGGTACCCCCTCCCGCCGATGCAAAGATTTTAATTTTTTAGAATGATTAATTTTACATTTTATTTACTCACAAAAAAGTAAATTACCCGCAATATAACACATTTTTCTTGTGGGCTTTGTTTTTGGGAAGAGGGGGCAGCGTTGGTGCCCCTAGGCCTGTGCCTACTTGGCCTTACCCTAAAGCCGGCCCCGAGTACTTCCTCGTATTATTATTCATTGGATGCTTCACTTTATTAACATATTTATATCCATAAATTGTCAAGAAATAAAATCAATGAATAATATGCAAACGTCTTTAATAAATAAATAATTAATTAATTATTCAAGCACTGGTTTCACTGAACATTTTAAAATTCAAAACGTGTTTATGCACTATTTTTTTTTTTTTTTTTTCTTTGGGTAGGGAATTATTTAAAAGTTAAAACTTCTTAAATTCGCCTAACTTTCGAAGTAGCTGTTCTTTTTCCGCCTGCGTTTGCTATCGCATTCAAAACATGATTATCGAGTAGCGGAGGAGTGTCGCATTTCTATAAGCAGACGAAATGCTACTGCACTTCAACGTGCCGCCTCCCTCGCTACAAATTACACGCTATAATTACGTAAACATTAGCACGTGATACTCTTGTCAAGAGCTTAGATTCATTTGCTGAATTTTAACGAGCTGGAAGAATTAATATGGCCTATTTCCTCTAGATTTCTTCGCTGACATTATGTTAATCGGATACACCAAAAGCTTATCTCAGCTCACATTTCACGGAAAAGTGTTGTCATGAATAAGTATTAGAATTAATATTAATAATACCATAGCACATAAACGAGTTAAGCAATCATTCTGGGCAAGAAGAGTTCAAAAAGATTGACGGACACTCACCTTGTCGATGCCTATAAAACTGTATCAATAATTTTTTCTTTTCTTTTCTCCTACAAAACAAGAAAATAACAAATTGCTCTGTTAGTGTTCCAATAATTTTGGAAACAGTGTATATATCTGCTGATTTAAAAGTAATACCAACTACAACCTCGATTGAAGGAGCCTTCAGACTAACGTGACTTGAACCTAAAGCTCTCCAAAATGTGGCATATGGCGAGACCACTACACTGTCACGGAGGAAGAAGCAACAGCATCCACGGATAAAATATTTTTCCATCGGTACATCCCCCCCCCCTCCAAGAAAAAAGATACTTAGAAGACTGAAAACGAAAAAAAAAAAAGGAAGGTTTGGTAACTTTTGAAACAGCGAACCATGGATGAAGCTCAGGTGTTCACTTTATGTCGGCTAAGGCATGTACAAATATACTTACGATCAATTATTTGTTAGGAGAATGCACGCTCAGTTAGTTTGTAGTAGTATTGGCATGTGATGCAAGAAAGCAAGTGTATGAGCTTATGCAGCATCAGCCAAAAAAAAAAAAAAAACACACCATTCCCTCCAAATGCCTGTCCAGTTCCTCCTTAAATTCATTTAACGTATCAACTTCCACAACGACAGATGGAATTTTGTTCCAGCAATTAACCATCCGCTGGCTAAAGGCAAATTTCCGCACATCTATTCTGCATCTGTCTTTTCTTAATTTGAATTTATGCCCCCTTAGGTTCGTTATCTGAACAAGTGGAAGGATCCCATCAGAATTCAGCGTGCTCAACCCATTCAAGGCCTTATACACCTCAATCAGATCACCTCGAATGTGCCTAGTTCTCCAGCCACTGCAATCTGCAGAACTTAAGCCTCTCTTGGTAAGAGGATCCCTTCATTCCCCTCACCAATCTTGTTGCTCTTCTCTGTACACGCTCAAGCAAATCTACATCCTTCCTAAAATGAGGTCTCCAGACCCGTACGCAGTACTCAAGGCGTGGCCTGACCATTGCCTTATACAGAGGGACAATCACCTCCTTTTCCCTGCTAGCAAAATTCCTATATATCATTGACAAAACCCCATGACCTGCCCTGGCAGCCTGTCTGCATTGCTCAGAAAACTTCATATCTTGTGTAAGCCAGAAAAAAAGTAGACGAGTGCGCATTCTGTTTCTTTGTTCAAATTGCGACATATTGGTTCGCCATGGTATGGGGAAAGAGTTAGGATTTCTCGTAGTTAATTTTTTGTTATGTTATTTTATTTTATTATTATTTTTTTTAAATCATAAAATTATGATTTCACTCTTGGTTATAATTTGTGTTCCAGTGTTTTTTTTTTTTTTTTTTGTTGGATTTTATTTTAGTTTTAAATAATAAAATGCTCCTCCTACATTACTGTTGTATTTCCTTTTCCTGGTATTAGTAAATGGAAGAAAATTTAAAAAATCGTCCAGTGACCGAAAAAAAAAATCGTTTTTAGGTAACAAATATCTAATACCGTTCGTCCGAAACCAACATGCTATGACTAAATAATCCTATAATCCTAAATAATCCAACTGGTATCACAGGACATGAAATGAGGTATAATATACGTACTCTTATGATTAAATTACCTGTCGAGTGCTGGAGGCTGAGAGCGTGGTAAGATTCAGAACAGAATTAGATCGCCATTTTTAGCGACGAAGAAAGTATAAATGACTTTTCTTTTTATTTTTATTTTTAGTAAATATAGAAAACGTCCACCTCCTTGAATCATTCACAGCTTCCTATCCATTCAAATACCAAAATTAACAATAATACTTAATAATATAATATATAATAATAAATACTGTTATTCCTGGATGAAAGGGAAGAAAATTCTTCCCATATTTTTCTCCTCAATCTTAAAAAAACTGAGAGAAAAAAATAATAAAGTAATAAAGTACGTACACTGTATTTATAAATATTATCAACGATATCAACTATAATGAAAAGACACTGATACAGCGCCATCTACCCTAATGGAAGAAAGCGGATTGAATTGCACCACGGGAATAAAAGCCCAACCAAGTGAACGCAGTCAAAATTCAATTGGTGGGTATTTGTGCAATTAGCACGTAGTGTTACATCATGACAAGCACAGGAAGAAGTCGCGACATGAGGGACTTACAACGAGTTATGATTATTAGTACAAGGTGAGGAGGTGTCTCCATATTTGAGACACCGTGCCTAATGGGTTGTTCCAGACTATCGTTCTGCGAGTATATTAGGAGTGGCAGATAATGGTAAAAACAACCAGCATGCACAAAGCCTGTGGGGCGAATCCGATAGAAGATGAATGGGGTAGGAGAAGACCGCAATGGCTCGTGCAGACCAATAGGATAGCCAGATGGCGCAACTAACCTCAGGGTACAATGCGAGATAATCGAAGGCACGCTGCTGGACTATTTAAAATCTCTATCGGATGGGGTATCAGGGCAGACTCGTTGTGACGTCCCGTTCTGATTGCATGTCACAGATATCTGCATCTCAGCTGGAGCAGCGACGGGTGCGGATGACTGGGAGATTTGGTGGTCGACAGTTTCAGTTTCCTTTTGTACGAGTATCCTGCCAAAAGAAGTATATGTGCGTGGCGACAATAAGAGGCGACGAATCCCACATGCATCGTGCAGAACATTGCACGCTGGTAGTGATGGCGATGTACTCCGTTATCGTCTAATTGCTCTATCTTCAACATCATCGAACCTGTGGGATGAAGTCGAACTGGCTGTCAGACGGCTGTTAGATTTTTATGGAACACTATATCTCCATATCTTCAGCTGTGTTCAACGTCCATGCCAAAAAGTGTGCAAGCCGTTCTGCAAGCCCAAGGCAGCCAGAGTAGATATTAGGTAGGTGATCCTATTTCAATATCTCTCAGTGCATTACAAGTTTTGCACTCCCAGGAGAAGTGCTAACATTTAAACGTAATTTATTCAAAACTTATTTAGCACAACGGCCTGATTTCATATTTCTTGAACCGTTGGAATAAATAACTTTTGATTCTATTTCTGCTTCATTAAGAAGGACCTCCTTAAATGGAATAATTCATAATTATTTGAAGCAAGATACTACGCTGAATTTTGATTTCAAGCAGCAGCTATTATATAAAGTTTTTTGCTAAAGAGACATTGTGAGGCATAAAGCGCCGCCGTAGCCTAGTGGTTAGACGCGCGGGTGCATAAATACACGTGCCTTGAGTTACCAGGGTTCAAGCCCGTGACTGCTGAATACGGTGCTGTTTCTTGCATTCTGTCTATCTTGTGAACTCCTCTGGCCGTTTGGTCGTCCCGGAGTATAAACAGAAAAATTTATTTATAATTTATATGTAGGAAAAGGTGCTATAACAAGCAATGAGTTTCCGGGTACTCCATACATTACATCTGCAATTAGCAAACTAAACTCAAACAGCCTTTCCTGGTTTTAAAAAATAGTGGTAAATCTATTCTGAGTAACTATAGAAAAATATACGCCAACAATTCTTTGGCGAAGAGCCGCGAGATCATTATATTCAAACGAACTGCAAACTTCATTAAAGATAATTTTCTATCCTTGAACATCATGAATTTATTAAAAGTAGAAATAGTCTGCGCAGTAGCACAGTGGTATCATCACAGTGGAAAAGGCCCAGGTTTGAATCCCATTGATGACGCGAGGAACTTTAATGGGCTTTTTTCACTCCGTGGCTGAGTTAGTCGATCTCAGGCATAGATAGCAAGGCTTTTCCCCAAGAAACTGGAGTTTTTCGTCCAGCAAAAAAAAAAAAAAGACGAATGGACCACAGAACACACGAATTAACAGATATAAGACACACAGCACAGCACGGCGGATGAATTTAATTATTCGGGCGGCCTAAAAATAATAGTTTATTAAAAGTGTAACTACTGTTACCCACCTACATTTATAGTGGCTTATCCAATAAAAAAAATTTTTTTTGGTGTCTAAAGATTTATTACTCTATAAATTTAACTTGAATAGGATACTTCTAATTTATCCTCACTTCGGCTTTGCCTTTCTAAGTTTTTGATTTTTAGCAGGTTATGTGGGAGGAAATAAGCGTTCTAGTCTCCTAAACTCTTGCGGATTGCACAGTGGCTTTTCGTTCATTGTCTTTACACGCGACATGGAACATATCCGATTTCGAAACCTTTAGAAACAGAAAGAATTTATCAGGGTTTTTTTTTTTTTTTTTTTACATTGTGGCCGAGCTAGTCGGCCTCGGGTCAGCGTACACTGTTTTTATCATGAAACTGGTATTTTATCTATCAAAGCAAACTCTCGTGAGAAGCACAGTTGGTAGGATCACCATCTTCCCCACACGTCTCGTCATCGACGAGACCCTTCCGAGTCCCGTCGATGACGAGAGGAATTTTTATGGGCATTTTTCACAACGTGGCTGAGTTAGTCGGTTCTCAGGCGAGGTAACGTGTTTTTTTTTTTCTCTAGGAAACTCGGTTTTTCGTCCAGCAAACAGAAAATCACCTCGGAACACACGCAATTTACTGATATGTACAGAGCAATATGGCCTTAGTCGCAGATGCTCCTAAAACCCTACACAACTATCAAAACAAACAAACCAATAGTACGAGACACGTAATTTACATATATGATACACTGACACCTGTCTTAGTTTTGGTGCAAACACAAACAATAATATCCCAGAGTTAGCCAGTCGTGGATGAGTACAGGGATCGTGGTCCTCTGCTTGTTGCACATGAGAGAGACACCATTCGTGTCTTCCTTCATATACGCTGATGGTATAAAAGCTCTTTAAACATAAATTTTACTTCATAATCTTTACGACTAGAAAGAATTGAATACAGCTTAAGGAAAAACAAGTGAACAAACTCAAACGTCAAATCTGGAAAACATTATTATTTCCTTTGACTTCTGCATTCACTTACAATTACTTTGACACGACACGTGCCAAAGTAATTACGAAGATAATCTAAAATTTGAAATCCTGGCGTGTGGTTTTGTACTTCTGGGGCTTCTAATGTAACAAATTTACAACACTTTATTCAAGTCCCCAAGAAATACGATGCTCCTGGTATAATTCATAGAATTATCTTTACCTGTCCAGCCAGACCGCTGAGGGATGTTCTAAAATTAATTACCTCTGCTACGATTACTGTAATCGTCTTTTTAGCTATTTAAATAAAAATGACATTAAATCTTTTTACCTATATATTTAAGAAATTAACTTTATTCTGCTTTTGCTGGGTCAAGTGACGGAACATTAGATTCCTTTTCGTTTTAAGCTTATCTCAGTATAGGCCAGTGGCGTATCCAGGTATCATCGTAAGAGGGTGCATGGCGACCAGGCTTTTGAGGTTGTTTTTTTTTTAGAACGCCCTCTACGTTCTTTTTCTTTAATTTCAAATTTTTGGTTAAGGGCGGGGCATATTGCCCTCTCTGCCCACTCCTGAATACACCCCTGGTATAGGCCTATTTACAGACTGATATTTTAATGTAAGTACTGTAAGTGCTAATAATTATAGGCCGCCTATATTGGAGTTACTCTGGAAATAAATAAACACATAAAACTTAAATACTGTATATGCATAATATGGCCGAAGTATAGCGAGTAAACCCTGGATTTGGAAAAATTAACCACACCCACCATAATAGGCATAAAAGCACTCCACAAGGAAGCAAATCAACGAAAACAGTACACGGGTAACCATCATTGAATGCCATATTGGCAATCAATTTGTTCGTTCCATTTCAACAAAACTGCAACACCCTAGTTCAACAGTAAATGATATAATCAGCAAATGAAAACGTCATAGTGCTATTACGGCCAAGAAACGTTCGAGTAGGCCACAAAAATTGAGGGAAAGAGACTGGAGGATGCTCAGAAGATTGGTACGCATATTCCGTCAGTCTTCATTGAATTCCGTCAACCAGGAATTTAGGGAAGTCGTATTCTTATACTAATATCAGTTCCTGATATTAGTATAAGAATACGGAGCTGCATAGTATCGGAAGGGCTGCTGCAGCACATCACAGCAACCAAACATCACAGCATGCAATGCACAACGTCGATTTGCCTACACAACCCATAGTAAAATTGGTTCCTGAAAATTCAAAAAAAAACTTCGTTATGTAGTGATCAATCATGGCAGACAGTTCCAATATGATGATCGTGTTTGGGTCTGTTAGATGTTGGAAGAATGTTGCGTCCCAGAGTGTGTCGTCCCAACTGTGTAGTTTTGACCGAGGTGCTGTAACCCTCTCAAGATGTTTCTTGTGGCTTAGGTCATCGATCCTCATTCCTGGAACAATAAGAGCTATGCGATACGACATTCTAGATAATTCTGTTCTTCATATACTGCGCCACCAGTATAGAGATGGTTCTTTTCTGCTTTAACATAACAATGTACCACGTCATACTGAACAGCCAGCAGGGAGTTGAGTTGAAGACATGGTTGGCAAAAACTTCACTGGCCTGTCCACCTTTGGAACGTCGGCTTTGGAAAAGGCAAAAACGGCCACAATCAGTAGCTGAACTGCCCGCTGTGGACTAAAATATCCCCCCCCCCACCCTTCCACTCAACAAAAACTGGTTTGGATTCTACCAATAAGGATACAGTTAAGGCAAAGGTGGGCTGATAAGTCATTAAATATTGCTTTAATAAAAGGTGCTTTGAGACATGCAGTTCCCGGTTACTTTTGGCAATATATATATATATATATATATATATATACACTGTAATGTAATTTTGAATATATTTTGTTATAATAATGGGAAGATAAGAATTCTTGCTATTAAACATTGTGGGAACGATAGAATGCTTATTTCAGAAATCAGCACAGGTATCATTTACAAGGTTAGGTGTACAAATTCACTATACCTTAACTTTTGTCGACTAGTGTAGTATTTTTTTTTTTTTTTTTTTGGTAGTTATTGGCGCATCGGCTTCTGTGGTCATAGTGCACCTCCCAAGGTTTTTTGCAGTACTTTGATCCAAGCCCGAAGCGGGATTCGAACCCGCGACCTTTGGGTTGCCAGGCAGGCGCTTTACCCACCCGACTAGCCCGGTCGGCACTAGTGTAGTAATGTGTGACGGTAATAATAGTAATGTAATCCAGCTTGCTAGTTCTGTTACTTTATTCAATTAATTCTTGGCTAGTAAAGAGATTTTATTTTTAATAAGTTAGTGTTCAACATTCTACATGTTCAAAAAAAAAAAAAAACTGCATGCATTCCATTGCAAGTTCATTACGGATTTCAATTGGCTCTCCAACCAAATGTTATATTCGATCCCAAATTTCGGAGATTTCTTCTTACAGGAACAGCATTCTGTTACCTGTCGTATCTGTTTACTGGAGTCGGCCCAGAGTTTCAGTTTCTTCAGGATTATGTTAGCTCGAAGCTTGTTGAATTATTCCGAACACATCGGGATATTTTCAAATAAGCTAAGGCAGAGATAGCTAAGGGCGTAAGTTCTTCTACAGTCTTAAAAAAAAAAAAAAAAAAAAACGCCAATAAAAGTTCTTGCCGTTCTGAGGGGAATGAAATCCCCCAAGCTTTTTATGGACGAAGAGCTCGTAGCCACTCCGCTAGCCGAAAGGTCTGCTCTCTCTCTCTCTCTCTGATGCACTGCTGGAAGAAGAGGAAATTTCGACTCTGTAGAAAGGTATAAGTACTCTCATCTAAAATCCAGAGGAGCAAATGTCCTCTCCTTCCGACATTCAGGTGAATGCTGTCACGTTAGGGAACCGTCCAATCTTTCCACTATAATCATTTTATTTTTGTTCAGGCTTCACAGAATATAAACAACAGAACAATTCTTTTCACCCAATGTTTCTGAGCACGCTCAGTCGGATATGATAATATCAGCGCTATTAATTAATGAAAGGATATTTTCGAACGCACGACGTGACTTGTGTTTATTCTCCGTGGACTCAACAAACTTGTTATTCAAGCCGCTGGCAACATATCAGACCATGACATTACCCAGCACTCTTGAAGATTAGAAATTATTTTTGTTTTAATTCTATATCAAAAGATCTGCATGAAGATACTCATACTTGCAATGTATGGAAGTCAATGACGCATTGAACCGTTAGCTGGTGAAAATTATAGCTGCCAAT
This sequence comes from Mastigoproctus giganteus, assembly GCF_048544385.1. NCBI lineage: Eukaryota > Metazoa > Arthropoda > Arachnida > Uropygi > Thelyphonidae > Mastigoproctus > Mastigoproctus giganteus. The sequence goes on along the minus strand of NC_143578.1, from coordinate 210,978,332 downwards.
AACAAGTTGCTTAAGGTAATGAGTGATTTCAAAATTCGTATTACGATGTATTTCGTGATTTGTGGAAATGTTCATAGGGGAATTCTAATTCGGACCTTTCACGTGCAATGAGAAAGTAGTCTCAAATTCTGGAACGAAGTCAGTGCTTGATATTTCTTGGAAATATTTTTACCCTTCTCTATCTGTTTTTTCTCATACAGAGCAACAACCTCAAGCCTGTTTAAAGATGTTTCAAGCTAAAAATCCCATACCATCTATCTATTGAGGACCGGCAAGCGACTAGCCCAAGTAGCAGCGCCTTGGATACTAAGAATAATTCTAATTATTCCAGTAATATTTCGGGCCATAACTACCCCTCTCAATGCACAGTTTTCCTGTTTCTCAGGAAATTACTCGATGTCGTGACTACAATCCAACTTGCGTGAGAATAAAACGGCCGTACACAATGGGGTAAAGGGGGTAGCCATACTAAGAATATATTTCCAGTGTCTATACAGTAAATTATACCCCTTCGAACACCAATCATGTGTTCAAAAGCGAACGGCTTCGAAGAAGTTGAGCTATTCTCAGTAATGAATTTGTAATAAAAACCTATGATTGCAAGTCAGCGCATTGTATCTTTGATATGTGCACTGCAGTGCTTCTATTTATTACAAACACAACCTTTGGTGACCTGTTAGTTTTTATTTCATTTTATTGTTCATTCCGAAGTAATTTAATTGTCAGATATAATTAATTACCCATGGTATCGATAATTAATTATGGCTCATACCAGCTTAGCCAATGAATACGTACGATATGAACAATAATTTGGTTCATACTAGCTTTAGTTAATGAATATGTACAATTTTCATTGTGCATACTGCTGACTCCAATTAACCCTGGCGACGACCCCGCCCAGCTTAGCAACAGGATCAATTCCCAACTTAAGGATCTAGAATTGTACCTGGCAAACTTCAATCTAAAAATCAACCCTCTGAAGTCTGCTCAGGTTATATTCTCCCTTAAATCCATGCCGACAGTACTCAACGTTTCACTCGCAGGGGTACGAATACCAAACGTACCCTCGCACACAGACCTTGGCGTTCTGTTCGACCAAAAGATGTCCTTTGTCCACCAGATCGACAAACTCAGTACCAGATTTTCTCGTTTACGGTGGATCTCAAAGCAGCAGCTGCTACACGTCCGACATCCTGCCACTGTTAAAAGGTTCATCACCTCCACCGTCTACCCTGCCATTCTCTATGGTGCAGAAATATGGGCCTCTGCTGCACATACAAACCTTAAGCGGGTGTACACTGCTGAATACTGGCTACTGAAATGGGCGAATAACAAGCTTCGGCTACCTCCCGCTACCACAACTACCATGATGGCACAAGCACTCGACATCCCGAGGTTGAAGTTCCTGATCGTTGAAAAGAGGCTGGTCTTCACAGCCAAACTCATCTCAGGCCAAATATCATCTCCAAATATTTGGAATGCTTGCTCTTGGAGGATTCCACAGCCAAGCCTAAGGTCGGTACCAGCACTTGTGGCTCACCACAACAGGCTTGTACTCACCGAAAGATTTCTGCCCAAGCAGATGCTCGCTGCCCTCAACCGTGTGGACGCCGACATCGACACCATAATAAGTAAAAAGAAGGACAGACACAAGTTTATCAAAGCTCTTGAAACCTGAATCACTGCCAACTTGTATTTGTTTTTCTTTATTTGTGTTCAGCTCCTTGTTTTGATGATGTATTTGTATTTCTTTTTGCATTTGTAATCTGTATTTTGTAGCCTTTTGTATGTGTTCGCTATATTTTGTAGCCATTTGAATTTGTACTTATGTTATCTATATGTGAACCCCTGGCGCTCGTCGCCGTGATGGGATATTGTGCTGTAAATCTACTTCACAATAAAGATTTATTTATTTATTTATTTATTTACAAAGAGCTCTTTTAGCTTCCAGTAATCTGCTGGACTGTATTCAGCAATGTTCCTTCTGCCTTGAGAAATCTAAATGCAAAACATACCTAAACACTCTGGCCTAAACGCACGTTAAAGATTATTACTATCCGCGTTAAAACACGACCCTTATTAGTTTAATTGGAGAACATTTGGGTTAAACAACAGCCACACCCAGGGCTTAATTTATGACGCGACAAGAATCCGTAACTTTTCGCAACTTTTTATACAAAATATGTGAGTATCTGCAGAGAGGAAGGACATTATTATAAATTGGCCACGCCTACTTCCACTGCGACCGGCTTCCGTTGGTCGTTCAGCATTACGAAACTTTGCTGTCAATCGAAATTATTTAACAATAATTTCTGTATACTGTATTTTTATGCTGATAAGAATTTAACTATAAATCCATTATACCACAGATAATCCAAATAATCAAAATACATAAAGTTTAGTTAAGAATAAATTTTAAAACTGAAAAACAAAGGATAATATATCTACAAGCAAACGATGCATGCTTCACTGATTGCAAGCAAACGATGCAAGTTTTACAGACAACAAACAAACGATGCAAGTTTTACAGACAACAAACAAACGATGCAAGTTTCACCGACTACATGCACGTTGCTGTGGTTGTTGGGTTTTTAGGAGTATCGGCGACTAAGGCCATGTTGCTCTCTGTAAATTGATGTGTTCTGAGGTCGATTTTCTGTAAAGAGGACATAATATTCACTCTAGCAGTATATTCTTCATGCAGGAGGATGATCCAATTTACAGCCAATGATTTTGTGTGAAGAAATGGAATCCCTCGCAAAATTTCCAGTGACTGATATTATATTGCTGAACCGCCATTTATACTGGTTATCCCTGCAATAGTAACTACATTTTATCATCCCTAAATATACAAACTCAAATTCATGGGCCAAAGTTAGCTTCAATTTTCTTTATCATTAATATATAACGGGAGAAATCAAAAGTTGACATGCAGTATATTGAAATCATTATTTTCATATCAATATACATTGATAGTTTTTTATCATTACGAACGTATTCTAACTTCATCTGTCCCAATCTTCGGGACTTAGAAACATTTATGCTCATAAAGAAATTTCCATTTCAAGAATAAATAACGTGTGTGTGCAAAAAAAAAAAATAAAAATAACTGAACCATCTATGCCCTAAAACAAGATAATCCACGTTGGCTGGTCTCGTATTCTCTACAGTTACATTAAAGATATTTATCTCCTTTTATTTCATTGGCTAAGCTGGTATGAGCCATAATTAATTATCGATACGATGGGTAATTAATTATATCTGACAATTTATAAATTAAAAACACTTTTCTACCCTTAATGATACTAAACCGATTTTTTTAAACATTTATAAGGCTACTTGTAATTTATTCCAAGGTGATAAAAACCACGCTAGTAAATATAGATTCATGAATTAATCATTGTATTCAGGTAGAGCATAGCCACAGTTTGTAGGTAGTACTAAGCATTGATTTAAGCATTTCCTACTAAGTGCATTGATATTATATTGTAGAAGCCCTTCATCTGAGTTGCCTCGATATGGCACTACGCACTTTAAATAAAAAAACCATTGCTACCATTGAGGGGAAGTTGGGGTCAGAGGAGTTAATTTGAGATAAGCAGATAAAAGCTGTTTAAAGAAAAATCTGTTAATTTTTTATTTTGTCCATAACACATTAAAGCTCTTTTTATTGTTTAAAAAAAATGGACGAAAGTCCTGAGATTTTTAATTTAAGTAAATACTTGGTATAAGCAAAAATAATTCTTAACAATTCTTATTGTAGGTGAAACTCATTTAAATCTAATTCCCTTTGTTCATTTCAGATTGCAAGAAAAGTTTCTAATTGGTGTTTCCGGCAGAAAAAACAGCATGGCTGCCGTACCTTTCTCTTGTTGTCCACTGTGCTGACTTCAGATCAGTGGACAACAGGATAATGGCATAGTAGCTATGCAATCTCCACACAGTCCAAAGTCCTCTTTGGAAAGAAAGACTGATGTTATGGTCACAGTCTTCTGAAACGTGAAGAAAGCAAGCTTCACTTCTTCATAATTTTCAATCTTTAACATTTTGAAAATGTCATGCAATAAAACTAGATTAAGAATTTAAAAAACGGAAATAAAAGATTTTTACAGTAAAAAAGGCATCGGAATAAATTCTCATAAATGTAGAATTTTTAAAACAGTGTAGAAACGACAAAAATCTTTCAATCTGTTTTCCACTAATATGAAAATATCGGAATAAAATTTAATTAATTTTACAGATTTCCCCATAACTGTTTTGCATGCTCTGTTACGGGGAAATCTGTAAAATTCATTAAATAGACGATTCTTCGGAATCGTTGTATTTAAATCAAATAATTTAGAATTCTATTTAAGACCTAAGAGTTCTACATTGTCCAAACAACATAGAAAACATCAGTCATCCCGATATTTTTATTTATTTATTCAATTGATTGCTAGTTACAATCACCCCTTGTACAGTATGCAAGCCAGAGGGGATAGAGCTTTACAACACAGAGAATAAATTTACATAAATATTGACAGTTCAAAAAAAAAAAAAAAAAAAGTCCATCGTGCTGGGTGTCTCCAAAGAGGAGTATTCACATCTTGTTCCAGTTAGTACTGATGTGACTCAGTTGTTTGTTGAAAGATAGTCGTTCTATAGGTCTTACTGGAGCATAATTTTACCCAATTAACTTGAAACTGGTTCAAGATTTCCATTGTATTAAGCAGGAACATTATATTAATACTTTTCAAGGAGATTAGGTTGGAGCGAAGTGGCTTGATTTGGAGACTGCATGATTGTCTCAGCCTTCGTGGGTGTGGGATGATGCCGGATAGGAACAGCGTGTCATATCTACCTGTCAACTTGGCCAGGATATGTAAAGGCCTGACGTAGCCGAGTGGTCAGAGCGAGAGTGCTTAGCACGCGTTCTTTGAGTGAACCGGGGTTCAAGCCAGTGACTACTAAATAAGATAAATATTTGTATTGACGATTTATTATAAACTCTACTGACTTGGTTGTCGTGCTGGAGTATAAACAGAAAAATTTATATTTGTCCTGATAACAAACATCCAAGGTGTCCGCTCCATATTTGCATCCAGAATGCCTCTTGATACAGTGAAAGGAAATTGGAAGATCTTAGATAACCGCCTTAGAATAAAATATTCAATGCTTAGGAAGGTATAAACATACGTTTCTGGAGCTGATGACTAAATGACCGAAGCGTATAAGGCAACAGGAGCAACGCACCTAAAGGTGCAATTCCACTGAGGCAACACTGAACGACAAGAGGCATGCTACAGTTTCCTAGTGTTGCCTGTTTCTAGGTGTGCCACAATGTCGCATGCGGAATTTGACTCCACGTGTCGCATGCGCTATGTCGTCTATGCTTTGAAGCATGCGTCTCAACGATTCCATGGAGGCAACTTCAGTTGGTGCATCATGTCTTTACAAACAGTCGCGGCGGCTGCATATTTGGTAATAGCTTTGAATCGTAGAAAAACTGAACTGAGAAAAAACTGAAAAAATGAACCACTCTTCTTTGATTGTAGTTTTTTCGCTCACGATGGAAAGCTGAACGCAAATTCTTGATTTTCTTTTTCACATCAGTCACACTACAATCGTATTTACTCGCTAACTACTTCAGCTTATCATTTTTTCTCTGTTCTCTTTATAATCACTAATTTTATTAGTGATTATAAAGAGAACAGAGAAAAACTCCGTTGAATTATGATAATCTTCAATAAACAAGGTAGTTTTTTCAATATTCCACTCCATGTCGCATGCTACAAGCCGCACCGATCCGCCGACTGTTGGATAACGACGACATTGTGCAACACGTGGAAACTTGTCGAGAGGTGACGCATGCGCCCCGGCAACAACAATCAACATGCGGCACAGATACTTGCTTCTTGTCGCTTCGTGTTCCTTCGATTGAAAGACTGTGTGTAGCATGCGTCAATGTGGCATGCTACATGTTGCCTAAATGTTGCCTCAGTGGAATTCCACCTTAAGAATGTATTGTTTCACCAGTTGAGCATCATGGATCCCAATTAATTTTTGTCTTAAGCGCTAGATGGCGGCTAGGGTCTTCTTTGTAGTGAAATGATCCCTGAAGGATAACTTGATGTCCCAGGTAATAATAAATAATAAATTTAATAATAAATTTTCTGTTTATACTCCGGGACGACCAAATGATCAGAGGAGTTCACAAGATAGACAGAATACAAGAAACATCACCGTATTCAGCAGTCACGGGCTTGAACCCCCGTCACTCAAGGCACGTGTACTTATGCACCCGCGCGCCTGACCACTAGGCTACGGCGGCCTTTTCCGAGATCCTTGTGATATTCAACTTTCTGTATAGGGAATCGACCAGAGAACACACGCAATTTACAGACAAAATAAATATGAGTAGATGTAATCATTTACAAGGGACCCTAATATCCCTTGCTGTCCAGGGGATGGCTCTAGAGCCACCCCGTGGACAGCAGTAAGCTAGAGGGGTGATTATTACATTCATAAGGGTAGATTTAAGTATGTGTCCATTAGCTTCTGGCGTCTGTAGGTGTGCTGCTGGCAGAATTTATCGAGGTCGATGGTTAGACTTTATCAAATCAACCGTGTTTCCTGAGAACATGCGTCTCAGGCCTTTGAGGTTGCTGAAACTGATACTCAGCGGAAGCCTTGTGTCCAGTTGACTTCTTCCGGCAATTCGGGGAGTTTTTATTAGGCCACTGATATCAGGAGCGTCAAGTCGTCCTGTGATTAGTCTGGCCAGTGTAAGAAGGTTAGCTGCCCCAATTCGTTGTTTCCATGGTGTGACTTCGAGATTGATGTAGAGTTGGGCCCAAGAAATGGTGTACTGTTTGCTAGTCCGCTAGATAAGCCATTTCCGGAGCCAGTATTCCAGGATAAGAAACTTTCTGAAGTGTGTTGTAGGGGCTGATGACCAAATAGTTTTAAAGGTTTACTGTCAGTGTTCATCAAATGGAAAACCAGTAGCAACAAGCACAAGGCAGGTCAGAAAAAATTCGTGATTTCTTTTCTCGTGCAATGAAAATTACGGAAAAACTCAATGCCGGATGGGAGATATTTGAGTCTTCAGCAAACCTGGAAATTTAAGAACAAAACAAACATACCCTTTCGAGTCGAGTGGTATCGTTTACAGCGACAGTTAGTTTTCAGCGGCGGTACAGAGAAAACTAATCTCGTCCGAGAAACCCCGTGTCACACTGTTTACCATCAACAGATGCGGTGTGGAAGAAGCAACACGAAGCAATAGCTCCAGAATATACGGTGCCACTGTTCAGGACTCTGGAGATATTCTGCTACGAGAAATGTTTTCTCGTCTCCATAGTGATCATCCTTGAGGTCTTGGAAAATTCTCGGGTGTGCTGTGAACCAAGTTCTTTCCTGAATTGTTGACCTTAGCAGTCATAAAACGTTGAAAGATGTATGCCATAAGTACCATACTACTCACAAGAAACACTCAACATGTAAAGATCTGAAAAACATTCTGAATATACACGTGACATTTTTCTTAGGTCCCAAATTCTCCGGATCTGAATCCAGTTGATAGCTGCAGTCACTGGGAAAAATGCATCAGCGAAGAATACCAGCCGCCCATTAATGTGGAAAATCTGAAGAGCACAACTTAATCTTACAGGAACACGCTAAGGTATACAGAAACAATTATCTTGTTCAGCTGTTAGTCCAGTCACACCTGTACATGGTGTGACTTATTTTACATAACCTATGCCAAGAAATATTCCTTTTCTCGTTTTCGATAAAAGAAGAAAACGCTCTAATATTTTCTAAAGGCAGCGTAGTATACGTGAATTGAACAAAATCAGTCAATAGATTCAAGCAAAAGATTCCAGTACTGTCCCGTTTAGCATATACAGTAAATGTCAAGGTTACATTTAAATTTAGATCTGCACTATATTGCCAAAGTAACCGGATACTTACACGTTTTAAAGAACCTTTTATACAATATTTAATATCGTGTTGGCCCGCACTGAGCATTAATTACACACTGAATCCGTGTCGGTAGGAAAGCAGTGATTTGGTCCATTCCTCCTTCAATATAGCGGTTAATTCCGCTACTGACCGAAGTCATGTTTGGCCCAGGGCCGAAGCTAACGTGCTGTTCAATGGGGTTAATGTCGAGGCAGGTACAGGGCAAGGAAGTTTTTGCACTCCCTTGTTTTCAACCCAAATCACTACAGGTCGTTACTGGATGTACGAAAAGTCACTAATTTTCATTCTTTCACTATCGACGACCAATGGGCCATGTGCAGATCATGAGAAACAACTGCAAACACCCACAAGCAAGGGTGAAATGAAATAAAATGAACATACAGATATCGGGGAGAAAAATTAGTCACTTGGGGTATTTAGGGATATAAGATTGAACACGTATATCTTATATCCTTATTTGCTCAGCACTGAAACTAGAGTATAAGGTTAATCAATTTTCTATATTTACAGGTATGCCAGCTGTGACTCAAGAAGCAAGGGTTTCCAACACGACAGATGGGGCGCAGAAACCATGTTAGTGAATGGCAAATAGGTGTGATGGCACTTAGCAGGTCTAAAGGACATCCTGTTAAAGAAATAGCTGAATTTGCTGGTGTTTCTTCTGAAACACAAGCAAATTCAACTATAATAATAAGAGCTTTTAAGGAATAATGAGTCGAAATTAACCAGAAATCAGCGCGCAATTGGAGTCTAAAGTTTGTCTTAAGGCGTGGCAAGGAACATCGCGTCTAGTAAACAAAAAACAATTTCAAACAAGATAACATCTACTGCAAAGAATTAACCAAGGACCTCATTATCCGACTTATGAGAGACACTGCCAAGAGAATTGCGTAATATGGATTCTAAAAAGACCAATGTCTGTACATAAAAAACCGGCTAATATGGATTAAAGTACATAAAAATAGACTGTTATATGATTGGAAAGCTATGATTTGCTAGACCACATCATAGATTTCCAATCATTTAACAGTCTAATTTTTATTCACGGGAGAAAGCAATAGAGGAATTTCATCCAGACTGTATACAAGTTGTAAAAGCTAGTGGTGGGTCAGTGATGTTTTGAGGACGTTATGACTATCACGAAGTGTGTCTTCTTCTTGAAATACCAACTAGGACGAATCAAACTGCCTATAAAATATTGGGGATGATCAGGTTGTGCCGTTGCTGAACAGTTGAAGGAAGCTCATGGTTCCCATACCCCGTATTTTAGGATGGCAACTGCACGGTTCGCAATTCCTCTACTGTTTTAATGTGGCACGTGGGACATGAGTACGGTAGGGCATTTAAATTGGCGAGTCAGTCACCAGATTTAAATTCTACAGAGAACGTATAGTACTATCTTGTACGGAAAGTGAAAACGCAACAACAGTATGCACTAAGGCTGAATAAATTACGGGCTGAACTGTTTTCGGATTGTTCTAATATTGATATAAACTATTTAAGGGTCTGGTTGAATCCCTACCAACAAGGAATTCATGAAATGATTCGTGCTAAAGGAGAAATCGCACATTATCAGGTGAATAATTTTTTATCCAGTGTCTTATCTCAAATTTCAGAAGATCTAAGGGAAAAAAAGTCCCAACAACCTACCCTAAAAATCAGTAGTGGAATGGGTCAGTTTGTATCTTTTTTTTGCTATGCAATTCATTCGTGACGTACAAAGTTCATCTTCTTGCGTGCAGCCCTCGTGAGTAGCACGGTTTGTAGAATCGCCGTCCTTCCCACAACGCGTGGAAACCACCTCGATGACGATGGGAATTTTTATGGGCTTTCTCACAATGTGGCTGAGTTAGTTGGTCTCGGGGAGGGTAGCATGTTTTTTTCTCCCGGTGACTCGGGTCCAGCAAACAGAAAATCGACCACAGTACACACGCAATTTACAAATAGTATATACGGAACAATAAGTTGTTAATGCTCCTAGAGTCCGATAACAGCATCTTGCGGGCCTCCTGTGGTCCGGGAACCAGGTTTGTGTACCACTGATCTAGGGTGTTGCAGTTTTGCTACAATGGCATAACTCATTTCCATAGAGGCATCCATATACTTTTGGACAGTCTGGCTAGGCAGTATGTATTGTTTGATTACGGTCTACAACTCTGAAAAACATTTGAAAGTACGAAAGGAACACTAAAGCAACCTGTCTAATTGATCAGACGGTTTCGGGATTTCGGAATGGTTACTTTAGGTTAATAGATTGCATTTATTTATTTTAAATTTATCTAATTTTCTGAAATGTCCCGATTGTAATAAACATCAGAAAAAATGGGTTTTTTTTTTTTTTTTTTGCTAGAAATCATATAAAGAAAATAAAACACAGTAGTAGCAACACTAATTTTACAAAAAAATTTACTCTACTCTACTGTTTCGTATTTTATGTATACATGCATATAGAGGCATTGGCGCTCACTCAAAGTAAACTCGCTGACAATTATCAAAGTAAAATGACTCCAATGAATATCATTGTCTGATGGAAGCGAGAAATGGAACTCATAGCCTTCTCCCAAGAAGATAAGCTGCAAAATCTTCGTCTTTTTTTGGTATTCATGGTATCTATACGGTTCCTCTACTGTTTTAATGTGGCACGTGGAACACTAATAAATGGTAGGGTATTTAAATTGGCGAGCCAGTCACCAGATTTAAATGTTACAGACAACGCATTGAGCCGTTGCTGAACAGTTGAAGGAAACTCATGGTTCCCATACCTCGTATTTTAGGATGGCAACTGCACGGTTCGCAATTCCTCTACTGTTTTAATGTGGCACTATTTTGTATGCATTGTATAAAAAATAATTTATATTATAAATTATACACTCCTGTAAAAATTAATTAATAAAAATTAAGAAAAAGTTAAGCATTACGAAGTACACTTCACGTAGTCAACGGAATCCTAATTGAAAGAAGAAATAAGGGAATTGAAGTGCTTCACTATTTTGCATGACACAAATGATAATTGATGTTCTTGTCATGAGCGATCTATCGATAACAAAAGGTAATAATTATCCAAAATGGCAGAGCATTGAGTTATTCCTTAATAAATGACAGTTACTCCTTAATAAATCAAATATCCGGAAGGCATATAAACAGAATACTACAGGAATATTTCCAAATAGAACATGTATATGGAAAATTGAGAATACCGTAAAATCGAATTGTAATTTTTATTGGCGATCGACCAAAAATTATTTCGCAATCTACCTTATGGACACCCTTGCCATATAATAATAACATTCGGTTGTGATATATCAATGTTTCCATCATGAAAACTTGGATTTACCATCTTAGAATAACTTGTGAATGTCGTCAGAAAATCTGTCAAAAATTCTCAATGAATTTTTAATAATACAGTACAAACATTTTAAGTAGCAATAATGCAACAAGCTGGTACTATAATCTCTTGTCGACACTTTATCCAGCCAGTTTCGAATTCAGCATTTAAGTTACCTTGCCGATTTGATCCTGTCGGTATTAACTTCGTAGACGTTTTCCACTGATCGCATTGTGAACCTCTTCGGCATTTTAGAGCATTGATATCATCAGTAATCTGAACTAAACTCTATGTCACCAAGTTGGGATAGAGAAACCCTGTGCTGCAAGTAATCTCGAGGTCAGTTTCAATTCATTCTAAAAAAGGAAATTTAAAAAAATACAGTGGGACTCCGCTTAATGTGATCACTTCGGAGGACTCTGTAAGCCCCTGGCTTTATGGCCGTGAAGGGTAATAAAAGATTATCTCTCTCTCTGACTCGGCTAAACTGATTAAACAAGAATTCAGCTGTTCAGCGTTGTTTATTGATGCAGAGCAGAAATGTGCACATAAAAAAAGGTGGAAGTGGACAGAAAGAAAACATTAAAATCAAGCAATACAGAATACTTTAATTTGATTATTCATTATTTTTTCGAGAAAGTCATCAATAAAAATGAAACTGTCAATGTTTCTGGAAATTCATACAAATCATTAAAAACAAATAAAGAAAATATTAAAATCAATAATTAAAAAAAGGGTTAATGCTTTACTCCAAAACAGGCAGATTGGTAGGAGTATGGGTAAGTACTTTCTTTCACGAAGTAACAACGCCGACAAACATTCGAACTGTACGAAGCAAATAGCAGTAACTAGACACGCAACGTGTCAGAATTCAAGAACAAATATGGCTGTTACGTAATCACTACCACCGCAATAAGGAATAAAAATAAATAAATAAAGGAATAACATAAACTGAAGCACTGATTACAATACGCGAGGTTATTTCTATGTATTAGTATACGTCTATAATTTAAACGAATGATAACATTATCCGTGAGGACAATATCATGCACTGTATTTTTTAAGTGAAGACAGAGACATTTATAAAATGAAGATGAAGAGAGAAGCTCATGTAAGAGTTTGTCTACTAGGAGAATAATCTGGTACAAATTATGTTTATGGGTGTACTGCTAAGAAAAAGTCTGTAATTTCCCTACCCCACAGAATTTGTTTTGGAAGTCTTGGGCACATCAACTCCTTTTTTTAGTGATGGTACATATCTCTTTTCATATACTCGTTAATATAGTATTCGCTATATATTTTAACTGTACAAGTCTGAGTCCACCGTCCGATTTGTTCATTATAGGGGCTGACAAACTGGCAATAAATCAATTCACAGTACAATAAACTATTAATGCAACTGCGATTAGACAACTTTAAAAAGTCTTTATGCACCAGTCCTACTCAGGATGTCTCAAATATAGAAAAAATGTGGAGAACAAGAAATACATCCACCAGACGGTTGAAAACGTCTTTTCTACTAATGAATATGCAAGCTAAAAGAGGGCAAGTTCCAGGATCCCAAGGCAACGGGTTAGAGGTCCTGGGCGGTTCTAATGTCCCTCCCAACGTCCTGCTTTAGAGTCTCTAAATATGTGTGCATTAGGGTTCCAAACTACCGAAATCTGTCAATGCAGACTGCTTGGTCGATTCACCTTCCTACAGTGAAGCTTGCTTGTGCTAAAATACCGATATATCTCCAGTGTTGCTTGAGATATTTCATAAAAAGGTAATGCTACTTTAACAAATGAAAGCATAAATCTTTCATAAGTCGAATATGTTTTGCTTGGATATAATCACATATTATCGTAACCTATGAAGCCAGTTTCTGAATATCAAATTTCAGTACGCGAACTAATCTAAAATTATCAGTCCTAAACAAAATGGAGACACGTGATATACTTTTGATTTGCAAAAGGTTAAAATGAATTAATACGCAAAGAATTAAAAGATCTGTTGAAACGAATACGGCGATAGATGAAAATAATATCGTTGCTGATGAAAACTGAAAAACTCTCGATGAATATCCAATAGGTTGAGAACCGAATTTAAAAGTTTCTGCTTCAATGTGCTATATCTAAATTTAATTAGAAAATGAAACTGCTTAATGGGTATTTCTGTTTTTGATATTATCCCAACTTACCTACGCATGTTGCCTACTCTTCCTTGACAGTAATGTGATTACGACTGTAGTTTTCAGGAAGTTCGACTGTAATCCGATACGCTCAATAGTCGGAACGAGGTTACATTTGTAGGTATGAACTGTTAAGAATGATTCCAGAAATACGAAACTACAGAACTATTGGCAACATGGGAATTTCAGTCACAAACAGTTCTGACCCTGCAGGGTTAAGAGGGATACAAAATGATCTCCTACTACAAGGCCTGTCAAGCACCTTGTCACGGAGTCTATACCGGGAGATCTATTAACCTATACCGCCTCAAGCGGTGAAATTGTACCTCACAGTGTGCCCATTGGACGGTGAAATTTCTTTCTTCGTCCCTCTGGGCGGGCTGCACAGTATTTTCACCACAGGGGCCCAGCATCATCTCCTTTAGCTGGCCTGCTTATTGCGGTACTGGAGCCAATAGAGCCGGGCAAATTGACCCCACCCATCGGCTACTCTTTACATAGCCCCCTGTCGGGACGTTCTATGGGACAATGGAGGCCATTGTCAGTGGCATCAGTTGAACGAGGCTTAGAATTTGACGGAGACAATTGGCCGTGTTCACCAGAGTCGTCTTACCCAATCTGCGAAACAAGGGCGCCTCCAAGTGGAATCAAACAGACCCTACCGTAATGTTAAGGTAGGAATTATCACGGAAATCTCCACAAACAGAACGGATGGCAATTCTCCGGAAAGTGCGATAAACGCTTTGTTCAAAGACCTATAAAAAGACCCACACAGAACGACAGCAATGCGAACATTAAAATTCCCTTGACACCGATGCATCATGTAGTGGCTTATTCTGACGTTTTTATGAAAAACAGTTTCTTATCTTAATGACTTCGTTATTCGGAAGTGTGGACGCCTACCCTAATTGCATCGTGAATATTACCTATCACAATCGTTTTAACAACTAGTTTATAAGGTGAGTCAGAGTAATTTAGTCTTTATGAAGTGTATATATACTCATCACCCCATCATTTTTTTTCTCCTCCATTCTATTAAAGACTTCATCCTGGTTCGAACAGCTGCCATGGGTTTAAACTGAAGCCAACTGTTGTGAGGACTAGCGGGGGGGAAGGAATAAAAAAAGGAGAAGCTCCGCCCCATTCGTTGGTACACGGCTTTTTTGAAAGGACCACAGGACTTCCATTTTTCTATCTCGTTTTCTTTTTTCCACAAGCGCGCATCTGTCTCATTCGCTGAAGTTCGAGCCTACCACTCGTCGAGAGGCAGCATCAAGCTTTGAACTCCCACCTCGGACGGTCTGATGCTAACTAGGAGCAGTTGGCAAGTGGTGGCATTTCCTGGCTGTCGCACGTGTTGGTGTTTGTCGCGTTGACAAGCGTATGGAAAGATGACCGACTCTTCACAAGAGGAGCAAGATACCGCCGAAGTTGTTCCCGATCCGGTTCTATTGAACAAGGGCATGAAGGGTGATGAAGTACCTGATTATTGCCAGTCCATTCGCATAACGGGTAGGCGATACTTATTTTATTTTACACCCTTACTACAGTTAAAATAGCTAACTTTTCATATATATTTTTTTAAAATTAAATAATTGGACAGTGATCCTTTTACTGTTATAGATATTTACTACCTTGATGTTAAATCAATACTGACGCGGGGAGGAGTGTTTGTATACATCGTGAAAACTTTATGCTCGTCAATTGGCTTGATCGTAGTTAAATACTGAAACTCATTTGCTGTTCTTTTGTGAATTTTAACAAAGAGAATCCTGCATAGCCTGGTTCTAAATGCAAATTTACTTTCTGAAAATAAAAGAGCCAAATAAGGTAATCTCTTATTTTAAAGAGATTACGTTGTATTCAGGAAAATTCTGTAAGAGCATGCCATTGACAGCAACATTACTGATATCCCACGAGTTAATTGATGCCGTTCTGAACTTATGAAGTTTCTGAAGGAATTACCGTGCTATAACTTTAGTGAGGTTTTAATACTTGATTTACACACCCCTTTCCAGAAGAGTGGGGTGTGTATATTAACCGGGCTAACTGTGGTCCTGGGTAAAAAATATCAGAATATGGAGCATTTTGTTTTTAAAAAGAACGAAAAGAGATTAAACCGACTAAGGAGAACATTCCGACCTTGAAAGATTATTTTGCGGTTTTTTTTTTTTTTTTTTTTTTTAATCCGTGACACAAATGGCAGTGATCAGACATGTCAGGATCAACCCATGTTTGTTTTCGTGAGAAGAGAGTCTGAAGAATGGAAAGGAATGTTTCTCCATTATTTTGGAAATATTATCGGCTTTACCACGATAAGGTGACGTAGACCACCCCCTTGACAACCTACATAGAGGAAACAGTACGGACAGACGCATACTGTCGTTTATTATCATGAAGAAAGACAAGTTAATTAAGACTTTTATCTTTGGTGACTTGACAAAGATGGGACAGGAGATACGTCCACAAGTTGGACTTTGACGAGATAACTGAAAAGGTCAGAGATCTCCGTCAGCGCATGGTTGAGAGATAACGAACTGTCAGCAGTGCACACATAAAGATATGAAGTCGAAAGAGGGAGTGCAGCGAGTGTCCAACAAGGAAAAGTGTCCGTTTGTAGTAGCAAAGCGGATTTTTTTCCATTATTTTTTTGTCGCTGCTAGTAATGGGATTTCCATGTTATGCCATCGACAGACTGATAACGATAACGGGTCATCCAACTATCAACGCAATACTTCAAATTGTATTAGTGGAAAACCCACTACATGCACAACAAAATCAAACTTCGAACAATGAGATCTGGTGTCCTCGCGAAATAATTATTACTCTGAGTTTCATATAACGATGCATATAAAACACTCGAGGAACTTTTAGAAACAGGTAATGCTGCACATTAATAATTTATATAAAGTAACACAAATTTATAGACAACAAAAGAATCATAAGATTTCAATGCACGAAAGACGCCACAATATTTTTAATAAGATGGTATATGCATGATAGAATTTAGTATACATGGACCTGGATGTTGCAATACACACGTATTGTTACATCCGAATTCATATTTTCTATTCCTACTTAATATATATATATATATATATTTGCTACAAAGACATGTTACAATTTTAAATCCCTGCTGTGCTACACAAAGAATAAAGAAGTTTCGAACTTTTTTGAACGGCTTATCTTATAACCAGAGATGTACACAGTAATTTTCGAGCGATCTTAAAAGTAGATGACAGTGGTTTCTAAACTGTGGAGCATGTCTCACTGTCTGGGGGAGGCATCAACGAATGTTGGATTAATAAATTCAGTTATTAGGAAGATAAATGCAATGAAAATATCACTAAAATAAGGGATGGGACATTACATAAAGTTTGAAACCACTGTCTTATGAAAGGAGTGGTGCCGGATTTAGACATAAGCCAAAGAAGCCATGGTTTGGGGTCTCTAGCATTAGCATTAGCAGTGGCATATGATGCAAGAAAGCAAACTTATACAGTATCAGCCAAAAAAAAAAAAACACGACACCTCTCATTTCACCTATTCATTCACTCCAATAGTCTGTCTAGTTCTTTGTTGAATTTATTTAAATTATCAACTTCCACAACAACAGATGGAAGTTTGTTCCAGCTACCAACCACCCGCCGGCTAAAGGTAAACTTCCGCACATCTATTCTGCAACCATCTTTCCTCAAATTGAATTTGTGCTCCTCATGTGTGCGGTCTGAGCAAGAGGAAGCATCTCATCAGCACTAAACTTGCTCAATCTATTCAAAGCCTTAAACACCTAGTCTTCCGACAATGCAATTTGCAGTTTAGAACCTTATCAAGTCTAAATGCAGTCCTGGAAAGGAGCCACGATACGCATTGGGACTGATTAGCAATTCTAATTAACCTCCAAGATGAACTTTGAATTGCTAAACTTGTTACTCTAAAATAGCCGGCGATGGAACCTAATTTCACATTTCTCATACAGGGTAGCGGCATTGTATATTGCTGCATCACTCAAATAGCAGTTTGAGGTATATTCGTAAACGCGGTCCTTCTGTTTTGAAAAAATCCGATGAAATCAAGGAGTTTTTGTTGTTTAACATTTTTGCTCCCCTCTAAGGTATAGATGGTATGTCAGAGATCATATTTTTGCAACGTGTTTGTGAAGTCCATGTGTGACGTGGCTGCGATTACACTACATGGTTCATTTTCGAATATGTATTTGTAGGGAAATGGTCACCTATCGAATATGAAATATTTCTGATAAATAATTATTTTGCTACCTAATTGTAATAAATAATTCAATTATGCTTAATGTTTAATTAAAAAATAATATAATTCAGTAAGAGCAATTTCACTATTTGATTAGTTATTTAAAGTGGTTAAAGGAGGGCACAGGATCAACAGAATGACGATTTAAAATTCGATAGAAATTCGAAATGTTACGTTCCCTGTGGTACCCTTGGGTTGGGTTTTACTGGCGCATGAACTACGAGGGTCATAATGCGTAAGTGGTACCCTTTGCCATCACGTAAAAGCAGCAAAAAGAAGCAACTCGTATTTCAAATTTTAGATATGGGATCAAAAGGGTTTCCGCTCAAGAAGAATATGTTTGCAGCGCAGTATATAAGTTAGTACACTATATATTACTCAGAACATTTTTGAATATTGTGTCGGTCGAGCATAGTTTGAAGGCATGGCAGCAAACTTCCTTTGTAGAAACTTGAGGGTCTTTCTCAAGACAGAGCAAATAGTTCAACTCGAGAAAGACTAGGAGTTTATAATTTACTCGAGAAATTATGATTGAGCCCCATTTACAGAATAATTCAGGGCCTGTTTTTCATATGGTCGAGACAGGTATGGCATTAAATAAAACCCCGCTTCCCCACACGTAATGTGTTGCCTGGCCAGAGCGAGCATGAAGTATATTCTAAATACCTAAAAAGTGAAAAGAAAAACATAATAGTGGTAGCCTGTTGTCGTGCTACAGATTTGTATATTCCAGCATCTGTCATTCACAAAAATAAATCAGAAAGCTGAATATATAAAAAAAAAAGTGCCATTGGGAACTGCTGTATTCATGTCAGAAAGTGAATACATTAATGACACCCTTTTTCATGCTTGGTTCAAACGTTTTTCAAACTACAAGCCTGTTAAAAGAGTTCTTTTCTACTAGCTGGGCAGGCACCACATGTAAAACCCTTATCTGTTTTGGAATTTTGTGTAAGTCATGGCATAGCAATTCCCTGTATAACAGGATGTTGTTTTTTTTTTATTTTATTTTATGAAAACCCCAAAGATAAAAAAAAATAATTGGTAGAATTGATAGAGAAAAATAATAACTGGTAGAACTGATAAAAAAAAAAACAGGTAGCAAAAAAAAAGAACAAATAGATCAAATTTTAGACACGTTAAATTTAATTTGGACATGGGAAATACAACCCCTCATTTTTTAAAACACTAAAGGGGTTTTTCAAGCAAGCAGCGTATCAGTGGTTTTTGTAAATCCAACAAACAGTGTGTGCGTGTGTGTGTGTGTATTAAGTGCCAAGGCAATTAATGCTGCGAGGCGTCAGTATATTATGTCCGTAACTACGTGTATCCCTCGGTCGATTTGCTGTTTGTTCGATGAAAAACGCTACTAGCTTCCGGGAGGGGAAAAAAAAATGCGACTTCACAGGAGACCGACTAACTCAACCAAGTGGTGAAAAGAGTATATAAAAATTCCTCGCCTCGACGGGATACAAGCAAGCAACTGTATCTTTTAAAGACACTTCCAAAGCTTTAGCGCTAGCAGTAACAGTTTCGAATGTCTACGTATGTAAATCCATATGTCCCCGTGTTCGGAGACATGTGGATCTATCCACTTAATAGATCAACTATCATCAACACAGTTTTTAAAGCCAGAAAAGTATAAAAATATTGAGACTGAAGCTGCAAGACCTGTATCAACAAATGAGTCTGGTCACTGCTGTGCAACAGTAATGGAAAAAATATGCTAGAGTATCATTCAAGTCTTAGGTTGAAATAATTGCTTCAACGATGTTTACCATTTCAATGAAACAGAGACCATAGTACCGAAAAAAATATGAAAACAAACAAAACAAAATACCAAGCTCATCACTTCACCAGACCATCGAAACCAAGTACTACAAAAATAAATAAAGAAAGAAAGAAAGAAAATTAAAAAAACCTGAATTAATTGAATGATTATGGAAACAACAGAGTGCGTAAAATTAAAAATATTCAAAACAAATTACCAAAGGAAAAACGAAAAAACGCAAATAATAATTCAGAAGCACTAGCTCAGAAATTTAATCAGCTTGCAATAACACTTTACTCATATAACTTTACTAACTTTTATGCCCAGCCATCATCCCAGGCTGCCCGGTGGATTCAATGAATACCCTGGAAATCACGGTTTCGCGAGTATAGCGTTGGAGCCACAGGAAATCTTAAATTAATTGGTGGAAAGTGTACAGTATAGCGAAAAATACAGCTGCGATCCAACTCACCCATTCATAAAACATATTATTATTAGTCATATGGTGCAAGGAAGTTTGAGGCTTGTGCTGCACCAGCCGAAAAAAAAAAAAAAAAAAAAAAAAAATTCTGAATTACCCTGAGAGAGAGAGAGAGAGAGAGAGAGAGACAGACAGAAGTAGAAGGGAATCACCAAAAAAGAGAAGAACGATGATATCCAGCTCAGGACCCTGGGTGTACCAAGCCCATACTCACCAGATGTGAACCCCTGGGGTTAAATATAATATCCATTTGGCCCACAAGTAAGGGTAAAATAGATATTACCTTTACTTGTTAGATGTTTAATAATAATAATTTTTCCCCGAATGATCCAATTCATCCACACTTACCTTCCATCCATTAGAGATATGGATATATTTGGATGTTTATTACTGAAATGTATCTTGTCTTTGCAAAAATAATTTGTTGGAATAAAGATAAATTTACAACATTCACAACAGTAGGCAAGAGTTTATTCCAATAGTCACTCTTTTAGTAAAAGAACCTTTATAGACATCTATTCTACAATAATACCTCAATTTAAATTTATGCCCCTTTGTGTATGTTACATGATTACGCAAAATCTTGCATCTCTACTGTGAAAGTTCCTGTATCTCACTGACAGAATCCCAGAAACTCTCCTAAATAGCCTACCTGCACTGTTCAGAGACCTTCATATCAGACCTGAGTCTTTTCATTACCAGTTATCTGGAGTTAAGTTTTGACGAAGTTGCAAGCTACTACAGGATCGCTGCTACCAAGATGCAAGGCCTTGCATTTTCCAATGGTATATCTCACTTGCTATTTTCAGCTCATCCCAAAAATTTACATGGATCTTGTTGAAGCAGAACAGAAAATGTTTGGAGCAGGATAGAGATAAATTGGGATATAGTTATATATTAGCTAGCATTTTATGCATACGTTTTTATGCATACGTTTTGTGTAGCGCAACAGCCGGCGGCAGATTGCCGCACGTTTTCTAGGTTTATTTTATGCACGCAACATTTGTCGTCATCAACAGTGCTGCCAGTGCCTTTTCGCACTGGAGAGTGGAAGATGCCCCGGTACCATTTTAGCGGTCTGGGTGCACAGTGATCTTATCTTATTGCTCAGATTTGCGTATATTAGAATCTTAGCGATTTCAACAAGAGACTACTTGTTATACTGTGTGCACTGCTGATTGGTGTGGGCCTATACTTCCACGTAGTTCGGGGTGGGCGGCCAGGCGAGTCCTGGTCGGCGAAATTAGGCCCGATCGGCGGACTTGTCGATCAAATACAGTGTAGTGTGGGACTCTTTTGGGAGCAAGACATTGTGTGCTCGTTTTCAAACCATAAAAACAAACAAAAGTGAAAAAGTACAGTTGCAAAGACCATGAACATGTCTGGACAACCACGTACGAAGGGAGTGAAAAGTGCAAAGTGTGCAACGAGTACTACGGACGGTAGTGCCGAAAGCACTAGACAAGAAGTGACACGTGTAGTGAATGACCAAGTGACAAACGACATGGTGGAGATCTCTATAGACAGTGACTCCAGTGACTCCTCGGTCGCGGAGCCCCGTCAGCGAGACATCGCAGCGGGACCCCGACCTGACTCTCCTGAAGATGCCAGCCCGACGGAACCCTTCGATGACTTGAAGATAGTACGGGAGCGCTTGCGCAACTTCCTGTTCAACGACTCCAATAAAGTGAATCGCACGGCAATGCACGCCATATTGGGGATGTGGGACGAGCTAGAATCCAAGGCGATGGAGATCTTCGCCCAAAACCAAACATTGAAGGCGATGTTGGAGACGAGACAGTCCTCGGCCAACGTAGCTCCCACATCGTACGCGGAAGTCGTACGTTTCCCGCAGGGAAATACTCAAAAGAAGACGGAGGTGCATGCAGTGCTGATAAAGTCGAACACAGACTCTCTCAAGACCAGTGAGGCTGTAAAGCAGGTTGTTTTACAGTCTGTAAAGCCTGCCTTGAAGACGGTAAACGTTCGCCGGATGAGAACAATAAAAGACAACGGTATTGTGCTGGAGGTTTCTAGCCAAGCCGATGCTCAGCGAGTTCTAGAGTGTGAGATGATAAAAGCCAAAGGCCTGAAGACTGAGGTCCCCAAGCGACCAGGTCACCGCCTGATCATCTACGACGTGGACCCGGAGGTCCAAAAGGAGGACTTCCTTACAGAACTACATGAGCGGAATCTAACTTCCTATAACGTCACGAGAGAGCAGTTCTTACAGAGTACCACAATAAGATCCACGGCGACAGTCGCGGACAGGAATACCAAGAATTGGATCGTGGAAGTTTCCTCGGATGTGAGGAACATCCTGATCAACAAAGGCAGAGTGTTCCTCCACTGGTCTTCCTACAAAGTGCGCGATATACACTTTACAGTGAAGTGTTTCAAATGTCTAGCCTTCGGGCACTTGGCAAGGAATTGCAAATTTAAAGCAGTGTGTGCCCATTGTGCCGGGGAAAATCATTTTCACAAGGAGTGTCCCAAGGCGGCCGAGAAGCCGACCTGCTCGAACTGTAAGAAGCGAGGAAAACCCTCTGACCATTCCGTGCGCAGCAGAGACTGTCCTGTACTGAAGAGCTATCTCGAACAGTTAAAACAAAAGGTTGTTTATGGATAATACACCCATAACACCTTCAACTGATGGGTTAAGCATCATCCAGATCAATGGTCAGAGGTCGTATCCAGTCTCCTTACAACTAGCTCAGCGCTCCAGACGTGAAAAGATTGATTGTATCCTCCTACAAGAACCATACACTGTAAACAACAAAGTTTGTGGTTACCCCTTAGACTATAGGGTTGTTCAGGCTGGCGTGGGTTGCCAGGCTGCGATCGTTGTCTGCAACAAGACGCTGGTGATAACCCAGTTGCAGAAGCTGTGCTCCTCGCACTGTGTATGTGCAGAGGTTATAGGTACCTTTGGCAGGGTATACTTGGTCAGTATATATGCCCAGTTCCGGGAAGAGCCACAGGCCTATCTCCGTTACATAGATGAACTATGCACTCAGTTGAGAGGGCAACGGATACTTCTGGGTATCGACGCCAATGCCAAGTCAGTATGCTGGGGGAGCGACATCTCAGACTATAGAGGTGCGCTCTTCGAAGACTGCTTCTTGGCAAACAGGCTAGATATCCTGAATGTTCCCGATCAACCATTCACCTTTTCCACACTGCAGGGTGAATCAAACATTGATGTGACTGTTTGCACGAGTGCATTGGTTCCTGAGATTGTAAAATGGTCAGTCGAGACCGGCTGGTCTACGAGCGACCATAGAGTTCTCCGGTGCGAGATACGCCGGTTTGAACGAAAAACAGAGAACTGTGAGGTCGATAGGTTTGTGGTGAGTACCGCCGACTGGAGTGTGTTCAAATCAGTTTTGAACAACATAACTGCCAATGAAACCTGGAGACAGCGCTGGAGTTGCAGCCTGGCGGCCCAGCGAGCTTCAATGGTTAATAAATTATTGCAAAGGGCCTGTAATGCATCTATGAGGAGAGGCCGGACTAGAATCACGTCTGTTCCCTGGTGGTGCGGGGAACTGACTAGACTCAGACGCCTGGTGAATCAAACTCGCAGGAAGTTTCAACGAGCCAGGCGTTCAGGTTATTTAGACCTTGCCAGCTACCGAGAGCAGTACGCAACGGCAAAGAGGAACTACATCAAGGAAATTCGAAGCTGCAAGCGCAAGGCTTGGCAGGATTTTGTCTCTGATAGAGGCAACATGAATCCTTGGGGTTTGCCGTATCGGTTAGCAATGGAGAGGGTTCGACCTGAACAAGTCCAGCATTCCGTTCTAGGGGATATGAGCGAGACTCAGACCTGGAGCGACACAATGCTTACGGTGCTTCAGACGCTCTTCCCTGATGACGATGTCACGGGGGAGACGGCGGAACAACTGGCACACCGCGCGGCAAACCAGAACTACTGTAGTTCTGGTACATCCCTTGAGATGTTCACCGCTGCGGAGCTAGAGTTCGCTGTAAAAAGCATGAGGAACCGTAGGGCCCCTGGCTCAGACAACATTACTGCTGAGATCTTAAAGGAATTCCACAAACAATGTCCTGACTTGCTCCTGTCAATGTTTAATCAGTGCCTCGAGGAATGTACATTTCCACGATGCTGGAAAGAGGCTAAACTGGTAATTCTCCTGAAGGGAGATGACAGAGAGAAGACAGACCCGTCTTCATACAGGCCGATTGCCTTGCTTCCAGTACTAGGCAAGACCTTTGAGAGACTAATCATGGGTCGCCTAAATGCCGTCTACAGAGACAGGCATCAAGAGTCTGACAGGCAGTTCGGCTTCAGGCAGGGCCGTTCTGCCGAGGATGCAGTGGTACGTTTGCTCTCGACGGTGCGTTGTTCAGAGAACAAGTATGTCCTGGGCATATTTCTAGACTTTAAGGGAGCTTTTGACCGCCTTTGGTGGGAGAGCATTCTAAGCAGATTGAGACTTGTGAGTTGCCCGGGTGCACTGTATCGTCTGATGCGTAGCTACTTTCAAGACCGAAGTGTGACAGTACAGAACCGCTTCGAGAAAGTGACCCACGTAGTCTCCAGAGGGGTTCCACAGGGCTCCATCATTGGGCCCTATATGTGGAACTTCGTCTTGGATGACCTTTTAAACCAAGACTGGAATGGCGTGGAGATAGTAGCGTACGCAGATGATGTCGCTGTACTGGTGGGTGCAGACGCCCGCCTGGAGCTTGAGACAAAGGCCAATTGGGCACTGACCAAAGTCCTGACCTGGGCAGCAACTCATAAGTTGGTGATATCGGCGACGAAGTCGTTATGCCTGATGCTCAAGGGTAAATTCAGCCCTACCAGACCACCCACTATAGGATTGGATGGGCTCCCTTTGAAATTTGCTCCAGTAGTTAAATACTTGGGAGTCAACCTGGATCAGAGGTTGAACTTTATACCCCATGCGAAGGCCATGAGGGACAGGATTAAAAACCTGTACGGGAAATTGAGGCGTATCACCCGATCAGACTGGGGTATAAAAGGACGAAACTTAGATATACTTTACAAGTGCCTTTTTGTCCCGATCATTACATACGCCTGTGGTGCCTGGGGACAGGCAATCGACGGTTGCGTGGTGAGACGTCACCTGATGGCTGCACAGAGATTTGCTCTCTTGTGCGTGACCAGGGCGTGCCGCACCGTCTCCACAGAAGCCCTACAGGTCATAGCAGGAGCTCTGCCAGTTGACCTTCTGATCCTAGGAAGACTGATGAAGTACCGCACCAAGAATAATCAACCCCTGGAGTTCATGGGTGTTTGCTGCTGCCCTGTTGTGGGGAAAACATACAGCAGAACTGACCTGAAGGACGAGAGCAAGCGGATCGAACTGGACATCCACCGCCTCTGGCAGGAGCGTTGGGCTGCTTCAGTCAAGGGCAGGATAACTCATGAGATGATACCGGACATCTCAAGACTCGAACAGATAAGCAAGTGGCCTAGACTGGGAGTTTTCCAGGCAATGGTGGTAACAGGACATGGGCTGAGGTTGCGGCTGTCTCAGTTGGGACTCGTAGACAGTGATCGCTGTCGCTGCGGACAGACTGAGGATAGCCAGCATATTATCTTTCAATGCCCACACTATGACACACCAAGGCGGAGGCTAATTAGCCAATTAGGGATTTCCTCTCCTCATGAGATGCAGAGGTTCTTTGAGACTAAAGAACATTATATCACTTTTGTAAGCTATCTTAATGAAGTAAATGCTATACGTAGTGTGCCTGACACTACTTGAACCTTCGGGTTCGTTATTCCCGCATGTTGCGGAAGTTAGAAATGACCGCAACACCTGTCGTTGCATTACATATAGTGGTATCGTTGGGGTGGCGCTCGACGATACCAGACCCTACGGGGCATTATTCCCGCATGCTCGCGGATGTTAGCAGTGACCGCAACAGCAATGATTGCAAAATATAAATAGTGTAAATAGAAATAGTGTTATTAGAAATAGAGGAATTCTCCTAAGACTTTCTAAATGAGTGAAATCAAATATGTAGCAAGATCTATAAGTGTAAAATTAGAGAATTAAGAGGTGTTAATAATAAGGATAGTAGCGACCTGCCTCCACGGGGCTAGGGATGGTAAACTTCCTAGTAGCGGGATCACTCCCGCTGCTGGGAAGGCTAAATAGGTCGGAAGAAGTGTAATTGCGTTGATGAGCTTCTGCTCAGGAAACGCCTAAGTGAGTGTATATATGATGATGATGATGATGGAGAGTGGAAGATGGATCCGTGCGTGATCTATTTTGCGTATCGGCTCATTGCAGTGAAAAGACGGAAAAGAAGATGGGCTGTTCATCCCATCAACAGTGCTAGATTTATAGATGGTGAATTTCGTAACCTCTACGGAAAATTAAGGGACGACAGGGACAAGTTTTTTAATTATTTTAGAATGTCTGTAGCATCGTTTGGTGAGCTGGTGGACAAATTCCAAGGAACGATTCAAGCTAGGTAAGATTTGGTGCAAAGCTTGTCATTTTCTCCGCAGGAAATGTTGGCAATAACTCTCGGGTAAGTCTATAAAAATAAGATTAGTTTAAATCTGACAGAGCGGTTGGCAGCACTGATGTCTAGACAGCGCACGACAGACAAGTGGCGCGTTTGCATTTGATCTTCCATGACACCATGGAAGATCAAAATTCTGGAAAAGAACCTCATTACTCTTGCCAAACTGTTAACTAATAGGATTGATTCTCCCAACATGCAAGAAATCATCTTAGCCTCAAGTACCCATCCAAGAGAGCGACATAAACAATGGTATAGGTAGACTCCTACCAACTTTGTCCGCCTTACAGATATATCCCCTGCAATATGTCCCCTGCAAACATTATGGAACATTTCAACAATCTGCAAATTAACCCCGACGAATTATTGGATGACAAGAAA
The DNA here is from genome assembly GCF_048544385.1 of Mastigoproctus giganteus. Taxonomy (NCBI): domain Eukaryota; kingdom Metazoa; phylum Arthropoda; class Arachnida; order Uropygi; family Thelyphonidae; genus Mastigoproctus; species Mastigoproctus giganteus. The sequence goes on along the minus strand of NC_143578.1, from coordinate 210,951,439 downwards.
TATAGGAAGAATATCCTGGAAGACTTGCATCGACGGACCGACCACCAGTAAATCTCGGCAAACACGATCAAGTCACTCCATCTACCAGTCCATCACATGCCATCGACAGATGCATAAAATTCTCTGAAGTTCAAGACTTTGGCTGTCATTTAATAAACTGAATTTGTGTAAACTTTAATTAATTCCCTGTATATATGTAAATGCAAGTTTTCTCCCTCTTGTAAATATGTATACATATGCTATGCCAACTTCAGGCAAGCGCATTGTCAAATGTTATCTATTGTCCTTTTAATGTATGTATTTTTCAATTATAATTCTATGTATACCCTTCTAGCCAACCAGCTGTACACGGGATGAAATTAAGCTTAATAAACTGAATAATAATAATAAATGGACCAATTAGACACCATGTACTTAGAAAATTCGTGCGACTTTTTGCCGCTGGCGTTCTGTAGGACACGACGGCAACGTAAACGGACGACAGAGCATAAAATGATCCATTTGTTCCCAGTGATTTATAGAACGGACAACATTTTGCCGGGCTTAGGGCGAGGGGGAAGAGACAAATTCGAGTTATCCCGAGTTTTTCAGCCCACTCAAAATACAAATCGATGCGCGAATGCATACCGATAAATGAAGAAAGAACAGGAGGGAACAACTACAAAAATTAGGGCGTAACAGTAGAATTGATCTTACGAAGTTTCTCTTCGGGCAGCGTGTTGTGCAATTTTGAAATAAGTCGCTCGCAGGGGTTGTGAGGCGTGGACTTTTTGACTATGGAAATAGTATTAGTATTAGCCAAATGATGAAAGGAAGCCCTAGGCTTTTGCTGCATTAGTCAAAAAATAAATAAAAATAATAATCAATTAAATAAATATTAATTATGTAATTAAACAGGGATTACCTTGATTTCTTTTATAGGGAAGCTTCTATCCAACTCTCCAGGTCCACCACATAAAATGATTAAAAGGATATTTAACTTCGTCTTGATGTGTTCTGTAAGATGGCAATCTTACCTAAATTTCTGGGATAATTCTGGTTAGGAGTTGAAGTATGGTGGAAAGAAGTAATTTTAAATTTACAAAAAGCGAATGTGTTCTAGTAAAAGAAATAAGTGGTAAGTGTTCATGCGGGTGGAGCGGCTTTGGAAAGGAATCCAGATACAGCAACCTGCAAAAACACGGACCCACCCTTTAGGGGAAACGTGTACGGAACAGGAGATAAATAACGAGGGGAAGTCGCACGATAGACAGGATTAGAGGATCGGCATAGCATGATTTTAGGTTTAGAGTGTGGGTCTTGAAGAATATATTGGAATAGGCAGAATGTGAGAAAGTTGGGGAGATTGGAGACAAAAAGAGAAAGGGAAGTAATGAAAACAAGCAAGAGCCATCGATATAGGCCCGTTTGATATATTGCAAAAATAAATACAAAATCCCTCTGGAGTAAGGGAAGGGCGATCCGAGGAGAAGGAAAAGGGAGACAGCCGAGAAAAAGGAGCTAAGGAGAGGAGTCGTGAGTAGTGGAGGAAAATGTAAGGGAGTGTGGGATAGTGTGTGGAGAACAGTTGGTAAACTGGGGAGGTTAACGAAGATTGGAGGAAATCGAAATGAAGTAGATGATAGAGAGGACTTTGAAGGGAAAAAAGAAAGAAAATGAAAAAATGAAACAAAGATGACTTGCATGGGCGGAAGGATTTCAATCTTCGCTAGCAAGCAGCATCATTTTTGAAGTAAAAAGCAGCCTCTGCAGCGGCAAGAAACAGCTTCGGAGAGTAAGGAGGAAGCAGCCTGGGAGGCAGAAAAACAGCGTAAGGAACGGAAAGGAGCAGCCACTGGAGGAAGGAAGCAACTTAGCCGCAAAGGGACTGTCCTAGCGAATACAAGTGTGTTCAGCGCTAAAGAAAGGAAGAAGAAAAACGATGGGAACAAAGGCAGTGATAGGACTCAGACTGAAGATTAGAGACAAAATTAAAAGTAAAGAAAGAGGTAGAATGTAAGATTTTAGTTTACTGTTAATTAAGATACATCTAGCCAGACGACTATTAAAAGAGTGAGAAAGATTTTTGATTGAATGTTTTATATAGGGAAGGACTTTAGGGCAAGTTAGTATTGTTATAGAGGAAGGTAATGATAAGGGTTCAATGGGTAACAAAATCTGTCCTAAGCGAGAAATCCACTATTAGGTGGAATTCGATCGCTAGATCGGATATACGGTATACCAGGCGAGGTAAGGAGGAGCGTAATAGGGAGAAGCGTTGGGATAAATTAAGAAGGTAATAGAAGGGGCGTTAGCAAGACAAGAGGGTTATGAGGGAGTGATTTAAGTATGAAAAAATAAATAACATTAAAGGGTTCGAATTCATGTTGCTGTGGTAAAGGCTGATAAAGTAGTACTGTTTGATGCTGATAAAATTGTACTGTTTGTACTGGGCAGTTTAAGGAGTAAAGAAGATAAAGAATTATAAATCAATGATATGGCTGAAGGTGTAATAAATGGGAAATTGAAGTAATTAATACATTTAAAGTATATTCAGAAAAGTAGGATGTAATAAGAGTGAGACGTATTGTGACTAATAAGGAATGTAACTTCGTAACCAGAGTGTGGTACAAAGAGAAAGATGGAATAGTAATTGTTTAAATGAATCAGATAGATTGAAGAAAGAAGCAGAGTATGTTTAAGTGTTAGGTGTTAATAAGTACAGTGCAGCTTCCATCCATAGTGAAATTGTTTAATGATTTTTTTAGATACAAATATTTGTATATGCTAATGAGTAAGTTTATGTAACAGGTAATCAAATGAGTATAAACTTTTGTTGTGTGCTATAATGTATATAGTTGTATTAAAGAAACTGTTAACTATGGTTGAACTGAGGGCGGTCATTCAGCACACACATGCCTAGCTGAAGGGAGAATGTTGCTAAAGCAACGTTCGATTGGAATTAAACAATATAAGGGATAGATACTCGAAAGATCCTGAAACCTTCTGAGAAATACTAGTAGTCAGGTAGTGTAAAGTGAGGAGCGAAGAGAGAGAACTGAATAGAAGTTGCAGTAATTCTGAAAATTAAAGTATTAATAAAAAAAAAAGGAACCTCACAGTTCCATACCGGTAGAGTGAACGCAAATTAATAGTCCGGGATCAACGTCGAGAACCCAACCCAACCCGACCCCAAAACCACCAACCGCGACAAAGCCATCGGCATCGGAAAACATCGTGTCTAATACTAAAATGGTTTTAAATTATTAAAATTACGCGATGGCATATTTTCCTCCTAAGTTGGACGAAACTTTTCGTTGATACGTGTTCACAGGTCGGAATAACACTAATAAATAAATAATAACATAAAATAAAAGAAACTGCCTGTTTGACTCCCTCCTCCTGTAGGCTAATCCAGTCTAAATCTCTTTCTCTCATAATTTGAATTAATGTCCCTAAGTTCTGGAATCGATAACTAAAAATTTCACCTCTCTGAACCTTTATACACCTCAATCAAGTGCCTAGTTACCAAGTCTGTAGCCCTCATATTCGAAGTCCTTCCTCGTATGGATGCCCTTTTGCCGATCTCACCAGGCGCGATGCCCGACGTCGGACTCATTCAAGAAGCTCGACGTCTTTTTGAGGTGCTGTCTCCATATTTGAACGCAGTATTGAAAATCGAGGGTTTAGTGTCAAACAACGTTAACTTTTTTTTTTTTTTATTTTATTTTTTTTTTTTTTTTGGCAGATGCAAAATAACTTTCGCTTCATTGCATCATTATATTTTAATACTAAGTCAAAAAAATAAATAAAATACAATAATTTTTTTTTAAAAAATGGCACAGACACGACTAGATGGAAGTTTATATTGCAACAGCCAGTCACTCTTTGACCAAAGGAAAATTTTCGAACATGTTATCTCCTCTCAGTTAAAATATATGCCCACTGCACATATGAGACTAGATTTAACGATTTTCAAACACTTAATTGATGCTTCATGTATTATTAACGTAAAATTTGTGAACCCACATTACACGCAAACTGGTCTAGAATACAAGTAACGTAAAGACATGATAGGCTATAAGCTAGCATTTCCCAAAGTGTGGTCAGCTACCCGATACCAGTCCTTGAAAAAATATACCGGTCCTTAGCAAATATGTAAAGAATCGCATGACCCTATTATCACTCGACTTTTTTTAACGCGACAAATAAATGTGAAACTAGTTTTTTGCCTTTAGTTTTTTTCAAAAACAAGAAAAGAAAGACTGAATGTCGAATCACATTTACGGATAAAACTATCATCTTTTTCGCCCAATATAAAGTTGCTATATGATGTTATAAGATTAAGCAGAGTGAAAAGTTATTCGGTTTTTTTTTTATGTGTTTATAGATTACTCGACAAAATTAACAGAACACGTAGAAAATGTGGTGTAACTCATGCAGCTTCCGATGAAGCGGAACAAAATTTGGTATGGTGGTGTACCATAGAATAACGATGAAATGAGGAAACAGCGAGAAACTTCAGACAAGTATGCAGGAAATTTATAGGGGTTGTATAAGAATTATACAACCAAATCTCATTCTTCCATATGGCAACAAATCTCATTCTTCCACTAGCGCATACCTTAGCTCACTAATTGCCCGAGGAGTTGGCTGTCGGCGTGCAATGCGACGCCCACACATGTTCAATCAGATTTAAGTCAGGTGATGGCGCTGGCCACGGCAGTCGCTGGATATCTTCAGTTTCAAGATATTCATCCATCACTTGAGCTCAATGTGCAGTGGCGTTGTCGTGCATGAAAATAAAATCTGGGTCAACTGAACCTTTCAAAAATCGCACATAGGGTCCGAGGCACCACTTTCGACGAGCTCTGCGGTGGTTTGGGGTTATGGGATACAAACCACCGGCTTCCTTGTAGCTTCCATTTGAATTGATCCTTCTTAACACAGTCTGGTTGGAAATACAGTATTTACACCTGTGGCGCAGCAACCTCAAGACACAGTTGATGACAGGATATCGTAGGGTTCCATCTTGCTGTTTGAGCCAGACAGCTCTGTTCTGGTTGACGTAGCCCTCGGGCGACCTTGGTTAGCTCTTCTTGTAATGGTTTCTGTCTCCTGAAACTGCTTCCATAGTGCCGGAGACGACACTGAGTGACACATTAAGCCAACGTGCCACCTCCGCTTGCGACTACACGGATTAACGGCGTCCAACAGCACACCTAAACGACTATAACTTGCCATCCTAAGTACTGGAGATGTGGCTATCTCACTGAGCAAGCCAAAAAACGGGAATGAAGTGATGTAGTTGTAACCCGTGTTTTTATAGGAATGAACAATTTGCATAATGTGCGGCCCTGTCAGGTGGCAGACCGATTTCTATTGAATATTATGAATTTCACTGCTAGGATGCATATCATATAAAATATCCGCCTTTGGTGACACCGTTCACAATAAAATATTCATGAAAAACATTTTGTTCTGTTAATTTTGTCGAACAGTGTATCTAAAGTGTGTGAAACAGGCTAATATATGGACGCCTTATGCCCTTAGTTGCTTCGGAGTTTACCTTAAACAATCCACCTCTTTCATCATTCGGTTAAAAAATTAAAAATTTCAGATGTTGATACTATAAAATCAGGCCAATGTCAAATAGAGAGTTCAAAAAATAATAAATAAACTATCACATTAGGGCCACCCCAAGCACTAACTTATATGCCCATAAATTGCACGTATTCTGAGATCGATTTGCTGGATAATAAACCCGAGTTTCCGATGGGTGGGGGAAGAATCTTGCTAAGGGTCTGAGACCGATTAACTCAGGCACGGAGTGAAAGAAGCCCATAAAAGATCTTCCTGCCATTGATGGGATTCAACCCCGGGTCTTATCCACCGGGTGTGGGGAAGACGGTGATTATAACCACTGTACTATTTGCACAGACCAAGTATAGGTTGAGGCGTAGAAGTCCAACAGAGCTCCACTGCAATGATAAATCGTAGTTCTCGGTATATTGATTTCTCGATATGGGTATAAGAAAGAAGCCAAACATTTAAATATACGAAATATGTCTCGTATGCACCTGAAATTACCTCATTTTAAGCTAATTAAAGTAATACGATCCTTCTGCAGCAAATTAATCTAAATGGATATGTCTTTGAGGTTACGTAAAACTGCATCAATCCCGCATACACACAGTACAATCAGACAAGAAAAATGACCTTAACAACTATCGATCCCTGCCAGCTAATTATAGACGAGCTAATCGAAAAAGTAAGATACTGGCCTTCAATAAAAGCTTGACTCCATTAACCTAATAGATTTCTATGATATAATAGTTGGGTCGTAAAATAAAAATAAAAAATAGTATCTCATAATCTTCATACCAACTTGAAACATTCGAAACTCCAGTTGGTACACCACTGTATTCAGAACATTTCTATAAACTGCTAATTAAATAATCAGTTATTACGTCATGGGAGGATGAAATTGGAATTATAAGTGCTTTGTAGCGATAAAACGGGGTATTATCAGTGATGGAAGGATGAATTTCTCGAGGAGAAATACTTCTACCTGCATATTTTACAACTACTGTATATATCCAGCTTGCCGACCAGGTTAGCCAGGTGGGTAAATTGCCTACCTGGCAACCCAAAGGGCGCGGGTGCGAATCCCGACTCGGGCTTGGATCAGAGTAAAATGCAGACACTTTGGGAGGTGCATTATGGCCCCAGAAGCCGATGCGCTAACAAAAAAATATATATTTAACTTATATAATGTGTCCACCTTAACTGATATAAAAAGGAGGGTAGTTAAAAACACAATATATGAATAATATAAAGTACTTAAAATACAATATATATATATATTTTTTTCCCCCTTAGGTAGTATTATTATTTTATGGAAAGTAATAGAAATCCCAAAGCGAGTTTACAACTGTCGTGCAAATTGTATGTCTGTAAAGAAATCCAAAGCAAATTCAAAAACGAACGAATGTTATAAAGGAAAGTACTGAGCCATTATGCCACGAAAACCAGGTGGCACAATAAATTTAAATATGCGGGAAACGCTGAAGGTCAACCTTGATCGTAGAACAGTGAACATAATACCACTGTCCTCCCCATACGGGGTGGAAAGGCAAGAGTTCGAATCCTGTCAATGACGTGGGAAATGTTTATTGATTTTTTTCACAACGGTTCAGTTATTCGGTCTCAGGCGAGAGAGCAGCATGGTTTTTAATCCCGGAAACGCGATTTTTCGTCCAGCAAATAGACACTCAATATACTGACGCCTCATAGCTTTAGTTGCTTTGGCGATTAATACGCGTTAACTAATTAACTACTGAAGACGATCCAAGATCTGGAAGACCATCTGATACAGTCTATACAGAAAGAATTACCGTTGTCGAAAAATTAATCACAAGTGATCGACGTATAAAGGATTGCTAGAGAGTGCTATCCCAATTTGATAGCATTGAACATAAGAGCATCTACACATTTTTAAAGTGGGTGTAAAATGGGCCTCAAAACTTGACTGTACATGTTCGGATGTACCGTGTTGCGTCACCGCTTTTTTATTTTTATTTTTATATAATATGCACTAACATACGTAATTATCAAGACTGAACCACTTATCGTGTTATTTATTATTTTCCACGATTACAAATTATTTATATTAGTCCTTTAAAGTGAAAATGTACACTCATGAGTCGAAACATTATGACCACCTACCTAATAGCGTGTTGGGCCGCCTTTCGCTTCGATAACCGCTTGCACCCGGCATGGCATCAACTAGACGAAACCGCGGATTCATCCAGCTGGACAGCAGGTCACCTTGGACTTCAACAACTGAGTGAAGCACTGGCGAATAGCGTTCCACTGCATTCCACAAATGTTTGATGGGATTGATATCGGAGGAATTTTGCAGCCAAAAAACACACGAAATGTTTGAACACAATCTTCAAACCATTCCTGCTCGATGCGAGCCTTGTGACACAGAGCATTGCCTTGTTCAAGAGCCTGGTGCCACTTGGATATAGGGTTACCACGCAGGGCAAAAATTCACCACGTAGTCCGAAACAATGCCAAGGCAGGATCTGGCGGTGAGGGCGTGTTCAATGAAGATGAGAGGACCTGACGTCCATAAAAGCGTTCCTCAAACCATGATACCATTGCCATAGCCTGTTTTCGTCCAACCGTACAATCCAGGTGCAGTTGTTTATCTTCTTCCGTCGAATACGCATCCGCCCATTGGCATGATGGAGCTGGAACCTTGATTAATTTGACTATTCGACTCTTTTACAGTAATCCAATGTCCAGTAACGGTGCTCCCGTGCCCACTACAGGCGGAGTTATTGGTGAATGGTCGATCAACATGGGCAAATGAACAGGCCCCTATTCCGGAGCCATATCCTCCAGAGCGACTGATGGTGTGTCGGAAACGTTTTTTTGTACGCCCTGGATGTAGTCTGCCGTTAACTGGAGATTTGTGGATCGTCTGCTGTCCCGAACGGCACGTGCCAACAGCCGATTCACAACTGACAAATAGTAGTGGTCTCCCCATCCCGGCACGTTAAGTGGTTGTGCATCCCACTTTGGACCATTCTTGCCAAACCTTCACTACAGCGGCCCTTGAACAGACGACAATACTGTGATTGATAAGATGCTGGTCCCCGCCTTCCTAGCGCCGCAAACCATTCCCCGTTCAAATTCCTTTCCCATTGCACGCGCTTCGGGACCTTAGAAGCCAATGCGCCATAAAATAACAAACAAACAAGCACTCGCTTCGTACGCGTGCCGTCACTATATATGCTGCGCGAGTCGGTGACGACACTCCTAAGTGCGCCCACTCGTTAGAGACAGGTGATCATAAAGTTTTGGCTAATGGGTATATACAGGGTGATTCACTACCAGTGCGACAAACTTGCAGGAGGTGTAGGGGGCACAAAGACGAATCGGAATCACATGGCATTGCAGGGTCCGAAATGCCTTCGCCATGCGGTAGAGGACGTTGAACGGGAGGTCGCGTGAACAGCGATCCCGCTGGAAGTCAGCATTTGCGAACCGTTTCTGTTGAAGAAACCAAGTAGCAAAAGTCCTCCGGAGTGGATAATCCGCAGGCTCCAATGATTGGACGCGTTGCAGATGGTATGAATTCATTTGGTTTGTTCACAGTATCCTCCATACAGTGGATTGGGAAATACCCAATCGTTGGCCTATCGCTCGAGTACTCGTACTCGGATTGCCTTCTGCAAGACGTAGGACATTCTCCTCATTGTCTGGCGTCCTCGTCGTTCGCTCTGGATTCATGGTACCCCTCGTGAAACAACCAGTCTCACGTAACCTTCTGTGCACAAGTGCGAAAATCGTATGATGAGGAGCACGCCTGTGCGGGAAACGTTCCTGGTAAAAGCGCAGAGCGGCGCGCCCGTTACACTCCGCAGCTCCATATGCGAGGTGCATGTCGGCCAGTTCAATGTTTGAATACTCGTCCATCCTACTGCCTCGGGAACCGGTTCGCAAATGATGACTTTCAGCGGGATCGCTGTTCACGCGACCTCCCATTCAACGTCCTCTACCGCATGAAGAAGGCATTTGGGGCAATGCTATGTGATTCCGAATCGTCTTTGTGCCCCCTACACCTCCTGCAAGTTTGTCGCACTGGTAGTGTCACCCTGTATATACAGTGGATTACCGATCGCCCAGTGTGGTTGGGAAAAAATTGAGAGCCTCCTGTATTAATAGCAAATTTTAGCCTTTTGAGGTTCAAAACTTAAACTTTTAGAGCAATAGAGCTCTAAAGAAAATGAGCAAAGAATTCCCTACAAAGCTAAAGAATATACTATATGATCTGATTATGTAACAATATTTTTATTTTTTCTCTATCTTTCGTGTACGCTCACTCATAAATTCGCTCTATTTTGTTTGTCTTTCTCTTACTTATTATATTAGACTCTACCGGTAAAGTTCGAAGGCTGCTTTTCCCTAAAGGACTAGATCTAGACCGACCGAAAAGAGCTCGAACTGCATTCTCCGATTACCAGTTGAACTGCTTGGAAGAAGTATTCCGCCACAACCAGTATGTAGTTGGCAAAGAAAGAACGATTCTTGCAGAACGCCTAGGTCTCTCCGAAACCCAGGTAAGTAACTTTTTATGTGTGTCAATTTTGTGTGTGTCAGTGAGTGTGCGCGTGAGGGAGGAGGGGAAGAATAGCATACCAACAATAACGGGAAACTGATTTTACGATCTCCGATTTTACGTTCGTTGAAAATGTACGCTAATACGCCAAACTTCAAAACAGCAATTTTTCGTAACCTTTATTGCACAAAAGAAGTCAGCTTTTTTTACAAGTTTTTATATTTATTTATTCATTATTTTAATGTATGAATATAAAAGTCGTTATTAACTGAAAATTATTTTTAAGTAAATGTACTGTCATTTTGAAACTGTAGAAGAAGAAAATCTTTATTGTACAGTAAAGATACAATAATGTGCCCGCCACAGCCAGGAGGCCAGGGGCTTGACAATGATATAGGGTAATATAAAAATATGTACAGTATAAAAATTTGTGCAGTATAAAATATTACATAACAATTAAAAACGTAGCATTAGCCATTCAATAGATATGAGTATGTACATAGTTGTGAGGCAGACAGTGCACCAAGGTATGTGCACGTTCATATGTACAAAGCACATATTTAAGCATATTCACACAAGTCAGAAAATTTCACAGTGCCAAATTATTGTTCGGTATTGCATTTTCTTGTGAAGACAGTTCGTTGATTTGCCTGCGACGTGCCGTTATGCACCTCATAGGAGATAGCAGATGGAGATATCAGTATGAGTCGACATCAGGGGCCAAACAAAAGGGGAACAAGTTCGGCCAACGAGCGCCTGTAATTGCGATCGGAAGCGAATTTCTGCAGGTCAACTCCGATCATTAGCAGGGCTTGTACTGTAGGAAGTACTTGTCCAGGTAGGAATCTGTCACTGATCTTCAGCCTGTTCCGTTGTAGCTGAAGAAGAGGGGTGGCTCGTAAGGACGGAAGTGGAACATGCCACTGGCATATATCCCAGAAGTCAGGGGAGTTGATTTTGCCAACCAGCATTTTGACTGTGGTCGCAGTTCTCCTCATGCTGATTATTTGAGGCAGCCGCGGGATTTGGAGTTGGTCGGCCATGCTGGTGGTCCTCTGCTGAGGGGGGAGTCGATGTTTGTGGGTTGCCCACTTCAATATCCAGTATTCACTGGCGAAGATGGGCTTCATGAGAGAAGGTACTGCGGATGCCCATATTTCAGAGGCATACAGAAAGGTAGGATACACAATGGTTTCCAGATATCTGATTGTGGTTCTTGCGTCTGTGTTATGAAGAAGATGTTGACGGGCAATCCAGCGCATTCGGCTGATCTTGCGTAGAACACATTCGATGTGACAGTTGAACCTAAGGTTTGGGTCGAAGGTTACACCGAGATCTTTGTGTTTAGTAACACTTGGAATAACTGCACCCTGCAGTGAGGGTTGTATGGATGTGGGACACTTCTTCAGAGAAAAAAACCATAATAACGGATTTTTGGGGGTTCAGTTTGAGACCGAAATGGTTGAGATGGCTAGAGAAAGCTGTGATCTTATTACAGATTTCCGATGTGATCACTCCCCTGTCGGCTGATGGTGGTATTTCCGTTAGGAACTTTATATCGTCGGCGTAGGTAATGACATCATCTCTGTTACACACAAACGGAATAAGGAGGGCGGTAAAAAGTAACCCCGATAAAACGCCACCTTGCGGCACACCAGCATTGATGGATCGGGTATAGCAGAGGTTACGATGAGTGAGGTACACTGTTCTGTTCCGGAGGAGCGAGTGCAGAAAAGCGAAAACGTCACCTTTCATCCGAAAGAAATTGGTTAGGAGATTCAGAAGGGCTGAGATGTTGAGGCTATCAAAAGCAGCTTCAATATCGGCATAAACAACCGCCATTTCTGATTTGGCCTCAAATGCATTTAAAATTTCCGTTTGGACTGCCAGAAGGTTGGAGACAGTTGATCTATTAGGGAGAACATAATGGAGTTGTTTTGATGATTGTGGAAGAAGATGGCGTGTTATATGCGGAAGAAGGACTTTTTCCAGTAGCTTTAGGAGCGTGGATGCAGTGGAAATCGGTCTATAGTGCTTCGGCTGGCTTGGTAGTTGAACTTTAGGTAGTGGGGCAAGACTGTATTTGCTCCAGGATGCCGGAAACACTCTATGAGAGAGGATGGAGTTGAACAAGTAGAGCAGAGGATCAAGGATATATGGACTGAGGCACTTTACGATGAAATGTGGGACATTATCGATGCCAGCGGTGCATGACGGACGCAGCGAGTTGATGGCTTAACGAAGCTGCTGTCGATCGATTTGAATGGAAAACAGCTCATCATCTGGACTTGAAATGGGGTCTGGTTGGTAATCATATGGTTGTGTGATGTTGTCTTGGAATCTGGCTACATAGTTGATCCATTCAACTGGATTGAAATTGGAATCTGGTTCAGAGTTACGGGTATATGGCACTTTGCCTTTGGATAAGGTCTTGTCAGTGTATTCTTTAATGGCTTGCGATTTCAGTCTATTAAACAGTGCTCTAGCTTTGGAGTACTGAGTTCGGTCATATGCTGTACCAGACTGTTTCCATTGTTTATGGAGGGACTGTTTGCACTTGAAACTGTAATTTAGCTCCGAAGACCACCAAGCATTAGTTCTAGCGGAGATACTGACCTGTTTAGCTGCTGAGAACATAGTAACAGTGTGCAACCATCTAGTTAATATGTCAAGAGCCAGTTCCGGATCTCCTGATTCGAGAACTTCCCAGGTAATTAATTTTGTTGCATAAAGGCATCTGTTCGGTTGTAGGAAGGTGGGAGAGATGATGATCTTCCTTTTGACGTAGTGGGAGACATTAAAGTTGGGCGTTGGGAGCTGCAATAGGACTACGATGGGTTCATGATCGGATTCAAAGTGAGTTTCGGGTTTAATGTCGACGCTACAGGAACCAGACGATAATATGAGATCCAGGCGATGAAGACCTCTAGTTGGGCCTTCGTTTATGATCCTGAGGCCACTAGGTGCAATCTTAGCCATAAGTGACTCATGAAGATGTTGGAGATTTGGTGGTAAGTTAAAATCCCCACAGATGAGGTGGATAGCAGATGTGTGAAGCGTATTTATTAGCCAGGATGCAATATCATTGATTGTCTGAGCATCGGGGGTTGGGGGTGTATATACTGCACCGAGATCTAATAAGCAAGAGTTGATCTTGACCGTTACTATCAATGCTTCGAATAGATTGGATTTGCTGGAGACTACATGTACGAACTCAAGTCTACTGGCATTTATGATAACAGCAACGCCCCCACCACAGGTATGAGAGCGGGAGGTGAAGAAAGATTTGTAACCAGCAGCTTGGGCGGAGGCAATTGATTCTTGTTGTGGTTCCAGCCAGGTTTCAGACATGCAGATGACGTCAGCCATTTTGGACAGAAGCATCTGCTCAAGTGTCTCGAGCTTATTCCGAATACTACGAACATTTTGATAAAAAATCTTGAGTGTAAGGTGACACGAGACCTTCACGAGTGCTGATTCGAGGACATTATTTATTTTCTTTGTTGGCTTTTCAGCACGGTTGGTTACAATAGTTGGTATGATCATCATTTACTTCCCTGTAATAAATAAGTGAGAAATTTCATGGTTAGCTGCTACAAATGTTCCTCTGGCTTACAACCCTGGGTTTTTGCCATTAAGGCGTGTTTTATTCCGTGATATCGCCTAGGGTAAAAAGTGTGGGTTATGCCTCGGCCTAAGCCAGATCCTGGGATAATCCTCTTCAGAGGTAACAGCACACTATATGGTCTCCCTTGTCAGGGGAAAGTGAGCAATGGCTATAATCGATAGTTATCGATTATAAATTTTATCAGAAACATAACTAAAAAACTTACATTTTTACTCAATTAGTTTTTTTCTGTTTCGGGCAGGAGGGCAGTGAGCCCCAATGCACCGCATTGGCTGTATTGGCATAGTTACGCCACTGCTTCCTTGAAACAAAATATCCCTTTTCTCCAAGAGCTGAGATCTTTTCCTCGAGGCTTCAAAAACAGAACTATTTCCCCTTCCTTCTGTTCAATTTTTATTCCATTATGCAGTGTATCATTTCTTATCTGGTTGTAAGACGTAACAGTTAAAAGTGTTACGTGTTAAAAAGTGTTACGTCTTACAACCAGAGTTTACGAGTCGCAGCTATTTGATTTTGGAAGCTCCACATGGCAACCTGCGACTCAGTGATTGTATATATATACTATCACTGAGTCGCATATATTATTATATATATATAGTATTTTCAGTTTTTAATTAAGCTCTAAACATTTTAACCCTTCTGGGTTAAGGTAAGTGACTGAAATAAATAACTTTTTGAATAAAATAACTTAAAACTTAATTAAACGTAAATAACTTTTATAAAAAAAAATTAGCATTGAGAATGAAATCTGGAATAATGTAAACAAAAGGAGAAATAAACTAGCTATAAAATACTATTCTCTGAGCAAAAATTAAAATTTAATTTAGTTTTGAAAAAATCAGCCAATTTAATTCGATAAGCAATTCTACTGAGGCTTCTTACAATCTCTGATCTTTTTGAGGCCTCAAATATCACGACACAAAACGATGTCGAATAAATACTATATGGCGAAAGGCACGTATTGAATATTACAAAAAATACCTCGCAAACATATATTTTTAAATCTAGAAAACACCAGTCTTATTTTAAGAAACATCTGATTTAATGTAATCATATCTTTGCCCTCCATTTTTATCGTATCAACAGCAACATTAATAATAATACTATAATAATAAACATTGCATTAAATAAATATTGTATTATTATCATTATTATTGCAAGCCAAGCCTTTTAAATGTTAGGTTAATTTTTAAAAGCTTGCTCCTCAAAATAAATCATAAAGTAAATGATTACGATAAAATGGTTTGTATGTTTATATTTATTTATGAGGCGTGTAAAACAAAACACTAACTCAATGTAACTAGGGTAAATACTATCGACATTTATAGATGGCGCAGTGTTCGTTACTCAACTTTCATTGCTATGGCAACGGTATTGTAGAGAAACACAAAAGGCAATAAAAATGCACTCCATCTATTCCAATGATGACAAATACTTCGCAGAAATTAATAGCAAATACGTATCATTTTGTTTCTAACGCTACCCTTCATATATAACCTTTTTTTTTTCTTTTTTTTTTTGTTAAAGAATAATTCTTTACCATACATCACATTTTAAACTTTAAAAAAGTATTTTAAAAAACACTGCTGTCGTATTATTTATCACCCATCAATATACTGTAGCAATTTACTAATTCGCCTGAATTGATTAATGGCGAACCACTTGTATTTTAAATAATGCAACACTTAACGCTTCCGAGTACGGGTTCCTACTTATTTTTTAAGTACAGGTATTGAACACCTCCTCGTGCTGCTTAATTCTTTTAAGTGTCCTTACTGGCTGAAATAATTGGCCACTTCCACTAATGACATCAAGTAGTGTTTGGGTCTATCAGGCAATAATTAAAAAACACCAACTCTCGTACAAAAATATGTACCGGATGTAATTATTAAAAGCTACAGCTAATGCAAAATGATAATAATTATTAGAGCGTTTTGAAAAATAAAACACAACTCAATTAAGGAACTAATGTTGACGAACCAATTTTGTCTAGTAAAATATTTGGAAAGCAATGTAGTAAGAAATAATTTATACGAAAATATTTTCAAGTGGGACTTTATTTTTATTATAGCAAATAAATTCCCTATATTCAGATGTTGATCTGTAAAATTAAACAACAAAAAAGCATAAACTCTTCCATGGAAACGTCTCTGTTCTACCAGTTTTGAGTTTGGAACAGCAAAAAGTGAAATGGAGAATATCTATCTTTAAACATCCTTTTTACGTCAGAAAATATCTCACCGACCTTCCAGTGTAAGCCAGCGCATTGTCGTTGAGAATTCTGAAAGAAAAACGGTCCAATCAGCTGACCAGCTCCCCTTTTCACTTATTTGGCTCCACTGACTTTCCTTTTTCAAGTTACAAAACTTCGCTAAATGGGACATACTTTGGGTCTTTGGAGAAGTTTAGCAGAGTACGTCGAGGGCACTATAATCGATATCAGTATACGAGATTCCAGAAATGGTTCAAATCATGGTAGAAGAGTACAACTTCACGTAAAATTGCCCAAATAAACTATCTTGAAAAGAACAAAAAGCAAATAATTGGTAATCGATGTTAACTTGCTTATCAAGTCATAACAGTCTTGCAAAAATACGTGTCATCAGAAGCAACTAATCCAAGCACTTTCTAAAACAGCCAATCACAGTAGTGAAAACATATCACGATTTGTGATCACGTGTCAGAGCGTTTACACAGTTGGGCCACTCCTTATAATAGTCGACAGAATCCTTATTGAACACTAGTTCCTCAAATGTAATCACTATTCGATGTGGCCTGCTCCCTAAATGCACAGGAGCCACTCTTGTTAACTGTTCCGTCGAATTGCAACTACATCCAGTCTGCTTAAAGTCACTGCAAAGGCAATCCTCCAACGAGAACTATGCAGTTCCTGCCACAGAGTATGTTCAGGTGACAATTTCTTGTTGTGCAGCTGAAAAATCCGGAATAACTCACGGAAGAAACCCTACCCCCTCTGCCTGAAATATTGCCTAACTACAGCCACGATTGAAGAGTCCTTCAGAAATTCCTCCAATTATCGACGGAACCCGAACCTAGAGCTCTCCAAACGAGTGACAAACCACTCCACTATTGCGAAACCACTATACTGTCGCGGAGGACGATATATATAGATTTATGGTTTATCACACATAATAGAAAGAGTTGCGATTTTTTTATTATTATTATTATATATATATATATATATATATATATATATATATATTTTTTTTTTTTTTTTTTTTTTTTTGTATTCATTTTGTTCGAACGCGTACAGACGTTCGCATGCAAGTGATTATGTCGTTAAGGGGAAAACTCATAAAAGTTCTTCAAAATCTTAAGTTATCTACCACACAAAAATATCCAGATGTTTTTGCGTGGGGATAACTTAAACGTATACAGTTATAAACTTAAAATGCTGACCTTCAAGTGGAAGAAAAATTACAAAAAGAACAACAATGATAAATGAAATAAATCAGTTTTATTGTTGAAGTGTCTCACAGGGATCCTCCTTAGGCCCTTTACTTTTTTCTACTTTATTGCAAGCCTTAATTATTTTATTAAAGGGCAATATTGTTAAAACTTTTATATTTTCTGACAATATAAAATTTTTGAAGCTATCAGGCCATTTACTGGAATCCCCAATACCACAAAATATGGTATCGAGGATTACCCATAAACCAGGTGTACCCATAAACTGGAGTATAACTTATTATTCTGCATATTTTAAACGCCTCCGTTGGCAACGTAATGGATTCAATTAAAAAAAAAAAAAAAAAAAAGGAGCCATCGTACAACAGCAATCACGCAAAATTAGAGTTTGTCCCATTGTGTCGATATTTTGAACATCTGACAATGTTTGCTATATATTATATTTTCCACATATCAACTAATTATTTAGAAAAATTTCGATTAAACCTTTGGAAGTGCATCTCAATGTTTATAAATAATTTTCAATCATCCTGTATTTTGATATACCTCATAACTAGCGTATACTTTTAGAATTATCGAGATTATTTCCTCTTGTACTTATATAACGCACGAGATATATTAAATTAAAAAATAACTAATACCTAAAGTTCTCTGACTTTATGCTCTTTCTGATAATATTACAAAATAAGTAAAACACTGAGGTTACTCTTACCTGTAACCGTTAATTCTGGTATCAGAATCCTTATTGTCTTATTTGCAAGCGCACTGAAGGAAAAGACGTCGTCCATTATTCCCTAGTAATGCCACGTTAGTTTACGCATGATCGAAAAACAATAAACTGGTATATATTGACTATCAAAATGAATTGAAAATGAAACACTATCTCTAAATACTTACAGTATCAAATACAGAATATTTGTCGCAGCACTTAAATCCACAAAGCCTACATTCAAGTTATACCGAGCCAACAGACTTATTTTATTAGCGTAATTTAAAAAAAAAAATACTAGCAGCGCCACCATACTTATTTTTTTACTATAATTAAATAAATTGCAGCGCCACCATACTTATTTTAATTGTATAATCGTAAGAAATGAAATACAAGCATAATTATTTTATATAAATCTCGTATTAGTTAAATATGTTTAAGGGAGAATAAGGAAACGTATCGTATTCTTCAAAACAAGCTCAGAAGCCTGAGTAGTTTTTTCTTAATGGTTTTGCTTTAATTTTTTTTTTTTTTTTGTTTTAAGAATATCTTTTTTAATAATACTATGACATTACTCGATATACATATTTATATACTGTACTGATGGTTTTAAATTTCAGCTTTCGAAATTAAAATCCTTGCCGGACAAAAAATATAAATCAGGAAGACAGTCTTTTATTTTTCATACGTATAAAATTTCTAAGATATATACTGTATATCGTGGTGTCAGTGTGCAATGTAAAAATAATTAACGTTATATCTTATTATATCGTTATTCAGTAACACCATATTGATGATGGTATATCAGGCTTAATGTCCAAGTTTGCAGACAATACAAAGGTTGGCAGGGTTGTTAATGACACTAATGACAGTACACTGCTGCAACAGGATCTAGAAAAGTTGAGCAGATGGGCTGAGAGGTGGCAAATGAAGTTTAACATTGACAAATGTAAAGTACTACATATGGGAAACAGTAATCCCAGAGTAACGTATCAACTTTGTGGTACCACACTAACAGTGATAGAGAATGAAAAGGACCTATTGTGCAGGCAGATATGAAGTTTTCTGAGCAGTGCAGACGGTCAGCAAGAGTAGCTCATGGTCAATGATATACAGGAATTTTTCTAGCAGGGATAAGGAGGTGATTATCCCCTTGTATAATGCAATGGTCAGGCCACACATTGAGTACTGTATACAGGTCTGGAGGCCTCATTTTAAGTAGGATGTAGAGCTGTTGGAACGAGTACAGAGAAGGGCAACAGGATTAGTGAATGGAACAAAGGGTTGCTCTTACGAAGAAAGGCTTAAGCTTCGCAAATTACCAGGCAAAGCCTGGCAACCCAAAGGTAGCGGGTTCGATTTCCGCCTCGGGCTTGGATCAAAGTACTGCAAAAACCTTGGGCGGTGCATTATGGCCACAGGAGCCTATGCGCCAACAACTACCAAAAAAAAAAAAAAAGAATGGTTTGAGCATGCTCAATGCGGATGGGATTCTTCCTCTTGCTCAGAATAATCGCTGAGAGGGCATAAATTCAAATTGAGGAAAGACGGTTGTAGGATAGATGAGCGAAAGTTTGCCTTTAGCCAGTGGGTGGTTGATTGCTGAAACAAGTTTCCATCTGTCGTTGTAGAAGTTGATAGCTTAAATAGATTCAAGGCAGAACTTGACAAACATTTGGAGCGAATGGACGTGTAAAATAAGGGATTTTTTTTTTTTTTTTTTTTTTTTTTGGCTGATGCATAAGCTTGCTTTCTTGCATCATGTGCCTTTGCTAATGCTAACACCATTACTCACAAACAGTGTATCAAGTAAATTACCAGCACTGTATTGCCTTGAGAATTCGACCTTATGTTACTGTTACAATTTCGTAAAAAGATGATCCTAATTAAACATATCCGTTACAAATCTCCTTTTTAGACTCACATGCAGTGTAATGAAGATGGCCCTGGACCTTCAAATGCAATATCAAGAGAAGAAAACATAGTGATGTTAATATGAAATTGGTTTTTCATATACTAGATTTAAAGAGTATCTTTAACCATTATGTGCAATCTTCCGATTATTTGCAAGCGACACGAAACCTCTCCTGTCTCGCCGATAAAAGAAAAAGATTTTATAGTTAAGCAGCTGATCTGATAGATAGGTATTCCATTTATTTTGGGTTGAAAACTTCATAAAATTTTTCTGGTGAACTTTAGGCTGAAAATGAAGTAAGAATATTGATAAGTATCAATTTTCACAGTACCAAAGGAATGGATATTCGTTAATGCTGAGCCAAATTGTAGTGCTTTATTCTTGAAAACAAGCTCAAGAAAGCTCCATTGCTTAATAGGTTTCCGTTAATATCTTCTATGTTTTAAGAATAATATTTTAATATTACTACATCATTCGATATACCTCAAGACAATACCGAATACAGATTTTATAATGTGTTACAAAAACTTTGTTTTCAATAACTTTAATGCATTCAAAGTATTATCCGTTTTTATCCCTTTCTTTCAAGAAGTTCGCGAAGGTTAAAAGATCGATAAAATCCGCTGTTAAAGATGAGTTTGCTGACTCATCCACCAATCTTTGTTGTCAACATCAGAGCACAACTATAAGCGAGGATATTCACAGTATCCCAGGGCCCAAATAGTCAGGAAGGCCCCACTTATCAAGAAAAATATTACCGTGGTGGTAAAAATCTAATAATAAACAATCTTTGGGATTCCTGAACGAAGATTTTTACTAGGACTAATAAATTCGAGGTTGGGACTCTCTGATCAGCGCTCTTCTTTGCCAAATGATAGCTTCAATTTTACGTATATCTTGGTGATTCCTTTCTACTTCTCTCTCTCTCTCTCTCTCTCTCTCTCTAAGGGTAACTCGGGAATTTTTTTCTTAGCTGGTGCAGCATACGCTTCAGGCTTCCTTGCACCATATCGCTAAAATAATAATAATAATATATGCACTTTGATAGCCTTCCGTGGCGGGGAATTATCTAGGTATCCCCTACATTGGCGCTTAGCTTAGGTTGGTTCTACCTCCATAACTAGAACACTCTTCCACGGGCTTCGCGCTCGCTTACAGCTGTTGGTTTGTAAACCTAACAACTGATAGGGAAAGCCTGTTCATCACAACAAGACCAATTTTGGGAAAAAAAATTTGACACTTTTTGACCTTCAGCTGACCTCTGGTAATGTTTTGCTACAAATGTACGTATGCGCCACTAGATTATGAATTGAATTTGTGAGACGGACTTGTATCCATCTACATTTCATGGATTTCTTTCTGCTCCTTTTTTTTTATACTCTTGCTGTAATGCAATAAAAATAATTTATTATTATTACAATATTCTTAGAAATATTTCGTTTTTTTAGGAGCATAAATTAATTACTGCCACTGAGCAATGTAGTATTGAACTATTGTTACTTAATATAATCACCATCCTCACCACACTGGGTGGAAAACACCCGAACCCGAATCCCGTCAATGAGCGATGAATTTTTATGGGTCTTTTTCACAAGGGTTCAATGAGTTAGTTGGGCTCAGGCGAGGGTAGCATGATTTTTTTCTCCCGAATATTCGGGTTCTCTTCGCGCAAACAAGCAAATTGGCCACATAATACCGACACAACATACCGACGGCTCAGCGCCTTAGTTGCTTTGGCGGTTAAGACATATACATGTACTTGTTATGTAATAAATATTGCTGTAATAACTGATTCAAAATGTTTACTGCTCCAATTCGCTGCCGGTTAATGATAACAATCACACTTCCCACGGAATATGGAATCACATCTCCTCGACTTACCAGAAGAGTACAAGACTTTTACTAAGTATGGAGGAACTTTTTATCCGACGCAGGACATTAATTGCCATCCACAGAGACCACTAGCATGGACCTTACTGATATGTGCCATAGAATTGACTATATGACTAAACTGATCGGAAATGGACAAACTACCTAGACAAACTGACCTGACGTAAATGACGAACAAAATAAATACTTCTAATGAAAGGCAACTGAAAAATGACAACACTCGACTTGACAATCCTGGACTTGAAACTGCACCTTGAAAATAACACTTACTGGACAACATACCCTAGGGACCCATTGGGAACTGACATGTACTACTATCAAATTACTGACTTGAAACAATGACAGTGAAATCAAACTGTTAGCTCACGGATGCTTCCAATGAGAGACACAGGGAATTGAAACCAGTGGACTTGAAAACCCTGGACTTAAAATTGCATCCTGAAAATAACAACACCTACCGGATGGATCAATATCCTCAGGACCCACTGAGAATTGGCATATACTACTACTAATTAGTGGTTTGAAACAATGAGAGTGAAATCAAACTGTTCGCTGACGACCTACCTTTGTGGATCAGGAGCGATCTTACAAGACCGGATGTGTCGTACTTCGATCGGGAGCCAGCACAGCCACTGGAGATGCATCGTGGTTGTCCTTGAGAAATGGAAACTTAGACCATCAACTCCTAACTGTGACTTAGTCCTATTAGAGGCAATTAAACTGGACCTGACCTCTCCAGACAATGGCCATTGATAAGGCAAGGAAGGCCCAAGAAACACCCGGAGGAGGCAAAATAACACTAAATGCCAGCCTCTGAATCTACTTCTTGTCCGGGATAATGGATCCATTACCTGACAGTGACTGTTGACATTGGCGACCTGAACGGGGCACTCT
Organism: Mastigoproctus giganteus; assembly: GCF_048544385.1. NCBI lineage: Eukaryota > Metazoa > Arthropoda > Arachnida > Uropygi > Thelyphonidae > Mastigoproctus > Mastigoproctus giganteus. The sequence goes on along the minus strand of NC_143578.1, from coordinate 210,928,860 downwards.
AGCCTAGTTCACTTTTAATCTCCATCCCTTGGGCAAGGGGGGGACGGAATCTTCCCTATCATCCTCATGTTTCTACCTGTCCCCCCTCATTCAGACTCTTCCCCTACTCTAACTTGTTACTTCATATTTTTTTTACTTTATTTATTTATTTTGGTTTTTTTATTATTTTGTTATTATTATTATTTTATTTAATTAATTTTTTTAGGTCTTTGCCACTGAAATCTTCGGAAATTAGGTGGCAGGGCCTGCTAGAGTACTTAAGCGATCCCTCTACTGCCTGACCTGCCTCCTCAGGGCTAAGTATGGGCAACTGGGGGTCCCACCAAGGGGTCCAAGTACGGCTAAATGGTCAGAAGAACAACATAACACGACACTACACAACGCTAACACACACACATTACACTTTCTAAACCTCTGGCCTTCACAGACTTCTGTGATACACAAACAAACCCAAACTTTTATAACTCGAGTCCCCTTTAAAATGTTTCATAAATTTCATGCCTTCTCTAAGTTCCAGAACAAGCGCAAATAAACAGATCTGACAAAAAAATAGTTATGAATATGCATACTTTTATAAATTAATATATACTTGAATACATTTAATCTCACAAAGAAATAAAATAAGAATAATATAAATAAATTGAAAAGCTTCGTACCTGGATTAGTGGGATAATTTATCCGTATTTCGTTTAAAAAGTGCTTCATGAAAACAACAAGCGCCCTCTAAAAAACCAAGTACTCCCCCAGGGGATGGGGTTGTCCCACACTTTGGGAACCCACTGCTCTAATCCATTTCTTCAACTCTATGTTATAGATATGCTATAAAATCAAGTAGTCTGCCACCATGAAGAGACGTTGTCTAGTTCTGAATATCGTATAATGGCATCAAATGTCATAACTTATGATGATACATCGTAACCGAATTTAAGGACAGATTTGTTCTCGACAGAAGGGGAGAGAGTAGCTTCTTGCAGAGACAAGTCTAAAGGTGCGTTGTTGCGTTTATTACTCTAGGCTCTCCGAGGTGATTCTCCTCGTTCAGACCTAAGGACCGCAATATAACCCAAATGTTTTGTTTTAATATTTTTCCCTTGCTTAACAACTGTTCAAAATAAGATCATCGTGATTCGAGATCTCACACATTGATCTCAGACAAAAGATGGATAAACTAGGCCTGACGTAGCCGAGTGGTCAGGAGCGCAAGTGCAGTAGTACACGCTCTTTGAGCAGACCGGGGTTCAAGTCAGTGACTGTTAAATACGATTAACATTAGTATTGATTTATTGTAAACTCCACTGACGTGGTAATCGTGCCGGAGTATAAACAAGAACATTTTTTTAAACAGAAAATAGAGCTAAAGCTTTTATTCACAACAATAACAAGTTTAATGAAAGTTGATCACAGAGATTACATGGAGATGAGCGCATTCATTCAGCAACTTCCGTGAAGTCGGATACATCTTCCTGAGGTAGTAACTGGTGCTTCTTTGGGTGGACTTTCACATATTAGTTTAGCTTGTCAGATACATGATGACTAACTTTGATTTTCTCATGACTATACAGACCTAAAGTTGATATGTTATGGTAAATAATAACCCCATTTATCATAAATGTAAAACAAATAAATCAAAGAAATATCCCCGTACATATTTAAGCTTAAGATTAGGGTTTGCGTTAATTTGCCACACAGAGAATCTTAATCCTGCAGTTCACAAGTCAGGCTCTTAGACAATACTTCTTCCAGAATGAGTTCTTGAATAATTGCATTTGAATTCTGACTTTAACATGGCGTTGTGGGAAATCGCGGAAAATTATTTTAAGTCGCTGTCGTTCATGTTTCTTACCGGGTTGTTTTAAAGCTATTTCCTTGGTGAGGGCTACTGACAATGACTATCGCCCTTCTGCGTGTATGTGTGCAGTTTAGTGTCACGGTTGGGAGAAAGCTCGAATTCGCGTTAGAGCAAAGTACTAACAGAACGCTTACTACAGATATCTTTAAAGTCCTTGCTTACGATCAGGGCTGGGCGCTACTCTACTTCCCTGCTGCTGGTTAAAGCAGGAGACTGCTTCGAATAGGAGAAAAAGGACTTGTCTTTTCTTTTTTTTTTTTGCGCTGAACTATTTAAATATAAGAATCTGCTTCCATGCTGAAGAGGGAAGGGGGAGAGTAGCTGTTATTCTTGTTCAGTTTTGCTGTCCAATGACAGCACGGGTCAGGGAGTGCGTCACTCATATTACCATGGTCTATGGTGTCCTCAGGTCGTCAATATACGTTTCCTCATATACATACACACACTCCTTTCTCTCTTGTCAACTTTCAACAGCTTCCTTTTCTGTTAGTCATATGTGAAGGGTCCGGGTTCCATATAGGGAAAATGTGTTCCGGTGGTATCAGATTATTAGATATTCATTTAGCATTAGCTCATTAAGCCTACGTCCTCCGCATAGTTGCTACAGTCGTTATTACTTTCTTTTTTGAAAGTTGTTGCTTACTTTGAAGGAATTGCCAACATCCAGTATAAAGGTATTCAGTAAGCTACTGGCCCGTGCCTTATCAGAGTTGGGATGACATCAGTGAGTTGGTTCAACAGGAAGAAAACCTATAGGTGGGTTGCATATGTGACCTTACTCAGAATTCAGAATTGCTATGCAATAAATTATGAAGGAGAGAAAAAAAAAAAAAAGAACAACTTTTGCTTGCTCTATTAGCTGCAATGACAGTCCAAAAGCAATTTTCTTAGGGATACTCTTAAGTTGATATTAAAGTCGAATTAATTGTAGCACTGTATTATTAGAAACATTATTATTCATCAAAATGAAAACAAAGTGGGGAGTGGTGTTACTATTTGCTCTCCAACAGAATCGACAGACTAAGAAACACCAGTCACTGACTCGCAAATTCTCTAGCAGCAAATTTTAGAGAAAAGGAAACTACCAGATATTAATTCGAGTCAAGAAGACTCAAAATTTTTATTTATCAAAATCGAATAAGATAGCTTTCTTTGTAAACCAGGAGTAGTAGACGACTGAAGTATTTTCACAGCTTTGGCAAGGCTGGTATTATCACCTTAAAGCAGCAAGTATTAGTTTTTTAATAATAAATGTGGCCATCGTTCACCTTGGGACACAGCCACCCATGGCATTCACCTGCGCTCTCCCAAAAGTTGCGTACACCTTCTAATCGTAAAAAAAATTGTACGACTACGAAATATGCAAATATTTTAACCTATAAAGATAATCAGCGGTTAGTCCAACATTAATTTCAAGGCTGAACAATGACGACGTGGACAGGGCTTATAACAGAGTTTCAAAGGGACACGACAGTCGAATGTCACTAGGAGAATGTGTGTATGTTCAAGAAGTAGACATTGTCAAGTGGACAGTTGGCAGCATGCTAGAAAAATGGAAGTCAAGCGGATAATGTGCCCAAGGAACGACCGGGTAGGTGTAAAATATGTAAAAATGGCTGACAAAAGCCGACGCGCCTCAAGGGTCTTAATTTAGAGTTATGAGTCTACAGACAATACGGCATACCATGAATTTTCAAGGAAGAATTACACCCTCCCGTTTTTTTTTGTTTTTTTTTAAGGAGTTTACGAAGAGAAAAAGGTTGGTAACTACTGTTATAGGTTTATTTTATTGACTCATCCACAAATCTTTATTATCAGTGTCAGAGTCCAACTGTAAGGGCAGAAAACACAGTTCACGATGGCCCAGATAGTTTAGAGGCCCCCGGCTTAGCAGGAAAAGTATTCCCGTGGAAGAAAAAATCTAACAAGAAATAATCTTTAGGGTTCCCGAACGCAGATTTCCACTATGACACCAATAAATTTATGGTCGGAGATCTGTTCAGCGCTCTTCTTCGTAGATGACAGTCCTATTTTATGCAAGATTCGGTGGTCTCATTCAATGTTTATTCATACTGATGCACGATATTAATCTCTTAATTTTAATCCAACCAGTGCGGCTCAGTACCACTTCCCAAAACATTCTTTCTGAATGCTTACGACTCATGTAGAAATTCTCCCTCCCCCAAACCTTGTATGTTGTCAATGGTCCTGAGTAAATAAAACTAATAAAATGTGCTAAATCTTTTACAAAAAGATTTTTGTAAAGAAAGTATCATTTGTGAATATTTCTTAAAAATTTGTGAATAAAAAATTGAAGTTTAATTTCTTAAATTTTAAGAGTTATTGTACTGCAAATGCTAATTTATCAACAAGCCGTCATGAACACTTTAGATTTCGAAATTTTTCATTCTATTCCATTTTTAAACAGTTTTAAAGTTCAGTCACTAGGTAAACCTTTCTTCATTTTTGTTTCAGGTCAAGGTATGGTTCCAGAACCGTAGGTCCAAATACAAAAGGGAAAAAACAAAAGAAGAAGAACTGAACAAGTCGAACGCTGAAAGTATCGCTGCCTGTAACATCCTCCGGCTCTTACAAACTCATGGTCCAAATCCAACAGTGAACCAACCATTCACCTCCGCAATCAGTAGCAGTACCAGCAACGATGGAATACCCATGTTTCTTAATATTAACCCACGCACCGGAAATTCCTGACATGCAGCTACCCATTTGACATTTAAAGACTATTTTCATAGCTGTCATTCATAGGGGGATGCCATGCCGCACGATTATGTTATAAAGTGTCATAACACTATTTTTATTGCACACAAGGTTCTTTAAATGGATGTAGGGTTGCTGGCAAGTAAGTGTGGTCAGCGACGTAGAGGAACGCTTCGCATGTTACTGATATGCCATATAGCTAGAGGAGAAGGAAAGTCCTGAATAGTTTCTGACTATCATAACAGGAACATCAGCATATCTTAAAAAGTTGGTAAAATATAAAATTTTATGGGAGGGCTCTCGATTTTTCGCTATGCCACTGAACGAGGTTGATGATAATAATTAAAAAGAATCATAGCAGGAACCCAGATTGAAAGTGGAACATTTTTAATCAAGAAGAATATAAAAATTTTCAGAAGGAAAGTATACTGTATATAAACAACCCATATGAAATGGTTATGTATCATGTGATAATATTATGCATTTCGTAATGCATAAAAGGGTTATTTGTGAAGTTCTTGTTATAAGTGCAACAGTTTGTGAAATAAAATTAAATTTCTAGACTATTGCTTACATTATTTTGATCACACTTCATTAATGTAACATTATTGGTGATTTGATTTGCTCTTTAACTAGACTTGTACCCAGATTATAGTCTGTAAGACGCATTGTAAACTAGTTTTCAGTATGTTTTTCATTTGGTCTAACAATATACAAATGTTTCTGACCCTTGAACAACTTGACCATGAGAAAAGCAGTTTTTAGATAATTAATCATGGACCATAAAAGCGGTCTTTGCAAGACAAACCATTGCTGGAAATTCCAAAGACGCTTGAATTCCAAAGGATAATCAAACAAGAATCATGGGGATAATGGTATAAACACAAGGATATGTGGCTATTGGTTCTGATATCCTTTCGAAATCATCACTTCAGTCGGGTATATGCTTCTGACTCTTAACGCTGAAACTTGTTTGTAACAAAAAACAAGTTTCAACATTTGAATTTTCACAAATTTTGAGTTGCCGCTGGGTACGCAATGGTGTTGCACAGTGTTCAAATTGAGCTGAAAAGTAGCTCAAGCGTTCTGGTCATTAAAATTCCAAAAGAAAAAAGAAGAAAATGTAAAAACGATTAAAACGTCAGCTCATTCGTGATCGTATTTTTCGATCGTGATGTTCACACGTTGCAGCCAACAAGAACTAGTGTATAATGATAGCATGTGAGTCAGGTAAGCTTTCGAGAACATACAGAAAACTGTAAAATTCTGCATTTTACAATCCTGAATTCTTCTAAATCCCGATTATATAATAAATAAATAAATAATCACCAGTTTACAATACGTAAATATTAAGAAGATCCATCATTTTTATAAACGATCGCATTTTCAATTTTAAGAATCCATGTTAAAAAGGGTGACATTCGCTTTTAGCGCGAATTGCTCTTGCAAATAACAGCTATGTGGCTAGTCATACAGTGCTTGCGTCAGCCGGTGACTCGACTTGGCGCATTATGGCCTTAGATGCCAATGCGCCACAAAACAACAAACAACAACAACATCGGCCGGTAACCAGAGTTACGTCACTGTAAAACAGGTGAGAGCTAAGAGAATAATTGGTATGAGTACAGCTCGAAAAATGCATGTTTCGTAAACCTTTGGTCAGTCTCTTCCATAAATAACGACTTACTAAAGCGCCAACAATTGATTTAATTCCACAAGATTTTTTCTGCCAGTATAACTAATCACACAGCTCTTCAGCTGCAGGATATATATATATATATATATATATATATATATATATATATATATATATATATATATGTATATATATATATATATATATATATATACTGTCATTTTTAAACTGTATTCTCATCATTTACTTCCCTGTAATAAATCAGTGAGAATTTTCATGGTTAGGATTAGATGGCGATTATATCCACTGTGCTACCTGCGAGGACAAAGTGATATTTGAGTTTGGATATAGTTAAATATCTAACTAAGAAAATCATTAATTTTTATAGTTATCATCAGCTTTTTTATTTCCATTTTCTTTTTTATCTTTACAAACACCAAAGTTTGTTGAGATCTATAATACTGTAATACTGTGGATGGGACGAGGATTGAGAAACGACAAGCTATTGTTGTTGTAGTAGGGTTTTAGAAGCATCAGCGACTAAGGCCATATTGCACTGTGTATATTGTCTGCAAATTGCTTATGTTCTGTGGTCGATTTTATGTTTGCTGGTCGAAAAACCTGAGTTTCTGGGAGGAAAACCATGCTACCCTCGCCTGAGACTGACTAACTCAGCCACATTGTGAAAAGAACCCATAAAAACTCCTCACGTCATCGACTGGACTCTAACTCAAGTCTTGTCCACCCGGTGTAGGGAGGACCACGAGGGCCTGTAACGAGAACCTTGTTAGCAGTGAACATCAGTTTCTATAGGTTGTAATTTTCTATAAATACGTATGAAGGAAGGGAGATTATTTTGCAAAGCAGTGTAGATAACGTAATTGAAGAGGGAAAAATTAACTCATTTACCCTGCTACTGAATATACTTACTAACATGATGTCTATGAAAGTATTTATAAATCATAACATTATGATAACAATGTTTATAAATCATGTAATAAAAGTTTTCTTTATTGTCTATGGTGGCTTTATTGTTTTATTCATTTTTCACTCAGCCACAATATCAAACTTTTTCTCATTTATTTCAATAAATAAATCTCTGCTGATCTCACAATATATTTTTAAAAAAATCTCGCGACACGTGCCCGGTGGGGAAGAGAAAACAATCAAAATGAGAAAGTCGAATTCCAAATGAATGTAGAAATTGAAGAATGATGAAATATATGGACTAACATTCTGAAATCACTAGTGGCTTAACATGGTAGGAATCCAATCACCACATCGATAATCTATTCATCCTGATTGACATAACGCACAATGGATATTTACAAAACATGCAAATGTCTTTTACGAATACAATCAACTCTGATCCAATATCATATTAAGTTATTAAAATTTTCCGCTCATATATTCAGAACCTGCTGAGGCCCTCTGGTGGAACAATGCTACATCAATGTGTCTTTCTTATTTAACATTTTTACAATAACGTGCAACCATTTGCACACTACTGTGAGTATTGTGGTAATCGTTTTTTGTTTTGTTTTTTTCTTCTTGTTATTACAAAATTAGGTTGGTTGCTCCACAACATCCTTGTTGGCTGTGTCCTGTTTTTAAGGTTCCCGATCAAAGTCAGGCCTTGATCTCGGAACAGCGATTTGTGAGGCTTCATCTGCGGTAATCAAAGATAAAACGTGCTTCAGAATGGAGTAATCAGTTGTATTGTCAGTAGGAGGTGCCCTACCTGGTATATGGGGTAATAACAGATCTTCTGTAGCTGGAACAGATTCTTGTTCTGTCGATTGAGATGCAGATACGTGTGCACTATTGCTATTCACATTTTCCATTATGGGTGAGTGTGGATATATTACTGGTTCATGGGCATTCAAAGCTTCTTCCGTCTCTGGTTGAATTTCAACTCTTTCTGCGTTGCTGTTCGTTTGTATTGCTTCCTGTTCTTCTTCCTCATCGCCTTCGTCTTCTTCTTCGTATTCTCCTTCTACTTCTTCTTCGTCTTCATCTTCTTGCTCTGCTCCTTGATCTTTCTTTAGTGTGTATACCTTTTTTTCGGGCCACTCTGATGCTGAAAGGTGTAATTTTTCTTCTGGAATTTGAAGTTCCATTTCAGCTGGCTGTTCATTGGAATTAGCAATTCTGAATGGAATATCATCTTCGATAGCCACCTGATGACGTTGAAATTGAGGTGTTAAGTATGGTCGGCCTGGAAGTAAAGGGAGTGGATGTGGCTGGCCTCTAAATATTGGTGGTCTTAGTCGAGTACCAAATGGAACATTACTCGGACGGCCTTGGTTGATGTCACTACTTTCAACTCTTGTCGGGAGAGGTCTCTTTGGGATGAAGCGAGTGGGACTATGGACTGGACGAGGAATAAGATAAACTTCTCTATTTCCACCCTGAGGAAAAGGAATGAAGTTAGGTCGGAGTAGTCGGGATGGTACGGGTTGTCGCTCTTGATCATTTAAACCTCCTGGGCGAGGAATACTGCCCATGTATCCTTGAGGTTTGTGTCGTATATGACGTGGAGGTAGCATTTTTTCACGTTCTCCTTGGTATCCCATGGGATTACCCATTGTATAGGGAAGTTGCTTTTCACGTTCTTCATCTGGAGCTTGGATGGCTACATAAACTTGTTGGGATCCATGGGCCTGCAAGTCCGCATCTGAAGGTCTAGAAGGAGGAGAAGGTGGAGGAGGATAATTCACAGGAACGTGACGAGGTGGAAGTTGCACATACACAAAGGATTCTTCACCAGGACGAGGCCTGTGGTTACCAGGCAAAGGATAGGGAGGAACAGGTCGAGCTCCTAAATGTACCACAGGTGCATTGGGGTTGGACGGCAGAGAAAGTAAGGATGGAGGAATATTGTTACCAAACTGCGATGGACGCTGAATGGCTTGAGTTGCTGGGATTGTTGGAAGTTTACCGTTTCCTGCTTGATGGTTGATGTGATTTGGGTTGCCACTCTGTCGATAGCTCGATACATTAAATCCACTGAAATCTGGTTTTCCTGGCTTGAAAGAACCATGAAATGGAACAGAATCGTTTGCTCCAAATGGAAAAGGCTTCAGTGGACCTGGAGGAGTTGTTGGATCAGGAAACCTTGCCGGCTCATTGTTTGGATGGGAAAACAAGGGAATAAATCCACTTTCATACTGAATTTCTGGATTTTCTGCAGAAGCCCCTTGTTGAATTATTGGAAATCTTGGAGAAATGTCTACAGATGGATGAGGTTGCTCACGATCAGCATCTGCTTGCACAAGCTGTTGTTGAATAAAAGGATGTGGATAGTGAGGATTACGATTTGGATCAGCAATTACTCGTTGAAACATTTGTATTGGGCCACCTGCATTCATAAAGGGTTCAGGGGGAACTGCAGCATCAGACATATAATCGAAAGGAATCTGTTGTTGTGCCTCTTGCTGGATGCGGTTCGGAAGTCTTCCAGAATTAGCGATTTGATCTTCGAGTTCGTCCTGTCCATCAACGTCTTCTTGTTCCTCAGTCAAGGGAAGCTGCGACTGTTGATCGATGTTCACTTGATCTTGAATTTGTCCTTCACTGTCTGAAACTTTTTCTGCTTCTCTCTCAGGATCGTTAACTCTGGTTGAATTATACTCTATTAAATAAGGATCTGGCGAAGTCTCTTCACATGTGTCCACTACATAGATTCTTCCTCCCATGTTTGAACCAAAAAAGCTCTGAAAATAAAGGAGAAGAAATTTTTAAAAATTATTGAAAAGAACGATTCATATAAAGTTTAGATTTCTCAATAAACTGCCACTTCGGAACAATAAAATGAGGCATACCTCTCGACTATAAAACAGATAAAGGCTACATGTCTTACCTGATAATATAGAATATCAGGGGTATCAACATCAGGATGAAATTCCAGCTGAGCAGCATCTCCCACTTCGCAACTGAGTTCCAACGTATATTGGTTTCCCAAAAGATTTGATGATGTCTCTGGTTGTTCCTCGTTATTATTCGTGAAGCTCCATCTACAAAGTCTCCCAGCTAGAAATTAAAATGTACTAAAATTAATTATAATTTGAGTAATAAATACCCACTGTTTTATTATTATGATAATAGTATGGTGAAATAATAAAAGTAAACTACAGCAATGACTTGTTTTAATTTTTTGTTATTCTGAAATATTCTTACCTGCTGTTGGTACAGACTGTCCATTCTGGTCTTGGGCTGTTCCTCCAAATATTTCTTCACTCTACAAAAAATAAGAAAATAGTTGTAAGTAGCCAATTTTTATGTTCATAGGATAGAAAACCAAATAAACAGTAAACAGTGTATATGAGGACTGAGTATAAAGAAAAAAATATTATAATATAACGCGATTATTGAATAGCAAAAGGTATTCAAACCAACGTATAATTTGGTTTACGCGTAGACCTGCTGTATAAGGTCACAATGCGTTATATGCTGGCAGTGTGGGCCATTCTGTAGTAAACATACTCAAAGGAAGCATGTCCCGAGAAATGTCGAAAATTAACTCGATGATGGTGTTCTTTAATTCTTCACCAGAGTGTGTATCGTTCAAGATATCCTACAAAGAGACATCAGGAGAGGTAAGATCTGATAATCTTGGTAGCGATAGTTCCTTAGAGATCAACTCTATTTTCAAACAGATTTCACTGCCTGTAAAGCAACTGAAACTATGTATGTTGGAAATACCCTTCCAAACCAGTTGGTCTGTGAACCACTTTTCCAGATATCCTTAGGTTTTGACTATTTTTGGACGTCTGCAGTGACAGCATTTAATTAAGTTAAGTTAATTAACTTTATTAATTTAACTTGATCCGTTCTCAATAAAGATATTATCTCTAAAAACTCTAAAAAAAATTAAAACTCTAAATCTATATCTCATTCTGTATGCGTTGAGATATTATTTGAACTTTGACATTAAACGACTTCAGCAAGTTTAAAAATATTTTTTACTCTACGTTTGCTCATTTCAGATTTCTACACAAAGTCATGTTACCATAGAAACGTCGGTAAGTTACAATATTGGACGCAGGGAGAGAAGTCTTAATCGGAGTATACAGGATGACTGTAAAGCTGCGATTTTAATTACAGTACAACAAAAATCTGTAATTATTAATATGTCCATGCCAATTTTTAACCCCATTTTAAATGTCTAAGAAACTATGAACAGAGTCACAAGCTTAGAAATAAAGCCCACAAAGCAAGTCGTCCCGAAACAAGATTCGTTGTAGACTTTGGCTGTTTTCTCCCCCCCCCCCGGAAATACTTATGAATTCTCAGGTTTATAGAGTTTATGATTCTCACTCCCATGCTATTGGTTCGCTTCACAGTTCCCCTATGAAAGGAACTTGGTTGCCTCGCTCTAGTTCAGCCACTGCTCAAATGGAAAATCATAAATCGTAATATAGCAGTTAATAATTGGTCGTACATTTTTTGTGGCAATGTATGAGCTCATCTGTACTGTGTGTATGTATTGGTATTCGCGTACGATGGTACGTTGGTAAACAGAAAGTAAAACATGATCAAAATTATTTTAGTGGAGAAATTTGAATATACGCGTATTGATGGGACATAGACTTACCTGCTTGTCTGTGGGAGATTTCTGACCATAGCCTCCTTGAGGATTATCTGTGATATAGAGTGGATGATACAACGAAAGCCTTTTGGGATTGTTTCCTCCTTCTACTAAGAAGATGTAGCTCTTTCCTCTTTGAACCGTAATATCTGGAGTTGGGAGTCCATTGATGTACCAAACGAACCTTGGCTGATCCGTATCATCTGTAAAAGAAAAAAGGCTTTGTAGAATTCACTCTTTTAAACTTACAAGGGATAATATTTTTTATTTTCTGTTTTTATTTTATTTTTATTTACCATGTATATATTTTCTCAATATTAAATAATCCCTAAGAGTATTCAATGTTAAAGGATGCTATTATGTAGTTGCTATGTGACCACGTAATAAATGTGAATCAACTCTTCCTCAGTAAGAAATAGGTAAGGTCTTGAATGTGCTTGTTCATACTTAATACATGGATCTGCAGAGGAACGATTGTATTTAGCAAAAGCAAAGCTACCATTAGAGGTCTATTGGCATCCTGGTCACGTCTAAGCTTAGCCATTTCTCTACCATCATTACTTCTGTTGCTAGACCGCATGAGGATCTTTTCTACCGTTTCAATGAATATTTCATTCTCAAGTATTGCTATCTCCATTATGCGCATAATATGCAGGTCACGTGGAACCCCTTGACAACCAAGCATAGCATTTGGCAACAGAAATAGCAGAACAGGCCAATCTAAATGTTAATGCAATCTGCGTGTTTTGCTTTCTGTGGTCAAAAAAAAAAAAAAAAAAAGGAAGGGGAAGAAATTAAGAAAAATATTCGTATCACGCATCCTTCAAAGTGTGCAATTTGTGTATCCGAAATACCCTCTACAGAGACATGAAATATCCGGAACACAATTTGTTGGCTCCGTGTCAATGAGCATTCCACATGCAAGAAACTACCGATTAAATATGCTGCGGAGACATCAAGATTCTTTTGAAAATTAAATGGAAACATAGTTGATAAAAGGATTACAATCTTTTAAATTTTGTCCGTTGACTGTTACCAGTCAGCAGAATAATTAATTATGAATCAAATTAGATGCTAATGAATAAACAAGACATTGCATTGTAAACATTGAATTGAGATGAAAACAAATCAATCATAAGAAGCATTAAATTACTTCAAGTAAACAAAATTAAAATGTGGTTCTAGCCTACATTATATTCCGATTTCCATCTTAAATTTAATGGAATATATGAATCCGCAAAAATCAATCGGATATTAATGAAGATAAATTATATCCAATCGCTATCTTACCTTCCCCTTCTGGCAGTATCTGTGAGGGACCGATCTGCATTCGGAAGGTTCGGTCTATAGGACACACGATTTCTGGAGTGCTGCGAGTTGACAGATTCTCTGACTCACTTGAGCTCACCTCATCGTCAGGCGGAGGACAATTCCATTTTGATTTGCGTCCGAAGTCCATCAACAAGTTTCCTGTAATTAATGATACTTTGTAAGCAGGGTAACTCTCCACCTAATTATATTCATAGATAGATAGATTAAGAACACAGTTTTCTTACCTTTTGTCCTTATTCTGTGGTAACCGATGGAGCCGTCATCGCTTCGTGGTCCAATGGCCCAAACCACTGCTTGTGGACCATCCGAATATACCTGTTGGTCGAACTGGGCATCTTCTATGGGTTAAAGGTACACAGAAGATTAGAAAACCATGCAGTTCACATTATTTATTTATTACGAGATTTGAAAATTAAGTTCCAGGATTAAGTTTCACCCAGGTAAAAGCAGTTAGGACCATGATGCAACACGCATGGCATCACGCTTTAAACAGATAAGACCATGATGGCATACGCCTTGCAAACTGATCTACACGACTGCTTCCCTCTACAAGGTCATTTGAGTATTGCAAATCGTTTGCACGCAGTCGTGTTAGGACTGTTCAAGCCGTTTTCATTGTGTTAAGGGGTAGAACAAAGATCGAATATTAAATTTTGTTTGAAGCAGCAGGAAAATTTGACCAAAATCTATGAATTGGTAAAACAAGTAAAAGGCAACGATTCTCTATCTCATTGGCTTGTTTTTATTGATCTATAAGATTTGGCGATGGCCTTGAGGATCTGTAAGAGGATGAGCATTGTGGCCACCCACCAACAACGCTTCGAGTGCAGATCTTAGAAATGTCAAACAAGTCCGCACATTGATTGCGTCTGATTGTCGAATAACTCTTCGAATGACGGAAGAACAAATATATATTAACAGAGAAACATGTTCGGATTCAGGCAGACGTTTTGTTTGACCGATGAACAAAGCTGCTCAGACTGGAAGCATGTGAAGATCTCATTAAGCCATTGATAATCTTTCCGTTTATGAATCGATCGTAACAGGTGCCAAGTCTTCGTGTTTAGAATATGATCTACAAACGAAGAGGCAAAACATGGAATGGCAGTTGACATGCTCTCCGAGACATGAATAATTTCGGTTTCAAAATTCAAAATCCAAAGTGATCCTGATGACGTTCTTCGATTTCGATAGCATATGAATTTGTTCCACCAGAATTCACGAGGCATTTGTTCCAGCAGGTAAAATAGTGAATAAGCATTAGCATTAGCATTAGCAGAGACATATGATGCAAGAAAGCAAGCTTATTCAGCATCAGCCAAAAAAAAAAAAAAAAAACCCACTCCCATTTCACCCCTCCGTTCGTTCGAAATACCTGTTCAGTTGAGCTTTAAATTTGTTTAGGCTATCAACTTCAACAACAAGTGATGGAAGTCGGTTCCACCAACCAACCACCCGCTGGCCAAAGGCAAATTTCCGCACATCTATCCGACATCCGTCCTTCCTCAATTTGAATTTATGCCCTCTGAGGTGATTATTCTGAGAAAGATGAAGAATCCCATTGGCATTGAGCAGGCTCAAACCATTCAAAGCCTTATACACCTCTATCAGATCACCTCGCCGGTGCCTAGTCTCCAAACTCTGTAATTTGCAAAACTTAAGCCTTTCTTCGTAAGAGCAACCCTTTGTTCCATTTACTAATCTTGTTGCCCTTCTCTGTACCCGTTCCAGCAGCTCTACATCCTTCTTGAAATGAGGCCTCCAGACCTGTATACAGTACTCAAGATGTGGCCTTACCATTGCCTTATACAAGGGAATAATCACCTCCTTATCCCTGCTAGAAAAATTCCTGTATATCATTGACAAGACACCATGAGCTACTCTTGCAGCTCGTCTGCACTGCTCAGAGAACTTCATATCTGCCTGCACAATTACCCCCAGGTCCTTTTCATTCTCCACCACTGTCAGTGTAGTACCGCAGAGTTGATACGTTGCTCTGGGATTACTGTTTCCCATATGCAGCACTTTACATTTGTCGATGTTAAACCTCATTTGCCACCTCTCAGCTCATCTGTTCAACCTTTCCAGATCCTGTTGCAGCAGCATAGCGTCAGTATTGTCCTTAACGACCCTGCCAACCTTTGTATCATCTGCAAACTTGGACATTAAACTTGATATCCCATCATCAATATCATTCATAAACACCGAAAACAACAACGGACCCAACACTGAACCTTGAGGAACTCCACTAATAACATTAGTCCACGTTGAGCAGTGTCCATTGATTACCACTCTCTGTCTTCTGCCACTCAACCATCCCCTTATCCATAGCAGCAATTTGCCTCCAATACCACACTGCTCCAATTTGTGCAGCAGTCTTCCATGTGCAACAGTATCAAAAGCCTTTCTAAGATCCAAATATATAATATCAAAGTTATTCCCTGCATCCAGTTCTTTTGTGACTACATCATAGTATCCAATCAAATTGGTCAGGCAAGACCTGCCCTTAACAAAACCATGCTGCGTCTGAGCTATAACTGAATTCTTGTCTAGATGATCCTGCAGTGCTTCTTTAACCAGTGCCTCCATTAATTTACCTGGAACAGAAGTTAAACTAACAGGTCTATAATTACTTGTGTCAGCCTTTGATCCTCCTTTGTGAATTGGGGTTACATTTGCACATCTCCAGTCTATGGGTACCTCCCCTGAGTCCAAAGAAGCTCTCATAATTATGGCTAGGGGTTTGCATACTTCCTTTGCTGCCTCCTTTAATATAACTGGATAGATCCCATCCACCCCAGGTGCCTTTTTTATGTTTATCCTCAACAATCTCTCCTCCACTTTCCTCTCAGTTATTACAAAATCATCCAGCTCACTGCCAATGTTTACTTTACCTACATCATTCTCCTTCCTGAATAACTCTTCATGCGTGAATGTAGATGCAAAATACTCGTTTAGATTGTTAGCCACCTGAGCAGGATCCTCAACTGTTGAACCATCAATATCCAGTGGACCAATCTGATTCATCCCTTTCCTTTTCGAGTTCAAGTATGTAAAGAACTCTTTTCTGTTTTTCTTTGCATCCTTTGCCAAGGATTTTTCATAGTCTGCCTTTGCCTGCCTAATCTCCTTTGTGACTTGGTTACAGACCAACTTATATCTATCATAGGCTTCCATGTCACCCATTAATTTGTATGTATCCCATGCATTTTTCTTCTCTGCCACATGTCTCATTAGTTCATCTGACAACCATTTAGGCCTAAACCTTGAACAATATTTCTTAGTTGGTATGTAAAGCCTGGTAGCCTCCAAGATTAGTTCCTTGAATGCTTCCCATTTTGAGTTTGCTGTTGGTAACATCATCAGTTGGTCCCACTGTATAGAATTTAAATACTGTCTCAGACCATCATAGTCGCCTTTACGAAAACAAAAACCCTTCCCTTTACCTCTGATGGTAGTTACCTCCTTGAGTAAATCCCACTTCAACACACTGTGATCACTGCCACCTAGTGGTTCATTTATCTGCAGGTTCTTAATGCATGAAGAATCACTACTGATAATCAGATCAAGAGTATTGCTCCCTCTTGTTGCCTCACGAACATGCTGATGTAGAAAACAATCATCCAATAAATCCACAAAAGCCTTGCTAGTGTGCGAGTGACCAACCCACAAATTCCAGTCAATATCTGGGAAATTAAAGTCCCCCATTATAAGACTCTCTGATTTACTGGCCCACTCTATTTCCCTGTACAATATCTTATTATACTCATCAGAGTCATTAGGCCTATAGCACACTCCTACTCTCAATTTTGATTTCCCTATGCTTATGTCACACCAAACTGACTCGACACTGCCCTGTCCATCGATGTCGACTGGCTTCACTTCCTTGGACTTTATGTGTTTCTTAATTAATAGCATAACCCCTCCTCCCCTCCTGTCCTGTCTATCCTTTCTATACACATTGTATTCCCCAAATTCCAGTTCCGCATTACTTATATCTGTGTGACACCACGTCTCTGATATCCCAACAATATCTGCCTTTGATGTTTTGAGCAATACCTCAAATTCATCAAATTTATTTACCAAACTCCTAGCATTGGTGTACACGCAGGTATACATGCACCTGTTTCTATTCTTAGCTACTCTAACACAACCCATGTGTTTACTTGTACCGCAATGACTACCAGCAGTCTCTGAAATATCCTGCATCTTGTTTTTCAGACTTCTGCTCATTTCAATAGAAGCAGTGCAAGAATCACTTCCACCTCTGCCACTGGCTACTGTTAATCTATTAGTCTTTGTCTCCCCCTAAGCTAGCAGTTTTCCGACCCACCTAACACTGCCTCGACAGCATCAGCAAAAATTCTTGCACCCTTTCTATTTAAGTGTATCCCATCCCTGTAGAAGCAATCTCTCCTGTTAACAAGTACAGTCCAGGCTGAAAAAAATTCTACCCCTTGAGCCTTGCACAATCCCTCCAGGGCCGAATTGATCGACAAGGCTCTCATCATATACTCCCTCCTATCGTATCTGGGCAGAATTGCAGACACTTTCAAGTTCAACCCTAATTCACGGCTTTTTTTCAACAGTGACCTGTACTTGCTAAGTAATTCCGCCGGTCTCCTACTCTTAATATCATTAGTGCCAACGTGTACAACTATATCACCTTTTGTGCCCTTAAAAGATGATATCCGCTCTACAACGTCATCAACCTTTGCCCCTGGCAGACATACCCTGGTCCTATTCCACCTATCCTTTTTACAAAGTATGTTCCCCGTTTCCCTGACAATAGAGTCACCAACAACTACTAGTTCCTGTGGGACCAGCGCATTCTGCCTAGGGGGCTGCTTCTGTGTTGCCTGATGACCAAGTGCAAGCTCTGGCGTTGATGTGGGCAGCTGAGAGCTTGATGGGCCCCTCAATTTATTACCTTCGAGGGCATCCACCCTGTCCTTCAAGCTCTCATAAAGGCCCATAACAACGCTGAGTTGTCGCCTGATTTCCTTGCACTCCTTACATCGTGCACACACAGAGACATCCCCCTTGGCAGTATCATGTCCCGTACCCGATGCTCCGCAAACATTAAGCAAACAGTGCATTTTAAAAGACTGTGATTCAGAGGGCAACTGCCCCCCTCAGTTCTCCCCTGAACCACAGCACTCCCATTAGCTTGAGCCTTTTGCTTTGCTGCTCTGGTCAGAGTCATGATTCCGATTTAATTCAATAAAATTCAAAACAAAAATTAAATCCTTAAGTTATATCCCAAAACAGTTATGTTATATATATTTTTTTTTCGGTATCTAGTGTTTTCTACGAGTTCCCTTTATACAACTTCCGTATCACGTGCACCACTATAGTTATGTATTAATTATTTGTTACGATTAAGTCGTTATATATATATAGAGTTAAAAGTACAATTTAATTGACAATAAAGTTTATCAAGATTAATAGATTTACTGATTAATTGACAATATTATATTATGCACTATACGACACTAAGCTTATGCTATCGTGTAAAATGGCGGGAATTCACGAACGGTACTTCTACGGACTCGTAAGTATTGATTAGCTTCCAAATCTCGCTATCTCAATTTAGAATAAACTAAGGATCCTGACTAGGTCTATAATCTACTTATAGAAGATAATTTGATATAACAGTTGGTTAATAAATCGACTAAATTTGGTTAAAAAAAAATTGGTTTGTGACACGTGGATTTGATACCGTTACCGATACTAAGTAATATCTACAATATCTCTGTCTAAGTTAAACTTTAAACTAAGTATCGTAACTAGGAATATAAAGCTACTCTAGAAAATAAGTTAATATGACAATTTAAACTAATAAAGCAGAAAAGGAATCACGAAAAACTTCTCTGTTTGAAGAGCTTTAAGGTACAATGTCCGCGCAGGCCAACCTCGCACCCAGACTAAGGAGTACTATGCACAAGTTTTGTATCGTTTGATTAAGAGAATTCACTGAGCGAGGCATCAGTTTCAAAAAAATTGGGACTGGTTTTTCTACACCACAATGCTAGGCCGCATTCTGCTCTGATTATCATGGATCTGTTTTTGAAAAAGAGTGAGATTGTGGTGTTAAATCACCCAGTTATCCTTCTCTCAGTCTATCCTTGCTCTCCAAAATCAAATCCGCTGAAAGGACGACAACTTGACGGTGAAAAGGATATTGAAAGAAACGCGACCAAAAAATTATTGGCAGTCAGTTCAAATGAGCTCAAAAATTGTTTCAAAGGCTCTACGAACGATTTCAGTTTTGTGGCTGGTCAGGGCGATTACTATGAAAAATATTAAAAGCACGATTTTCCATTCTAACGTCTAGCTTCCTTTAAATTGGCACAGTCCCAGAACTTAATTTCCAATTTAATAATTTCCATTCAAAGTTATTGAAATTAACATCAGAAGAAACATCAAACATCACTGGTTTAATATCACTACAATGAAGATTGACATAGAGACAGAGTCTCATCTTACTTTTTATGTGGATCAGTATAGTGGAATCTACAAAGATGCTTTTGAGAATATCAAGATTTTTAACTTCTTAAAAGAGTATTTTCAGTTGGTGAAAAATACATTAAATTTGTTGGACATTTACCGGGATCGGAGAATCTAAAAACTTCACAGAGAAGGGGAGGATCTTAACATGATACTCTTAAAGGATTCACTATATAATATTTGGTTTGGTTGCTCATAAAACTTGAAAAGGTCAGTTCATGAGGTTTATTAATAGGTTTAATAATTTAAGCATATTCTTAAAAGAATGCGTGTATCGAACTTACCTGCCTTTACAGGTCTCTTAAATGTGATCATTGTATAGCCATTTACAGTTGCAGCATTAAGCATTGTTGCACTGTTTACACCCCCAGGAAATTTTGTGTCCGGACAAACACCTCCATTATTGGTACACTGAAAAGGAAAAAGAACAGAAGGAATGAAAACCTATGTATTACTACAAAACTATTCAAATCAAATTACTTTCATGAGAGCCACATTTATCAAGAACAGTTTCTCCTTCAAATCTAAAATCATTTGTTTATTATTGATTTTGTTACTGCTGTTTTATTTTATTTTTTTCAAAAATATCTTTTTACGCATGCACCAGTAAGTTGTACTTTCAGCTGGAACACCAGTTTCTTTTACAATTTACTGTTTAATATTTGCAATTTACGTTTTATCTTTTAATAAAATATATAAATTGTACTGTTTATACTCTTGGCACCCATATAAGATTAAAGGAGTTTGCAACTTAGAGAGAACACAAGAACATTGTCTTATTTAGCAGTTACGTGAGTTACTCAGTCACCTTTACAGCTGTGCACGTACATTACATACCCTTCGCGCTTCACCAGTGGCTATTATGGCCTACCTACCTTTCACCATTTCAAATTTTCTTTTATAAATTCGAACGAGCAGTTTATCCCGAGTTTTTCATCCAGCAAAGCAGGCAAATCGACCAGAGAACACACGCAGTTTACAGACACAATACACATGGGTAGATGAAATAACTTTCCAGGTGACTCTAATAAATAGTTCTTCTATATTGTGAATTCCTCTGACCCAGCGTGTAAACAGAAAATTTATATATTGTAATGATCGAGAAGACATTTTGAAACTTTTTCAGTGGAAGCCAGTTGCACCAATTGTCACCAGTAATACGAGTAAATGGAGGTATGAGATGAACAGCAAAGGCTATTACTGTGAGAGGATGAGAGACTTGCTAGACTCGTATGCAGTAATACAAATTCGAAATTGTCTCCAAACGTATTAATTTTTAAACTCTTAGGTGAGTCTGGAACAGCATTGTAATTCCTCGAACTGTTCTGTCCTGGTTAATGGTTTTTCTTCATAAAGTTGCGTCTTTCTTTCTGGTCGATTCTTTTCTAGACTTTTTCAGAATCTTGAAAATACTTTTCTTTTTCCGCTAATAGGGTAAACGCTGCTTCTTTTACCCTAATAGGAAAAAGGGCTATTTCTTCCCTTTCTGAATACCACTCTGCAACGGTATGCCCGCAAATACAATAATACCATCATAGGCGCACTCGCGGAGGAGTTAGTGGGACAAAACCTCCTCAAGGGCATTTTATGTTATATTTTTTTTTACTTTACTGTCACGTACTGATGCTTGTAAAAGCCACCAGTGTGGAACATAAGAACCCACTCCCTCACGAAACAAAATTTCTGGTTGCACCATTGTACACCATTTTATATTAGAATGGCTACCTTACATTAGGAAATGCTCTGCTGAAGCATGAAATATGTGTGGAAACACAAACTTCGAAAAACGCAAATAGCTGCCTCCGTGGCGTGTTCGGCTGTTACCCGAAAAGTTGGTGGTTCAAGCCCACATGGGGGCGTTAATGGTTTTTATTCTCTCTTTATGAAATAAAGCTTTGTGCCACAGAAATTTCGTTAGATCAATTATAAATTTTTCCACTCAGCATATCTCTTTCTTCTCGTGAACCAATTTCCCTCTCCAAAATCGATTATCCCTAACATCACAATTATAATTATCCTAATAATCCCTTTCACTAACATCGAACCAGGTAATTTCCAGTCAAATTTCATTGTAATAGTATTCGCCATATAGTGCGAATACTATTACAATGAAATCTGTAATAGTATTCTAATATATGTTTCTGTGTGTGTGTGAACACTGGGTTTTCTGAAAAGAAAATTCAAAGTTTTATTTATTTTTACATAAAAATATAATAATAACTTTATTTATGATCAATTTGCTATACATAGAACGAATAGACCAGTTCCAGAGGGTTGGTTTCGCGGAACCCCCCTGGAACTGGTCTACGATCCCCAGTTTTGGAAGGATGCCCTAGGGGAAGACGGGACGTTCTTCGGGACATTGCTAGATGAAGCAGGACTTCGAAGTTTTGAGAAACTAAAACAAACGGCACAGGAGAGGCAAAGTTGGAGACAGCTCATCAGAGGAACTGATCAGTCACAAGACTGAATTACTGCTGATGATTTAAAAATCATGCTATGTCAAACGTCTTTTTCCCTAGTGTAATTTTATCAAAATTTATTTTTGGAGCTTTTACAATAGTATATACATAAAATTGAATATATACAATCCAAAATAATTCAATAACTTTTGCAACCAAAAGGGATTGCTGATTGTCGATGAATTAATCTCAGACTCTGTTTAGAACTTTCATTAAAGGTTTGAAATGTATTTATACAGTTATAATTTAGAAGTTTTTGTGTTTACTTAACCCAGGACTATAGTCGGATTTTAATGGTTTGTATCCTTTTGTACTTTATATGGAATTTATTAAGGAGTTTAAAACATTAGTGTATAGCAATTGATTTCCTGTTCTGCTGTATATTGTCATCAATGTAGAATTCTTTATGTATTTGTCATTTGTTTCTATGTAATTGAATTTTTTTATAATGATTTAATTTTAATTTTTTGCACATCTTAATTGGATTTTTAATCTGTGTGTCAAAACTAATATCTGCTCCAGTGTGTTCACGGATCTGCATGTTGTTTGTCTGAAAAACCTGGAATAACTCATGAGGAGGCAACCCTGTTCATGATTGCAAAGGCAGGGGTCTAGGCCTAGTCAAACACGGCATGCATCTAGATTCCGTAAATGGTAATAGACACAGCCAAAATCAGTGATATCCAGTAGAGTAACGGCGACCATGTGCGCTCTTGTTCCTTATAAAATTTGCAAATAAAATATACTTTCAAACTGTTGCAATGTTGTAGCTTCTGGTCAAAAGGCGCGTGTCGCCGATATGTTCAATTTTGCATATATTTCCTTAGAAATATATGTAAATTTATTTACTTCACATTTTTATATTGACTGTAATTCTAATTTTGGATTATAGTGTTAATTTTTTTTTTTATTAATAAAAGTAATGTGTAGATGTCCTTGGAAAATATTTTGCCTAGGACCCAAATTCCCTGTACAAAGGCATATTGTTATAGGGAGCGATTCCAGTTCAAGAAATCAGTCGTCTTTGTGGTCACCCTACTGAGGTTTTTAAACCTTAAAATGATTCGGAAAAACTTTTTTCTGAGTCATTTTGAGGAGCCCTTTGAATCTGACTTCTATCAAGGATCTCAAACGTTTTTAATAATATTTCTCAAAGTATTCGATGAAAGTGAACATTACCTAAAATATAAGTGTGTTAGAAGCCTGAAAATAGTGCGAGAGGGGAACTCAGTCATGAGTCCTCCCTCCCACTATTTAAAACAAGTCAGCTACAGCACATTTGTGTTGCGTTTTGGTTTGTATTCATTAAAGGCAAGGCTCCAGTCCTTTCAAATATGAGTCAAAATTACAATATATATGACTGCTATATATTCTTTAAGCTCCTAAAAATTTCTTAGTATTTTTAGTTAAAAAAAAAAAAAGAAGAAACATGTCAGAACAGCAAAAGTAATTTTTAGGTATGCAGAAGAAGATAAAAAAAAATCTTTTCCCTCTCCTAAAAATTCTTGCCTCATGTATCGCTGCGGATACACAATTATATAAATTTTTTTTAAAATGGAGATTTCTTTTTAATTTAGCATCGCCATATTTTATAAATTATCTAATACTAATTGTCCAATATTTTAAATAATAATTTAATAATTAAATTAAATTTAAACCTTTTATCTTGTCGCTTAGTGGCGCTCTACACACTTAACAAAAAGGCCTAAAATGTTCATGAGATGATACAAAGAAGGTAAGTAGGGGCTATTTTTTCGTTTTATTTAAAACAAAAATCAGTATTTATTTGATAATGACGATTATTTAACGATAGTGATAAGAATGGTAAAACTGTTTCTGGTTTGCAATAAGTTTCGTCTTAGCAGAAATTACACATACTCGATTCGTAATTACAATATAACTGTATTTATTTTCGCATCAATTTTATTTTAATTGCGTGTCAATAAAACATAATTTAATATTTATTCATTACTTTTATTTTAATGTTAAAAGTAGTGGCAACCTCGTGTCGTGTGCCATTCTTCTTTTTAACAAGCAACTGCAGATTGATTTTACAAGCACTAACTATGATTACTAAGTTATAATAATTATATAAAACTTCAAGAATAATTACAAGATAATACATGAGGCATTCCTAAGAGGAATTTTTGAAGTCCACTTTGAGAAATTCTTGGAACATTTCCTAACAAGGGAAGCAGTTTTATATAGCATAAAAGCACTGTTGTTTATTGTATACTGCTTTATTTTTTAAATTAAGTATAAGTACTTTAAGTATTTGGGGTCCGTAGTTCCCCTTCCATCCCTTTCAGATGGACCCTGATACGTTAATAGACACAAATGTAAACACTACATATTCGTTCGGTAATCCGACATTGTACTAGTTAACATTCCCAATGAATGTACAAATCATCCATTACTTTACAATTTGGACAATAGATGGCGCCACGTACTTAACCTAATAAGGTAGATACTGTACTTCGTAGTAGTAATGTAAATACTACTGTATATTGTATTACCATGTATCGATTAGAAAACGATTAATACAAATCTGAGTTGTATACACAAATAATCTGTAAACCGGATAAAGTTAAAAAATAATTTTAGAATAATTATTTCAAAGTTCAATCCAGTATACGAACAGTGGAGTGAAAAAAAAAAAAAATTAATTCAGTCGTTTATTTAAGAAATTTGAGTTTTTATTTATTGTTCATTTTGATCGAAAATCATTTCCTTAAGAAAAAAAAAAAAAAACTATAACCAAAAATTTTAAGTTTCGGTGACATTGCACTATATGGAGGATTTTGGACCAAATTTATGCTTAGATATATGAGGTAATTGTGATTTGCCAAGACACGTGACAACTTCAAACCAGACGTTTATTTTCATCTTGTTATATGAAGCTACAGTTTTGTTAACGTTGAGTGATTAAACCAAAATGGCTGCCCAATTTGTAACGTGGACAAATAAAGAAGTGCACAATTGTGTGATTTCTGCCCTCGTGGGTAGCGCAGTTGGTATGATCGCCGTCCTCCCCACACCCAATGGAAAAGATTCGAGTTTGAGTCTCGTCGATGACCTGAACAGTTTCTATGGGCCCTTTTCACAAAGTGGCTGAGTTAGTTGGTCTCAGACGAGGATAGCATGGTTTTTTCTCTCGGAAACTCAAGTTTTTCGCCCAGCAAATAGAAAATCGACCACAGAACACGCGAAATTTACAGATAGTATACACGGAGAAATATGGCCTTAGTCGCTGATGCTCATAAAACCCCACAACAACTACAACATGTCCGATTTCTGCATTCCAAAGGAACTAAAATCACAGAACTTCTTCAACAACTGCGAGCTGTGTCAGAGATGTGTCTATCCAATAAACCAGTTTGATTTTCTTGGATAGTAATACATACCGCAGACCTCAACCCTTCTGATATCTGGTGGGGAACCATTTCGGTGATGACAATGAAGTTAAACAACGTTGAATCCTGGTTACCTTACTTTTCAAACAGTTCTCGTAATGTAGTTTGTACTGAAATCATCCTGACACTGCTGATATTGTTCTTCCTTTGAGAAATTTCATTTATAGAATAATGTCTTTATCATTATGACCATAAAGAGTTATTGCAACGTACTGCATCTGATGTAAAGGGTTACATGATCAATAAGTCAAAATGAGTACAAAAAATTATTCTGCTTTACATATACCGCTATACAGATTCTTGATCGTTAGATGTATTTCTTGTAAAATTCAATTTTATGGTCTAAAAAAATAATTTTAATCCAGCATTGGAAATCGGTTATTTTAAGCTGTAAATTTTGTTGGTTTGAATCAACGTAGAGGTAAAATAAAAATATTTAAAATCTGGTTTTGAAGTTCTTCTACTGATGTTGGAAATTGGGTCTAAATATATATGTATTTATTTATTTAACGTACTTATTCTCAACAAAACAGAAGTTTTTTTATTTTTTTTTTAACTCTGTAAGACGTATGGGTCCATCTTTCTGTGCGGAGTATCTGTGTGGAGCATCAGACGCACGTGATTGGCTAAGAGCTGTCCAATGCTACTACAAACATTAAAAAATAATAATAAAATAAATAAATAAAATGCATAAATTAATAATCCCATTCCCTTTAAGATGCATTTCCATCATCTCTGTGTATAACCAAAAAAGCCTATTAGTACTGTCCTGGGTTCAGCAGAGCTTTTTACTTAGAAAGCTGACCTGCTGTTAGTCCAATTTATTGCTTTGAACAGGAATGCATCTGTATTTTTTATTTATTTATTTTTTTTCCTTCTAAAATGTGGATTTTTCAGTCTTTGAGAGTTGAAAAGCGGAGTTTCTCTCTAGAAAACTTACTATTACGTTTTTCTGAAGACTAAACTCATTATTTAACAAAAAACCTGAAAAGAGTTAAATTTTTATAGCTCTGCTATACTCCTAAATGTGCAATTACCTATCGAAAATGGCCTTGAAAATACGCCTCCTGTTCTTCGTGGACTTCGTCCTATGTGAGATTATCGGATTTTATTTTTATTTTATTATTTTTTTGGCATTCCTGACCAAGTGACAGCTTATTAATCATTGACTTCTTTTGACCTGAAAGTCAGTCTGGTAACATGGGAGAAAGATTCACACACTTAAGTTCCGGGAACAGAGAATAATTTGGATGAGCGCTCAAGTAAATGATGACAGATAGCACTAACCTGCAGGTATTCATCAAAACAGTAATATCGAAGTAACATCCTCATGGAAATGACTGCTTCCTGTCACGAACCATCGCAAATACCGAGCACAGGTAGCACGCTACTGAATGCACCCATACACAGCCTGCAGGCTTCTTCGATGTTCTTTGTTTGATTCTTAAGAAGTACATAAAAATTGCTGATTGGGAAAAGCGTTAATAATAAAGTTAATGGTTATAATGATAATAACGCGTTAAATATTAATACATCATAGACCACAAATCATGCCAGAATTTGAAGCGTAAATTAACTCCATAAACAATCTTTAAAAACACCTCCTCTTCTTTGTATACTGCGTCCTACATGCGTTTATCAGATATTTTTTTTTGTAATGTTTTGAAACTTAAATTAGCATAGCTGCCAGCAATCTGTCAGAAAGAACTAGTTCGATTATATCCAGTCAACACGAATTCAGAAGAGAAAATTGTACCATAGAGTGGGCCCAGTTTTTGAATATACCATGTCAAGCATCTTTAAAGACAATCAGGATTCGAAAGGCTAATTTCGATAAGCCCAATTTCTCTTTCTTTCCATTCATCTGAATGGTTGCAACAAATTTCTTTTGTGATCCGTTGCAAAGGTCTTGTATACAAAAGAACATAAAACAATTCGGAAGAGATGAAAGAAAGAAATCAATGTAGATAACAAAAAAACAATAATTGCCACAGTGCCCATGGTTAATGGTGCATATCTTGGAGCAGTAAAATTAGGCTAATTAAATCTCCAAATTGTACCTAACTTTTCTGTACGGTTGAATCTTATATCTACAATATACAGGATGCCAAAATTCACTATAATAGCATGGGCTGACAGTGGTAAAAATAGATAAAGTTGGAGTTCCTGCACATTTGTTATTTATTGTTGAAGTAGACACTGTAGCGCTGCTGTAGGGTAAACAGAAATGGCGGCATACATTGCTGCAGAAAGAGATGCACACCGGTGTCATGTATCGAGATTTTATGGAGAATTATCTGATGCCACAAATTGCTCAGGATGATCCCTGTCAAAATATGCTCTTCAAAGACGGCGCATCCGCTCTAAAAAGATGTTCGAGGCTGTTTGGATCCCCAGATGAAAGATGCGAAGAATTTTTATGGGCTTTTTTTCACAACGTGGCTGAGTTAATCGGTCTCAGCGTTGCGGGGTCGCTTTTTTGCTCCTGGAAACTCGTGTTTGTCGTCCAGCAAACAGTAAACCAGCCGAATAACACACACTTATTGTTCTCGCTTTACAGGCATGTGCAATGTAGCCAACTCGCTCACTGGATCACACCATTGGTATTCTTTTTTTGCGGGATTACGTTAATAACCAAACGTGCAAGCTTTCTCGCGCCTCACCTTGGAAAATGTGAACGACTTGAAAAGAAAGATCACTGCAGCCATCGACACCGTTGGACCAGTCATGTTACAAACACATTTGCCAAGAGATTTTTGTGGGATGGATGCCGCATTACTGCTGGACGTTACATCGAAATGGAATTGTTACTTCCACCAGCTTTGAATTTATATTAATTTTCTCCTAATATAATATTTATTCTACGTAAACATAAAAAGTTATAAGGCACATCAGATGTGTGAAGCTACTTTTGATCTACGCTGTATTTAATTTTATCGCTAACTCCATTTGTATCATAATTGGTTGTTACTGACAGGAACTTCTGCTATACTTTTATATTACTTCATAATGACCCATAATGTTATGATTTTTTGTATTTGGAATGACTTACTTCTTTCTTGGCAGCTAAATAGTAATCCTCAGCATGCCCCTCTCCATTTTCGTCCATCCAGACAACCACGCTATCTGCATTTATCATCTTCGTTTCTGTGTCATCTTTGCTTAAACCGAACGCCATGTACTCTTTGTTGCCTGCAATAATAACAAAATGACCCTGTGTGGCAAAAATCAAAAAGCCTACCAACCCACAATTTTTTTATTTTATTTTAAACTCCGTAAGGAGGCACCACTTTAGCAACACAAGAATTATGATTGATAATCAAATGACTGTAAATTCCGAGACTCACCAATCTTTCCAACCAGTTGCATTACAACGTTTTCTTTGTCCATGACCCATCTCACTTCAAATCCTAGATCATCGTCCAAAACTTCGCAGTTCAGCTTATTCTGAAAGGAAGTATTAAGGCACGATTAAACCAATATTTGTATCCATTGCGTATCTATTTTATGTTAGAGGGTTTAATAAAAGCCCTTACCTCTTGACTCACACCAAGAGTACGGGGTGATGGGGGCACTTGGACTTCGGTGGGGATTCTAACGTGTCCAAAGTCGTCGTTTCTTTCCTCACTCCAGACGCTGAGCCAATCGTAATCGTATATCGACTCGTCTCGTGGTAAGGAGATGACAATAGTCTGTTTGGTGTATCTCCGCATGGGGACATCACTAAAAATAAAATGATAAAATGAACTTAGGAACTAATTTTTAAAACAAGTTCAGAATGGACTCAATTTTGTGGATATTTCACAGGAAACTTGACAATAAACTTAAAACCCTTACCTTCCATTTTCATCCAAAAGGCGTACACCTCCACTATTAGAACGAGCTCCTCTCGAAACCCACCAAAATGCTGTCATTGGAAAAAAATAAAAAATAAAAAAATAATAATAATATATATATATATATATATATATTCAGAAAATGCATTTTTCCAATTAACTGTTTTTATTTTTTTTAAATTACTAAACATTATTTTCATTTTCCATAAGTTTACAACCATAAAATCAATTTCCTAAAAGGCTTGCTAATTCTTAAAATTAAATGATATGGGTATGATTTTGTACTCAAGGCTTAACAAGTTTACCTACGGCTCCCGCCTAAAATCCTGACTCTCCTTCAATTTGCCAGAGATAAGTCCACTTGATAAAAAATACTTTTTCCTGCCAACTTCCTTGATACGCGAAAGCGTCAACTTTTCATAAGTTATGTTCATGAGATTTACTTCCTGTCCAATTGACCTCTCCATATCGTTGCTCTCTGTCTGGTTGTAACGTCATTTGCCTTCAAGGGCTATTTCAGTGATTAATTCTTAGGGAACCACTGATTACCAAGCTTCTGTTTTTTTTTTTCCTTTTTGCCAGTTAAAAATAAAAGCTATACAAAATCTGGTCAAGGTTGAATGATCATAGTTGACTGTTAACATTTTTTCTCCGTCAAAAATTATTGAGCACAAAGAGAAATTTAATCAACTTGTATGTAAGAAATAGAATCTTACAAAACGATCAAAGGTGAGTAAATACGAGTATATTACTAGATCTGAAAATATCTATTTCCTCAGTTTGTTAAATTGAATTTCTTTTATATCCACGATGGCATCATATGGAATTTTAGTATCACATATAACCTCAAACCACAATTAGGTACAAGCGATTATGCTCGTTTTCCTTCCACATCGCGTGGAAAAGGCTTCATCTTCAGTAGAATACAGAAAATTTACAGCACTAATATACTGGCACGTCATGGCCTCCTTTGCCTTGGCACGAAATCTAAAAGCAATCAGCAACAACGTTACTTTTTTTCATTCTAGTGGCGAACTGGCAAATATAAGTGGTCCTGGATAACCTAGCTAAACAAGCCTCAATTTTTATATTTTATTGGGGTTACTTTCGAATATGGAGACCCATATTCGATCCATGTTCCCAGCCTGTCTTCTATTTGACTGTTTCCAGCAACTTCAGTCTTTGTGTCGCTGTCCATCCTACAAATTACATTATTTTCTGATTTATGAGTTCCTTATTTTATCCAGTCTCGTTTTTACACGTTTTGAAAGAAAAATGTCCATAAAAATTCCTCGCGTCATGGAGGGGATTCAAACTCAAGCCTTTTCCACAGTGGTTATAAAACCACTGCGCTATCCGTGAGGGCAGTAGCTGGCAGACAGTAAAAGTAATTTCTAATCATTCGGTTTATGGATTCAGTTGTCTACGTTTTATGTTATTTAAAGAATAAGT
Organism: Mastigoproctus giganteus; assembly: GCF_048544385.1. Taxonomy (NCBI): domain Eukaryota; kingdom Metazoa; phylum Arthropoda; class Arachnida; order Uropygi; family Thelyphonidae; genus Mastigoproctus; species Mastigoproctus giganteus. The sequence goes on along the minus strand of NC_143578.1, from coordinate 210,898,062 downwards.
TGAATTTGAGAAAAAAATTTTCCATACATCATGCATTGGTTAATTCCCGAATTAATTATGTAATTAGTGTATGGGCAAGATCCAGTTTATCTGAAGTTTGGGTGACAAACAAGGTTATTCGTAGAATTTTTAAACTTATAATGGTAAATAATATCTGGAATAACTTTGATAAGAGAAGTCAAGTTTTATTAAATTAGAAAATTATCTGTCTAGTTCAAAAAATGAAGTTCAGGATCACCGCTTTCTGTAGTTCCATGTAAGTGTTCTCTAGGAGGCCTATTGCTGCTAGATTCTTACGGAGGCTCTTTGGCACCATGCCGGGAGTTACACGGTGATCGGGATGGCCATTAGTTGTTCTTTATGCCACATAACTTTGACTTCCTGTCTTAGGGCTGAGTACTTCCTGATCTTTTCCTCGTATGTTTTCTGGAGGTGTTGGGCACCGCTCTGCCGATCAGATAGCCATTTCCTTCTTGTCAATGTGGGTTATGTCTGGTTCGTTGTGCAGGATTTTCTTGTCCGTTATTATGGCATTGCCCCAATAGAGTTTGTGAGTAGGTGTCTCTAGTACGTGGAAGCCATCTTAGTCTTGATGGAGGTCATTGTAGTGTCTCCCATGGACGATGTCCCTAGAAACAATCCAGCGCATCCCACGGTGATGTGCTGGATTGTTTCTAGGGGCATCGTCGAAATGTGTCATCTGTCACTTCGGGGCCCTTGGTGATATATTTCCTGTAGTTCCCAAACTTCTCCTTCTGTAGCCTTTTCATTTCATCTTTATTTGGGCTCTACCGGGTCTTTTGCCCTGGGTTGAGTTCAGCAGGCGATAGTAGCTCCTGGCCGCCTCCTCGTGGCGGGGATTTGGGGGGGGGGACGTGGTGACCAGATGTTGCTACTTCCCATCTGCTAAGAGCCAGGTACTGGCCGACAACGTAACGACACACCATATCACTACACTTACACATCCAACATACAAATGGCTAGTTTTGGTATAAGCTTCTACTCAAGATGTACAGCAGCGGCTAATGGGAGGGAACCTTGGGGTCTGCCACAACAACACATGAATATCCCCTGTAGTTCCTGGTGTTGATTACCATATCTTGGATGACGATCATGAATCCTTCGGTCTCGGGGAAGAGCCTCCCGCTCGTCAGCCATACGTGGAAGCCATCTTATCTATGTAGTCTTGATGGAGGTCATTGTAGTGTCTCCCATGGAGTGCTTTTTCTTCACCCACACGTCTGTCTTTGTTTCTTCTGAAAAAAAGTGCCTCCTTGGGGTCTCCGTATTTAGGTTGAGTGGTGTGTGCCATTTGTCTATCTTTCTTATGACTTGGTACATTGGCGCTGTGTTTTTCTGGAAGTAATCCTGCACTTCTTAATCGCCTTCTTCTTTTGTTGTTCAATATTATTATTATTATTATTAAATAAACCAATCACAAAATATAGCTTACTGAATAACAGTATGGTGGTTTCATCACCCAATCGGAAATTTCTAGGTTCAAATCACGTTGCAGACTGGAGAAATTCCAGTCTTCGATTTATCATACTTCAGTTTGTCGTGTATTATGTCCGTATAAGAGTGTTCGGACTGATTTGCATATTGTGCGGGTTTAAAAACCCGGAATAACTCAATGGGAAAAAATCCTACTCCGACCAGTTCCGATTGGCTAACTACAGCATTGTCAAATATGTTACTACTGTGTAGTTGCAGTACTGCAAAGGGCAGGTAACGAATACAAAAGTATAAAATTTATCCATTTCTTTCTTTGAACTCTTTTCGATCAAATTTGCTGAAATTTATTTCATTTATAAACCATTAATACCAATAATGGTGTAGAATGAAATCATTAATTTTAATAATTAACTTGTGTTAAAGAATTTAATATTAAGTAGCAATTAATATATTATTTTATTTTAAAGATCATAAAGTACCTTTTTCTTTGCCATCGTAACTGAAGTCCGGTATGAGGAATGTTTGAGAGTCTAATACGATAATCGAACTAGAAGACACTCCATGACTGGTACTGGATAATGGACCAATCTCCACAGTTTCTGGTACCGTTAAATTTCGGGGGAATACCAGACTTCCAAAGTTAGCCTAAATAACAAAGGCAAACAGAAATTAGCAAACAGTGAGCACTTACTATAAAAAGTAATTAAATTAAGCAAATTTATGCGTTTAAAATAATAATCGAAAATATTTAAAAATATCTAATATTTAAAAAAATTAAAATTTAAATTTAAAAAAAATTTTGAACACAGGAGGACCCTGAGGATCTTGAGTGAGGCTCTGTGGGAAAATGGGGAGGTATTAACACGCACTAACTGATGAATAATAAATACGTACCTGTTTATATACGCACCCTAAAGATTGAAGGAATCTCTAAGAAACAGGATTATATACTAGACAACTTACAGTGTTGGATTAAGGGTTTATGGGGTCCTAAGCGGTATTTTTTTATGCATTTAAATTTAATTTAAAAATAAATTATTGTAAGTAGATATTGTAATTGATTTTAGACATGGACCCCGATTATCCGGTTAAACTACCCTCGGATAATCGGGAGTCCACTCTATATATGTATGCGTATGACTTATTAGTAAATACTTACTGTGAATCTTCGGCACCATACTGCAAGCCATTTAAGATCTGGAATTCTCTTCCCCTCTGGTAATCTGAGTAAAACATCTTGGTTGTGATATGCAGGCAGGGGTTCTGTGCTGAGGGCATATAATATTTTATTAATTAGTTACACCGTATTATTATATATTATTTAATTTATAAATATGCAATTTTTACACTTAATTTAATGTTATCATTTTATTGTTTAAGTAATGAACTTAAAAGCTTCAATTTAATTAATTTTTTTAAAAATTGAAAACGTCATTTTATTTCTCATGATGAATTACTTTTAATATACATAATTTTTAAAACAGTTTGTATAATGACTCAGTTATTTTTTTTAGTAATAATATGAAAGTGGAGACTTGCACACATCTTTATTATGACCAGTACTGTATTTTTATAGATCATATACAAAATTATTACTTACGATCCTTTTTCGTTGGGGATTATGAAACCAGACGGATCAGGGCGTACAGAACTGCCAGCCCAGAAGAAGGTATCTGTTAAAATACGTATATTTATTAATAAATATCGAAATATTTCATTTAAAATAACAAGAAAATAAATTTTTGCAATTTGTGGGGTTTGTAAATTGTCATATAGTTGGGAAGGACGCTAGGTGGTTGTTTTCCATTAAGGTTATTATTATATTAAAACCACTCTTATGCCACGTGAACACTAATAGTATGGTTTATTAGGCTGTTCGCCTACATTACTATACATTAGGGTGACGTTTCGGGTATCTTACCGATACCCATCATCAGACCAACCTGTAAATTAACTGCTGGCAGCCTGTATGCACATCAGGTTTCTGGAGCATCAGCAGGAGGAGTCTGTCAGCAGGTAATCTTTGTAATTTACCTTAGATTTCCTGTTTTCTATTATAACGGCAATTCAAAACTTAATAATAGAACCATAATTTGCAAATTGTAATTGTAATATTGGTAATTGTAATATTCTAAGTCATTCAGATTTGTAACCCTTTCTATTTTCTGTTCCCCAACAGCTTGGTCTGATGATGGGTATCGGTAAGATACTCAAAACGTCACCCTAATGTATAGTAATGAACGGCCTAATAAACCTCGTTTAGTTTTCACGTGGTATAAGAATGGTTTTAATATAATAATAACCTTAATAAATTGTCATACTTTTATTCATTCCTTTCGCGCACTGATTAGAATTTATTTTCGTGTTTACAAAGCTTAACTTACCAGGCCCTTTGCCGTCATAATTAAAGTTCTTAATGAAGATTGTTTTATCATCAACAGCGTAAACATCGCCTCTGACGTCATGAAATTGGGTGGAGAATTTTCCGATTTTAACTCCAAAGTAAGGTAATGATGGTAAGCTGCTAGCAAGACCTGAACAGAAAGAGAATATTTAAATCAATAAGCCTAGTTTAGCAAAGAATGTTTGTTAATTATTGTCTTAATAATAATAAGAATAATATAATTATCTATCACAACTGCTAACATATTCATATTTTTGAAGTATATTGCTAAATATTATTCTGTGTGTGTTTTGTTTTCTGCCAACGGTTCAAGCTGACTTTGAGTGTCATATCGGAAATGAATTACGCAGGGCATATGCTTTTAGTTCCAGCTAACAACAAAACATGTAGTTTTTTGAAAGGATCAAAATAATTTTAATTTATTATACTGTGTAAAATAAAATAAAGCAAAATTAGAAGTTCTAGTACGAGAAACTGGGAACTTGCAGACCTACAGAGCTGGTCAAAGTCCAAGGCAATTACGGCTATAAGACATCAATATATCGTATAATAATATGTCTGTAAATTACGAAAAACCCGAGTTTCTGGGAGGGAAAAACTATGCTACCCTCGCCCGAGACCGACTAACTCATCCCCATTGTAAAAAAGACCCATAAAAGTTCCTGTGGTCACTGACGGGATTTGAACTTAGGTTTTTTCACCCGGTATGGGGAGGACGGTGATTATACCAACGGCCACGTAAGGACAGAGTAGGTATGCGATATTAAACCTCAAACATTGTGACTCAATGTGAAACCTACACACAGAATGGTCCATCGTCCGGTAGTCGTACTCCATGTATCATAAGACTGCAATCCGAAAGCAGTTTGGGAAGTGTGTGTCTTCTGAATAATTTGACATTTCGGAATGAATTTCATCCCTGGCTTTCGCAAGACTAATACTTCCTACCACTTCTACAACAGCGATGACCCGACATTCCCCTTCCTCCTACCAACAAGATAAAGGAACTTATTTATTTATAGCGCAAAAGGGAGATAAAAAGGGAGTCGTGACCTACTGCTGAGAATCATTGTACTTGTACAGTTTGTAGAAATCACAATTAGTAGAAATTCTGAGCGTGACCATTAGTAGTACAGTTTGAGTGGCGAGCTAGTTAAAATAGTTCTCCAGATACACTTAGATAATGAGAAAAAGCATAGTCTTGCGGTAGAGCTGCAAGTTTTGTGGATGTCTTCCTTCAAATACCAAAACAGCCTAGCGGTACCATGTGCAAGCAGACATCATGGTTTTTCCCGTGAAGTAAAAAAAGAAAAAAGAAAGGTCATACAACTTGTTTCGTGACGTTGGTAAAAAATGTTGATCTTTTCAGAAGCAGAATCGGGACAGTTTCGAGGTTCCTGTGGCTTCTCGGTATGCTATATTGTGCTAGTTACTTATCCATACAGTGAAAAGCCGCCTGTTACTAAGAATGAGGCTATCACGCATACTTTTCTCGTTCACAAACATTTCGAAATAAAAGTGAAAGGCAATCCCTTGTCATTCTTTGTTGCGTGGAGCAGTTGTAAGGTTTCATGCAGAAACGTCTTGAGGACACATCACCAGTGCTTTGACTCGTTTTTTCTCTTCTTCACTGGCACGTAATAATGGCTTCCAGAGAGTACAAAGAAGCGTTTCTCTGACACGCTCAATGACCTTTCGCTTCCTTTAGGACCACAATTGCTCTTTCGTTTATGGAGTCAGTGCCTCCGAAAAATGTTTATACCAAGTATAAGTGTTCTGACTTTCTGAGATCCTTTTCATAAGTCGTGCGAAACTTTCTGGGTTGTGTCATATGCTGATTTATGAAACCAGTGCACACACACACAAGTTTCCTTCTCTGTCTGAATCACCATTTTGCTATTTAGGCAAAGTGAGCGTCACATGATACTATGATTACGTCATCCAACACACATTTTCAAGTTTGATTTTCGCTTGCGCATTGCGTTTTTTGAATAAAGTGCATAGTTTCTGAGTGGCATTTTTTTTTTTTTTTTTTTTATTATTAACATATTTCAACAACTAAAATGTCCAAACCAGTGTCGCACAAATTTTTTCGGACACGGACCCATTGTGATCGCTAAACAAAAATATTTCTTACCGACTTTCAAAATTTGTCTTTCCATTTTTCAAAATTTAAGATATAACATTAAAAATCTGTCTACAGATTTTTAACCTCAGGAAACTCGGATTTTTCGTCCAGCAACCAAGCAAACCGACCATATAACACACGCAATTTAACAGAAATAATATATACGACGCAATATGGTCTAAGTCGGATGCGCCTAAACAACAACTTTTGGCAGGATTAATCCTCTCATAGGATCAAAGCACCCTCCATAGCAGAAATTCTCACTCGGCCATCTAACCCACACAGAACTCTCGTAAGAATAAAAATTCCCAAGTTACCCTGAGAGAGAGAGAGAGAGAGAGAGAGAAGTAGAAAAGAATCACCAAGAAAGAGAAGAATGATGGTATCCAGCTCAGGACCCTGGGTGTGCCAAGCCCATATTCACCAGATGTGAACCCCTGGAGCAAAATATGAAAATAATTTAAAAAATTCAATCATCCTTTTGATTTTTGGTAGTCAAAATACATTTAATTTAACAAAAAAATATAAATAAATAAAATAAGCTAATAGGAACTGTTTCTAAAATTATCCGTACAGATTCAAATAACTTGTAACAAAATGTTGACGGTTTCTGGGCTCTCCTTATACATTATGTATATGGCAAATCTTGATTTTAATTAATTCTGCACACTCCTTGAACTGAATAATTTAAGGGCTCACTACATCTGGCTTATCGGTTGTAAATTATTCGAATGAAATGCTATCTGGTGCATATAACCTGCAGCATTTCCTTGATAAATACTTCTTTCCGGTATTTATCATTTTTCCGACTAACCTGGAGTGAGACACGCTTTTCTTGCCCCACTCGCACACCTTTACTCACAAAATGGTACAGTGACCACGACGCCGATCAATCTTGAGTTCAGTGTTCTTGTAGACCTATCCTCCCCTCCCCTCTTGCGGCGTGATATCCCAGAGCCTCTTATTAACGTTGTTTACACATCACTGACCTTATTCTCAGCAAAACCTGCCAGGGGATTGTCAGAGAAGCACTGGTCAGTAGGACAGGGTGTTTATATACCAGTCTACCCCATTATTCATTACAGTCTATGTTATGTGTGTCACGTATGTTTATCAAAGAAAAATTAAATATATACGTAAAGGAGAAAAAATAAAAGTAAACTTTTTTTATTTACTTTTAATTATGTCAGCTACAGTTAACTAAAAAATAAGGAAGTTGTATATACACTCAGTGCGCTTTTCTGCTCTCATCGAAACGGTAGGCAATCTCACATTGTCACTATGGTATCGCTCTCGACATGATTCGCAACGTTGGTGTTGTCACCCACGTGTTATAGGAGTTAGGGTGAAGGTTAATATGTTTTTGTTAATAAGTTCTTGTCACTTAAGTAATCTTTTGTGACGGTGATATTGCAAAGAACAAAGTTCAGCTGTCACTGAAGAAGTGGTAAGAAAATACCACGAAACGTTTAACTCCATTATGTACATATTTCCAAATCGAAAATAAACATAATTAAACCAACGTAGGTTTGAATGCTTTATTATCTTCAAATAAGAAAGTCAAGATGTTTCCTGAGAATTCTCCATATGGTTGTTTGCAGGAACCTAAGTTCGTGAATTGTTCTTTAATTGGATTTCTTGGTATTAAGAATGAAGTTTTCCTGGACACGTTCAACTGTTGCTTCACGAACACTAAATTTTTCCGGGCTTTTCTTTTTACAGATACAGCAGCTTGTAAATGTTTGACACCGTGCACATGTAGAATATCTACTTGAGTACTTTTTTATTTTCTTTTATGAAATTCTTGCCGACGTTGTTGTGAAATGCGAGAACACAGAACTCTCTGTTGGACAAAGACGTCATCTTCAAACACTTAAGTGGCCCTTATAAATTCATTTCACATGGAAAAAAAACCTTTTGAGTTTCTATCCAGGAGTGCATTTTTTTTCCTACCGATACGAGCACTTAAGACTATTTAAAATGCATATTTTGATTAATTTTAATCTGGTTTGTTATTCTGAATTTCCCGTATAAATTTTGATAATTTTAATTAAAGAAGGACGTTTAAGATTCCAGCAGGGGGCGTGCCTGTTCAAGTTCATTATCAAGTGAATTAATTTCGATTTTATAACTGGAATGTGTAAATTACTTGGAGGAAGTTTCAATTACTGCTAAAGGAAATAAAGTTATAAAATTATATTTAAAAATAGCCGCTTTCTAAATGTTTTATACTACATAAATATAATTTTAATAAATTACTGGTTCACATCGTAATAGATTTTGAAAGTTTAAAAATATTTATTTCTTTTTCCTCCACCTAAAAAGAGAATTAAAAGTAAAAATATATTTATAGTTAACATTTGTAAATCATAAGATTTCATTCTAATGTGAAAGGCAAATTTTTCAGTACCAGATATTCATTTTCCTCCTCGCAACTTTTATTTCTTCGATAATAAAAAAAAAAAAAAAAAATGAAAGTAAAAGTTGTCTTTGTGTTCGTGATTCTTTTAGTTTTTTTTTCTTTTTTAAGACTAGATAACGTCTTTACTACGCCATCGATTAAAGATACCGTGGGATGTTATTAGGTGGAAACCTCTGAAGGAAAGTCAAGGTCGAGTTCAGCCGGATGTATGGAAAATCCCAGCAACAATTTTGTTCTCACTCTAACGACCTCTGTGTCCTCTGGGATATTCGAAAGAATGAGCTCCACGAAGTAAAGATTATTTCTCCAGCTGCCAGAATGGAGGGTATCAGTTTTATCGAAGGGGAAATAATACTATTATGATATCACAAATACTTCGAGATATGACGAATTTTTCTTTTTTCTTTCGCATGAAATCATTTCCGCTTCTCTGTCTAAATTTATTGGTAGGTGACGCAAGAACTCGTATTAATGTTTTTTTGAAGTGCAAATTTTTGACCATTTCTCTTCTTGCGTATTTTTCACTAACGTTCATCGTTTAACCTACTCATCGGTTTCATTTAAAGATCAAAAATCCTGCCCATAGTTTTCTGCACAAAATACTATTTTCAGGACACGCCCGCGTTGTAGCGCATTAATGGATGTGATCACAACGAATCTGTACAGAGTAACCTACATTTGTTGGCCTCGTATTCCGCCCTTTCTAATATAAAAAAGCTCTCCACTCTTTCACTCTGTTTTATGTGGCTTAAGAATATGATCAGGTTATTAGTTCAGTCCTGGGGCGTGCCCAAAAGAATTCCCCCTTTCCATCCCGATTTTCCAAAGGTTAAGTTTGTTTCACCGTTAAGAGATGAATTCTGGATGAATAGTGCCGTTGATAACAAATAAACCAATATTATTTTCTTTGCTTTTCTTGAAATGAGGTCGTTTTTTATTGACTACTCTGCATAGTTCGGTTTCTGGGTTATACTAAAACAACCAAGTTTCATTACCAGTTTATAATGGTCTACAAAATTTGCTGTTTTCTTGAACTTAGTTTGAAAGTTATAAAAATCTTCTTCAATCATTGTCAGTCACATTGCTGGACAAAGGTCACCCTCGTCCAGCAGTGTGACTGATAATGACGATGTGACTGACGAAGATCATCCTCGTATCTCTCCATGTTTGTCTTGACGCTGCTGTTTTCAATCAGAAAATTGCAGGAGTGCCATTTTTTAGATGTTTTAATTGCATGTCAGTCTTCCATGCTTATTATTTGTCCCAGATAGATATGTGCTGACGTGCTTTTTATTTCTTGGTTTAGCAGGTTTAGCAGTTCTCATGTATATATGTTTATTGGTCATTATTTTTGTCTTAGCCATGTTTATTTTTAGACCTATTTTACTAGAGGCTTTGTTAAGCTCGTTTAGTCTTCTTTCTGAGTCCAACATGTCTTCTGCAATGAATACCACATCTTCGGCAAATCTTAATTCTGTCAGCTTCTCTCCCTTTATTTTAATTCCTCCTGATATCTAGTTTTGGTCCCTAAATACCTCTTCCAAGGCTGCAGTAAATAGTTTACGGAAGATAGTATCTCCTTGGAGAGTTCCCTTCTCTTCTAGAAATAGTTCAGTTTTTTAAGAAGTTTAATAGTTTAGAATTTAGAAAAAAAATTAGAAAATATATAAAACATAGAAAGAGATATGGTCTTACTTTTGTGACTTATGGTGAGCAGGTTAAATAATAATTTCATAATTTAGTAGTAGCCCTGCTTGAAAGATCCAAACAAATTCCAGTACTTCGCTGTTTCTTTTCTCGACTCAAATTATAGAATCACATTGACAGGGACATTCCTTATAGTTAAATTAGACCCCACTGAATCTGTTTCTTTAGCTAAATGTAATGCTTTGAATAAGTGTAATGTTAGTCGTCCATATGAAAGAACGAAATCTCTTCCCCTTGAACATTTTCGGTCTTGTGATTTTTTGTGTTTACCCATCATCGTGATTGCAGCCTGCCATAAAACCCTTGTAGTAGACATTATTCTCATAAACCTGGTTTAACATCTGAAATGCTTCAATAACATATTCTCCACCTTCACGTAAATTTCATATTAATTATTTTCCCTAGAATAGTGTTTCGATCATTTTAAGCTGTTCCCTTTTGGGACTGCGTACTCCTAACTTCTTGTATGCTGATATACATAATACACTGCTCTACAAATTTAACAGAACAAAATAGTTTTCATGAATATTTAATTGTGAACAGTGTTGCCGAAGGCGAATATTTGATATAATAAGCATCCTGGCATGCAAATTCCGAGTAACCAATTGAAATCGATCCATCACTTTATATATCCGCACATTATGCAAATTATTCATGCCTATAAAAACATGGGTTGCGACCACATCACTTCATTCTCACTTTTTGGCTTGCTCAGTGGGATAGCCACATCTCCAGTACTCAGGGTGGCGAGTCATCATCGTTTAGATGATTCTTTGAGATGTCGGGCCGTTGAACAACTTGAAGCCGGGCATTCGCAGGCGGAGGTGGCACGTTGGCTTAGTATGTCATGCAGTGTCGTCTCGGCACTGTGGAAGCAGTTTCAGGAGACAGGAACCATTACAAGAAGAGCTGGCCAAGGTCGCCCGAGTTACGTCAACCAGAACAGACTGCTCTATCTAACTCTAACAGCAAGACAGAACTCTACGATGTCCTGTTATCAACTGTCTCTTTAGATTACTGCGGCCACAGGTGAAAACATTTCCAACCCGACTGTGTTAAGAAGGCTCAATTCAAGTGGATTCTACGCAAGGAAGCCAGCAGTTTGTATCCCCTTAACCAATTGGCGTATAGGGGAAACCCTGGAGGCCGCAGCAAAGTACAAAAAAAAAAAAAAAATCCCATTAACCCCTCCACGTATAGTGGAAACCCTGGTTATCGCCATTTATACAATTATCCCATTAACCCCTCGACTTATAGGGGAAACCTTGGTTACCGCCATTTATACAATCATCCCATTTACCCCAAACCACCGCAGAGCTCGTCGAAGCTGGTGCCATGAACATGTAACTTGAAGCCCTGACAAATGGGGCACAGTTCTGTTCTCTGATGAGTCCCATTTTAGCGTACAAACAGATTATATACATTATTTCATCTGGAGACAACGAGGAATGCGGTATCATCCCTCCAACATCAGAGAAAGGGACACTTACAGTGGAGGAAGTGTTTTCGTGTGGGGCGAAATAATGATCAACAGCTTCACCCACTTCGTGTTTTTGATAGAGGTACCGTAATGTGCAGAGGTGCCGAGAACAGATCCTCGAACCCTAACACGACTTTTTAGGGGGTGCAGTTGGCCCAGATTTTCTTTTCATGCACGACAGCGCCACTGCACGTAGAGCTCAAGTGGTTGAGAAATATCTTGAAACTGAAGCTATCCAACGACTGCCGTGGCCAGCACGATCAGCAGACTTAAATCCGATCGAACGTGTGTGGGACGCTCTTGGGAGGCGCATTGGCCGCTAACAGCCAAATCCTCGGTTACTTGGTGAGCTAAGGTCGGCGCTGTTGGAAGAATGGGATTTGTTGCCACAAAATCTTATAGAGACCTCGAAAATATGGTCATGTGACCATATTTTCGAGCATCTTGTATTTTTTGTAATTTTTAAACAAATATATAAATGTCCCTTATACCTGACCGAAGTTTCTCACTGTTTCCTCATTTCATCGTTATTCTATGGTACACCACCATACCAAATTTTGTTTAGTTTCATCGCAAGCTGCACGAATTACACCACGTTTTCTACGTGTTCAGTTAGTTTTGTCAAGCAGTGTATCTCAACGTCCTTAGTGTATATACAGTAGTATTTAGATTAGGAGTGAAAAAGTGGATGTTCACGCCTAACGGGAAGGAAGTTTGAACATCATTGTTTTTAAAAAAAATGCTGTTGGTCAGGTTATTCTCAAAAAGTAAGGGTGCTCTTACCAAATACAATCTTTGTGCTGTTTAAGAGTCGTTGATCTAAAGTATAATTGTTCATTAATCTGCTCTTACATGATTTTTTTGTTTAACTATACTGTACTTATCAAAATTAGCATTTTTAATACGTATTGTATTAAGCCCCGTGTTTTAACTGCTGGATATGACATTGAGATCTTTATAAATTTCTCTCCTAAGTAACAGCAATGTAGGTTCATCAGTGTTATGAAGAGTGCTATTATTAAAGAGATCTTTCGGAGTATCACAATTGCCCTGCAGACCTTGTTTCTACTATCTCAATAGAGAATTAACTGGAGCGGGGTTCGTGGTTCTAGTTGAGCACACCACAGATATGTTGCTGTAATAACTATGGCTAATAGTGGAGTGTTCAAGGAGGTAAATGTCAAGCATTGATTAGTGATCGTCGACCATGCATAGAGAGGGACTCGGGGGGGGGGGGGGGGGGGTGGAAAAGATTATCCTATTATTTCCACGTATTTCCAAGGGAGTTCTGCTGATAGGCCACCAATTGTCCAAGAAAACAAGAGGGGTGACCTGGCGGAACAGAACTATAACAGAGAGAGAGAGAGAGAGAGAGAACATTACCGGATGTGGCATGGTTGAGTAGCATTATTCACCATGTCGGCGCGTGCTTATAATGACCGACTAACCCCATGCTAGAATCTGGCTAAACTCCTGAATAAAGGGTGTCGTTGGGACAAAACATCTTTTCTTCTTAATTGTGTTTATTCCAGTTAGTATTGATTCTGAGGAAGATTCTGGTTTCCTCGTTTGAAGAATCATGCATTTCAGCGTGTGACTTGACATCCCCGTATGAATTACGAAAGACCTCTGACCCTTCCAAAGTAGCCGCACCAGTAGCTAAATCCGAAACAGGCACGTTGTGAATGAAACTGGTAACCTTCCAGCCTGATCCGCGATCTCCTTGACCCAGTTGAAGCATCTGCCGTTCTTGTGAAGACGGATGGGCAAGTTTCATAAGAAGTCGCTGTCAGAAAACGGCTCCCTGCCGATTAGAGGGTCACATGGAGTCTTTTATTTGTGCCTTTGGGCTTACATGTCAAAATTACGAACATTCGCTTCCTTTGCCTTTTAGGGTATTTTTAAGATATTCGCCAATGCAATGAAAAATAAATTTAAAAAGCGCAAACCTATACCCTTTTGAGATCTGTGCTACTTTTTAAATCAAAAACATCAGTTAAGCTTCCATCTAAATAATCCTTAAACACTTGTCTGGGACGAGATTAAAAAAGGCCTTAGGAGAAATCTTCAGATCTTCTATTAGACTTTTCTATTTTATAAAATAAATTTTGTTTTTATACTTCGGGACAACCACACGGTCAGAGGAATTCAAGATAGAGAGAATACAAGAAACAGCACCGTATTTAGCAGCCAAGGGCTTGATCCCCAGACCAATAAGGCACGTGTACTTATGCACCCTCCCGCTGACCACTCGGCTACAGTGGGCTGTCATACTCCGCACAGTCATATCCGTCAGAGGTGTTTACGGTTAATCATTTTGACAAGAATACAAAGCAGTTGGGTGTGCTCCAGCAACGGAAAACTTAAGTGTCCACACCACTGTTCGCCCAATACTGGAATACGCATCGATATCTGTCTTTTGTCCTTTTATACTTTAATGAGACATTTTGAACGCTGTGTCAAATTTAAAAAATGACTTTCCTTGTGGCCCTGGATCTATCCCTTTTATATTATAAAAATATATACAACAGCCCTCATCACTCAATTATTAATCTATAATAAATTACTTCGAGAAGCCAAGTATCTCGTGCAATTTAAACATGCTTTCTTCTATCTATTCATATGATCTTCAGCTATAGTCCAATAACTTTACTAAGCAGTATCTCTAAAATCTTTGATACAGTTATTCAGAGAAAATTATCTCAATATATAAACCACATGGTAAGTTTCAAATGCATGGTTTTCGCTCTGGAGGTTCGGTGGTAACCACGCTGGGTTCTTCCTTTAATCGCATCGGTAGATGCGATTTACATTGACCTCTGTAGAGTTTTTGACTCTTAGGCCACAATTTGATGAAGCACACTCTGTGATATGATGGCATCACTGATCCACTCGTTGTTTGGCTGTTTAATTATGTAACTGATATAAAATAGTAGATAAAATACCAAGGTACTTAATTCAAAATTCTCTACTTCGAAAACTGGAGTTTCCTAATTATCTTCATTAAGCCACGTTGTTGTTGTTGTTGTTGTTGTAGTAGGGATCACGGTTTTAGGAGCATCAGCGACTAAGACCATATTGCTCCATGTATACTGTCTGTAAATTGCATGTGTTCTGTGGTGATTTTCTGTTTGCTGGACAAAAAACTCGAGTTTCCGGGAGAAAAAACCATGCTACTTTCGCCTGAGACTGACTAACTCAGCCACGTTGTGAAAAAAAAAAAAAAAAGACTAGAGATTTAACATTTAACTAGAGATTTTCATTGAGTAAATCAAGGAGTTATTTCACCATTAAGGACAAATTTATGGTATTATAAATTTGTCCTTAAAGGTATAAGGAGTGTTTGATTAGCATCGCATAATAAAGCTTAGCTTTGCCTAATTCATTGGCTGTTCTAAACTGTTTATATTTAAACATCCTGTTCAAATTTACAAGAAAAAAAAAAACGGTTAAGGTATAAATTTAAACGAGTGTGAACTTCTTTGTTTTTACTTTTTAAAACTAATTTGGTTTTTAAAAAAACAAAGTTTTTTAAAAAACTTTGTTTTTTATGCATATCAGTGAATTGGACTTGGTCCCTTTCATCAATATTAAACATTTTATTTCATTATTATTAGGAGGTTTTTGTTTTAATTTTTAAACATTTCATGTGATTTATTTTAGATAATGATGTATTTATAATTATAATCGTGTTTTTTTCTTATTTAATGTTTTAACTCCTTATGCGCTTAATTTTTCAATTTACTTGGGCTTATCCGCCAGCTTTGTTGCGCACATTCTTCCAGTGATGATAGTTAAGGCTACTACTATACACTTATACTACTATACAACTTGGAAGTTTAAACACGGATGAAAATAATATTCAGGTCCCACCTGTGAGCCAAGTGGGTCGAATTTCGACAAAATTCAGTCGTCTTTCTTGCGTCTTCACGTTTACTACTGTTGGCAACACTGAGACATCTCCATGTGCAAGGTCTAAACAAGATTGCGCATAGTAGACTGAAGATAATCAACCAGGTGTGAATTAACGTATTAGCATTAGTAGAGGCATATGATGCAAGAAAGCAAGCTTATGCAGCATCAGCCTAAAAAAAAAAAAAAGCCGCTATCATATCACCCCTACGTTCTTTCCAAATACCTGTCCAGCTCAGCCTTAAATTTATTTAGGCTAAGTCTGTTCCACCAACCAACTACCCGCTCGCTAAAGGCAAACTTCCGTCCATCTTTTCTACATCTGTCTTTCCTCAATTTGAATTTATGCCCTCTCAAATGATTATTCCGAGCAAGAGGAAAAATTCCATCAGCATTGAGCATGCTCAAACCATTCAAGGCTTTATACACCTCAATCAAATCACCTCGCAGATGCCTAGTCTCCAGACACTGTAATTTGCAAAATATAAGCCTTTCTTCGTAAGTGCAACACTTTGTTCCATTCACTAATCTTGTTGCCCTTCTCTGTACTCGTTCCAACAGCTCTACATCCTTCCTAAAATGAGGCCTCCAGACCTGTATACAGTACTCAAGGTGTGGCCTGACCATTGCCTTATATAAGGGGATAATCACTTCCTTATCCCTGCCAGAAAAATTCCTGTATATCATTGACAAGACAATGTGAGCTACTCTTGCAGACCGTCTGCACTGCTCAGAAAACTTCATATCTGCCTGCACAATTACTCCCAGGTCCTTTTCGTTTTCTACCACTGTCAGTGTATTTGACATTAATGGTTAATGGGATTGCTGTTAGGAAATCGCTGGTTAGGGTTGAACACTAAAGAGATGTGTTAAAGGCCAAATAGGTCGGGCAAAATTTTGATGTTATTAAATTTAAACATGTAACGCTAGATAAAAGCTGATAGTGTTAGATATCTTAGAGATTTGCACAAAACCGGTAGAGTTTAGAAATTATAACCAACGTCTAAATTCTACCGGTTTTGTGCAAATCTCTAAGATATCTAACACTATCAGCTTTTATCTAGCGTTACATGTCTAAATTTAATAACATCAAAATTTTGCCCGACCTATTTGGCCTTTAACACATCTCTTTAGTGTTCAACCCTAACCAGCGATTTCCTAACAGCAATCCCATTAAGCATTAATGTCAAATGCATAAACTTTTATTTTATTTATTTTTTATTTTTTATTTATTTTATTTTTTTAAATAGGCCCTAGCCACTGAAATCCCAGGAAACTAGGTGGCAGGACCTGCCAGAGCAAATTGTTGTGATACTGGATACACCCGGCTAGCCTCCACGTGGCAGGGTATGGGCAACGTCGGGCCCCACTAGGGGCCTGGCGGCCAATAAGCCGGATAAACAATGGGCACAACATATCACACTGCACAGACACGACCCACACACTTTCAAGTCTCTGGCTTGACAGTGTACTGTCCTCGATACAGCGAAACACACGCGGAGATGGGAGAAATCCCAGGTGCCGTCTGACACGAACATACCTTATACCTTATACCTTGTCAGTGTAGTACCACAGAGGTGATACGTTACTCTGGGGTTGCTGCTTCCCATATGTAGTACTTTACATTTGCCACCTCTCAGCCCATCTGCTCAACTTTTCTAGGTCCTGTTGCAGCAGCGTACTATCATTAGTGTCCTTAACAACCCTGCCAACTTTCGTATCGTCTGCAAACTTGGACATTAAGCTTGATATACCATCATCCATATTATTTATAAATACAGAAAACAAAAATGGACCCAATACTGCATCCTGAGGGACTCCACTAATAACATTAGTCCACGATGATCTTCATTGATTACCACTCTCTGTCTAGTTCCACTCAACCATCCTTTTATCCGTAGCAGCAATTTGCCTCCAGTGCAACACTGCTCCAATTTGTGCAGCAGGCTTCCATGTGCAACATTATCAACATCCTTCCTAAGATCCAAATATATGATATCAAAGTTATTCCCTGCATCCAATTCGTTTGTGACCACATCATAGTATTCAATCAAATTAGTCAGGGAAGACTTTCCCTTAACAAAACCATGCTGTGTCCGAGCTATAACTGAAGTCTTGTCTAGATGATCCTACATTGCTTCTTTAACCAGTACCTCCATTAATTTTCCTGGAACAGAAGTTAAACTAACAAATCTATAATTACTTGTGTTGCCCTTTGATCCTCCTTTGTGAATTGGGGGGGTCACATTTGCAGATCTCCAGTCCATGGGTACCTCCCCTGAGTCCAAAGAAGCTCTCATAATTATGGCTAAGGGTTTGCTTACCTTACTTCCTTTGCTGCCTCCTTTAATATAACTGGATAGATCCCGTCCAACCCGGGTACCTTTTTTATGTTTATCTTCAACAATTTCCTCTCAGTTATTACAAAATCATCCAGCTCACTGCCAGAGTTTAACTCACCTCTGGCATTCCCCTCCCTGAATAACTCTTCATGTGTGAATATAGATGCAAAATACTCATTTAGTTTTTAGCCACCTGAGCAGGATCATCAACAGTTGAACCATCAATATCCAGTGGACCAATCTGATTCATCCCTTTCCTTCTTGAGTTTACATAGGTAAAGAACTGTTTGTTGTTTTTCTTTGCATCGTTTGCCAAGGATTTCTCATAATCTGCCTTTGCTTGCCTAATCTCATTTGTGACTTGGTTACAGACCAGCTTATATCTATCACAGGCTTCCATGTTACCCATTAATTTATATGTATCCCATGCATTTTTCTTCTCTGCCACATGTCCCATTAGTTCATCTGACATCCATTTAGGCCTAAACTTTGAACAATATTTCTTGGTATGTAAAGCCTAGTAGCTTCCAAGATAAATTCTTTGAATGCTTCCCATTTTGAATTTGCTGTTGGTAACATTATCAGTTGGTCCCACCGTATAGAATTTAAATACTGTCTCAGACCACCGTAGTCACCTTTACGAAAGAAAAAACCCTACCCTTTACCGCTGATGGTATTTACCTCTTTGAGTAAATCCCACTTCAGCACACTGTGATCACTGCCACCTAGTGGTTCCTTTATCTGCAGATTCTTAATGCATGAAGAATCACTACTGATAATCAGATCAAGAGTATTACTCCCTCTATTTGCCTCCCGAACATGCTGATGTAGAAAACAATCATCCAATAAATCCACAAAAGCCTTGCTAGTGTGTGAGTGACCAACCCACAAATTCCAGTCAATATCTGGGAAATTGAAATCCCCCATTATAAGACTCTCTGATTTACTGGCCCTCTCTATTTCCCCTGTACAGTTCCTTATTATACCCATCAGAGTCATTAGGCCTATAACACACTCCTACTCTCAATTTTGATCTCCCAATGCTTATGTCACACCAAACTGTCTCGACACTGCACTGTCCAGCGATATCGACTGGCTTCATTTCCTTGGATTTTATGTGTTTCTTAACTAATAGCATAACCCCTCCTCCCTTCCTATCTTGTCTATCCTTCTTGTACACATTGTACTCCCCAAATTCCAGTTCTTCATTCTTTATATCTGTGTGACACCACGTCTCTGATATCACAATAATATCTGCCTTTGATGTTCTGAACAATACCTCAAATTCATCAAATTTATTTACCAAACTCCTAGCATTGGTGTACATGCAAGCATACATGCACCTATTCCTATTATTAGCTACCCTAACACAACCCATGTGTTTACTTGTACCGTAATGACTCCCAGCAGTCTCTGAAATACCCTGCATCTTGTTTTCCAGGCTGCTGCTCATTCCAATAGAATAGTGCAAGAATCACTTTCACCTCTGCCAGTGCTACTATTAATCTATTTGTCCTTGTACCCCCCCCCCAAGCTAGCAGTTTTCCGACCCACCTAACACTGCCTCGATAGCATCAGCAAATATACTTGCACCCTTTCTATTTAAGTGTATCCCATCCCTGTAGAAGCAGTCTCTCCTGTTAACAAGTACAGACCAGGCTGAAAAAAATTGTACCCCTTGAGCCATACACAATCTTTCCAGTGCCGAATTGATCGACAAGGCTCTCATCATATACTCCCTCCTATCGTGTCTGGGCAGAATTGCAGTCACTTTCAAATTCAACTCTAATTCACGTAAGCAAGGATTAAGGCGTGCCATGCACACCACACACCTAGCGATATAAAGCCACCCTCTGTCACTAGGCAGTACTAGGTGACTGTTGATTTTCATCACCTGGTGCAATACCACGACTTTTTTTATTGGAAGCTTGAGGCGGTGATACGCATGTTCAATCACCAGGAGTTCTAAGGGTCTTCCCATCTTTTCTATTACAGATGTCTTTTGAGGTTATTCAAATATTCCTTACATTTCGAGGGTAAAGATTTAAAACAATTTTCTCAGGCTGCCATATAGCCTACCGGACAGAACTCATTGATAACATTTTAGAAGCATCTGTATCTGGCTGAGTTAGTCGTTCTGAGGCGAGGGCAGCATCGTTTTTTTTCCCAGAAACTCGGATTTTTCGTCCAGAAAACCGACCTCACGCAATTTAAAGACAATATACATGAAGCAATATGGCCTTAGTTGCTGATACTCCTAAAACCGTAATACAACAACAACAACAACAGCATCTGTATCAGCTAGCGTATAATCTCACTGGCTCTACTCTGCTAGTTGTAACTGGAGGGAGGCTGAGCATTATGCTTGCGAGTGTGGCATTGTCTCAGCCCGCTGTACTTTGCTATTATAGTATGCCATATCCGAAATTTTCATCAACCCATACCACGTGCTCCAAACTGTTACTCAATACATCATAAATAGACTAACAGAACAAACTTATCTGCGGAAAGACCCGACTCTCTCAAAAACTCCCTCCTTCAATTCACAAATATATGTGGTCACTGTTCGAATCTCAGTGATGTTCACTTCCGCCTACAGTTTGCCAAGCTCCATTTACTCTTTCTAACAGAATCTCAGTTATTGATTAATTCAACAATCGCTCATCTCATTTGTTCTAATCATTCGCATTGTGATTCCTTTCACTTTAAATGTTACTTGTGCATATGTTCGCTATGACATTCCCTCTCAGAGATACCCTAAGCTGGAATCTCTTTTTGATCTCTGACTAAAATCTCCGTGCAACTAGGTTCTGAAACTTTTGGAGTTACTAATGATCTTATATAACTTGTTCATTTTGCTACCAGAATGGCCTTAGTTGCTGCAACCTTAACAGCCCACCCAACACCCTTGATCTTTTCCCACAAACAGCCACAATAAACTTGCTGTTGGTGGGAAATGTGTTTCAAAGCACACAATAAGGTAATGGTTCTCTGATCACAATTTGGTGATGGTCCCTTCTTCCATTGAGCCCCTCTCCCATGTAGAGTTTAAAACAGGGTGGGTAAATGCTCGATCACGGTGTACAGAAATAAAAATACAATTTTCTGGAGAACGCCAATGCTAGAAATCTCCCTGATTACTTTTCTGATTTAGTTTTTGAGTGTATTTAAAATTTTTATGTACCTATTACTAATGATTTTCATAATAAAAATTACAATTCTAGAACTATCGTACTTTATTTAAAATAAAACTTGTCAAAAATTGTGGTAGATCAATTTCGTCACCTTGCTGATAGTTCATACAGTGAGAAAGAAAGCTGCCTGCCCCTGGTTTAAAACTTCGTGGTATATAATAATAAATTTTCTGTTTATACTCCGGGACGACCACACGGTCAGAGGAGTTCACAAGATAGAGAGAATATAAGAAACAGCACCGTATTTAGCAGTCACGGGCTTTAACCATCCTGTAGTCTCGTCCGTTATTTCAACCTTAGTTTTTCCAATAAAAATGATTAAGACTGTACAAGATAAGAACATAACTTGTCGCAGTTGGAGATGTAGTGAGATCTGCAGATCTTGACTAATCGTTGTGAACCAGTGGTTCACAACAATTGTAAAAATATTAATCAATCCAAACTCCATTTCGAACATGATTAAGATTAGGAAACTTCTTCTTGCCAAATGGCAGTCTAGCCCTCTATTCTCTTACATATCTTTTGGCCGCTGCTTCTATCCATATTTACATCTGATAGACCATAATAATTCCGATGCATCCTCATTCTGACTGATAAACCTGACTTATTAGCATCCTAATTTTTCTTTAACTCCTGCGTCACTGATCTTATTAAATCAACGCCTCTCAAACCAGACATCATTCGGAGCTTCCGATGGAAAGACATTAGTAAAATTCTGAACAATCCAGGTTCTGGTTGGATTTC
Source organism: Mastigoproctus giganteus (assembly GCF_048544385.1). NCBI lineage: Eukaryota > Metazoa > Arthropoda > Arachnida > Uropygi > Thelyphonidae > Mastigoproctus > Mastigoproctus giganteus. The sequence continues at coordinate 210,876,274 of NC_143578.1, read as the reverse complement.
TCCACTTTCTGTTAAAAGCTGTGCCTCAGAACTCACTCCTGTTTGGTGTTGCCTTTTTACATTCTCTTATTCCACTGGTGTTCTTCCTTTTGCATGTAAATTTTCCAATATGTTCTTGTTTATACTCCGGCTCGACCACCAGATCAGTGGAGTTTACAATAAATCAATCAATACAAATGTTAATCGTATTTAGCAGTCACGGGCTTGAACCCCAGTCCACTCAAAGAGTGTGTGCTACTTCACTCGCGCCCCTGATCACTCGACTATGTCAGGCTTGATATTGCCAATTCTTGAAAATTCGATTCCCTTCAATCCAGTTATCGTCCCACCGCACTTACCTCACCTCATTCCAAAGTAATGGAGAAATTCATCAACTGCAAACTCTTAAATTATCTCGAAACCTTCCATCTGATCAACGGTCGCCTATGTGGATTTCTTAGTGTTAATTCACTGGTGATATCATGGCGTACGTTGTTCATCTGTGCATAAATTCACTCCAAAAATTCCGTGAAACTCAAAAAGTTGCTGTTGTCATTTCTAAGTCTTCTTATCGTATTTGGCGTAAAGGTCTTTTAACCAAGCTTCCATCTTATGGTATGAATTGCCGCCTGTTTCTTGCAATTTGATATCCAGTTTTTGTTCTGACCTCTCACTGCAGGTGATGCTACGTAGATGGCTTTCTGTCTTCAAACTTCTCCACCAACGATGGTGTTCTCTGAGATTCAGTTCTTTCTCCCACTCCCTTCCTCCTACACACTGGCGTTCAAAGAAAGTGCATCAACTAGGAATTTCACATTTCTAACCCCTTTTCACGATGGTATGTTACATTAATGACTAGCATCACAAATAGAAAAAGATATTTATTAATAGTTAAGGAAAAGCTAAGTAATATTTGACAGGTGCTCTCAAAATATTCCAAAATGAGCATTTGCAACCTTTATACAACAGTTTTCTTAAACACGACAATTATGGCTGAAATGTTATCAGAAGCCCCCACTTTGCTTCAGTTTATCATTTTCCTTTTTTCCTATGAGCAGAACCAGTATTCCTGGATGGCGAGTTACGTGGCATAAATGAAAAACTGCCTCTGACCCTGATGACAGCAGTACATCGTCAAGGCATTGACAAGATCAATTTCTGAAGATAATCACCTGATAGTTCGTGGTTCTGAACACGAATTATGGCTTCCTGAAGTTCACGAAGGGTCTTTGGTTTTTTTCTGGCAACTGCAGATTCCACACGATGCCAACAGTTCTCTATACGATTCAGGTCCGGCGCCGGGCTGTTTCCTAACCAGCTGACAATTGTAATGGACCGTTCTTCCAACCATTTTTTCTCCTGTAACAAATGTAAACACATTACTGTCGAACCTCTAATGCAGAAATGAAGCTAAAGAACTTACACTTTTCGCCCGATGCAGTTACTTAGCAGGTTGAAATGGTCTCTAATGATTGGCAGCAATTTGCCTTCCGATATAGCCAGGTACCCATTGTCATTTACGGAACCTTCTATAAACTGCAAGTGACCTACTCCGCGATACAAAATGCACCCCCATATCATTTGGCTGGTAGGGAATTTCACTGTAGACACTATACAGTCTGGATGGAATTCTTCACCACGTCTACGGCGAATCGTTTGTCTTCCATCAAAGCCATGCAGGTTGAATTTCTTTTCATTCGAGAAAATAACTGCTTGGGGGTCCATTTTACATGCTCCTTACACCAAATTAATCGGGCCTTTTTCATTTTTTGTATGAGGAGGGGCTTCTTCTTAGGACGACGGGCTACAAGTCCATTTTTGAAGAGGCATCTTCTGACTGTTACTGCACTTGCTACCACTCCTGTATGTTCTTCCCATTCTCTTTTCAGCTCAGACGAAGAAGCTTTACAGTTTTTCAGGCATAAGCGCTTCAAAACGCGGTCCTCTTTCGGCGTAAAGACTCGTTTGCGTCCGGTTCCTTTTTTCCTATCAGCAGAACCAGTATTCTTGAGTTTGGAAATAAATCTACTCACTGTCGACTGATTACAAGACACTCTATAAGCAATATGACGGGAAGAACATCCTTCCTCACGTAAAGCAACAATAGCACTCTTTCTCCGTGTCGTCAACTGCACGTAACTCGCCATCCTGACACAAGCAAGGAATGACTGCAACTCTTGCAGAGAGTGCTTATATAGTTGAAAGTAACAGCTGATGCAATATTACGTCATCACCTACGCGTGTCAGTCTTATCTGATGCAATCTGTAAGAAATATTGCCATATGCTTACGTTATTCGGATGACAATTCCAATTTTAAGGGGTGATGCACTCTCTTTGAACACCAGTGTATATTTATTACCTTCTTCAACCAACTGTACATCCTGTCCATAGTTTTGGCAATGATAGCGCACTGCATTTCACCTTCTAGTTTGACACGCCCTGCTCTGAATGACGGCTTGAACTTTTCGAATGTCCATCACCAGTTCCTTATAAATAAATAGATTTTCTGTTTATATCCCAGGAGAGCCAGATAGGGTTGGAATAGTTTACCAAATAGAGAATAAGAACATAACGGTCATGTGGACTTGAACTACGGTCAACTCAAACGGGTGTAATTCTGTACCACCGCTTTGACCACTTGGCTACTTCTGGCCTATATGCCAGTCTCCAAGGCGAGGAAAACTTTGTTAATGTCAGTCCCTCTAAAACTCAACTCTATCTTATTTCTCGCAAAAAATAGTCTGCTGCTTCCATTCTCAATTTCGATAACTCTTAAATTTCTAGACAATGTTACATATCTTTATCTAGGATTATCCCTATTTCTAACTTTTCTTGGCATAAGCACATCACAAGTATTGCTTCCTCTATCAAAAACAAAACAAAAAAAGCCTGAATTTTCTCTTTTACTGTCTATGTTACTTTCCTTCTAAATAGCAACTTTTTACAATCCTTCTAACTGCCCCACATGGAATATTATTCCCACATGTGGGGCAATGCCCCAAAAACCTCTCTCAAGCTCCTTGACTTTATCCGTCTGTTCCACAGATACTTCCATGGTCGCTTCTTCTGTAATTCCTTTCTTTATGGTTGGGCCCTGAAGGGCATGAGAAAGGGAATTGGCAAACACCTTGTTCCACAGTGAGAATTCTTTTAAATGCGACCCCCTCCCGCCTTCTTATAAGTTTCAAATAAGAGCTGACCCCTTATTTGATGAGTTCGATATGACAAATGGGGAATCTAAATAAAAATAAAATCCAGTAAATGCATCGAATGAAATTGAAATCATAAGCGCTTTTGGAACAGCTTCGTTTAAACTTGAAGGATCCTGGGAGTAAACAAGCCGGAATCACTCATTTCTGTTTCCAAGTAATTTTTTTTACTGCTGTCTAGGAACAAGGTCATTTCATCCATTTTCCGGATGCCTGGAGGGATTGTGCGTGTTTAATACCTATTGAGAGGAGATATCGTCACAAACAACTAATCGTCATGGACAGCTACGCACAGTTAATTGGCAAAATGTGCCAGGCAACCAAGGCCAAGAGACGCAGAAAGTTATACCGAATGCAACAATGCTTTCAGTGTTACAAATATTCTTGTCTAGACAATCCTTTGAGCCTCCGTAAGATTTATCCCCACTTAGCTCTATCTCCCGTGTGCTTCTTGACCAGAAATTTTCAAATAATCAGACCGGAATGCACCATTGGAAACCAAAACCTTTTTTCAGAGCTTTGGAACATCGCTGGACGCTGTTCCAGTTCAAAGGAAGCAGTAAATAAAATAAAATAAAATACTGAAAATAAATAATGTTTGGGCATTGTCTTTCGTTTTCAAAATACGAACATTTCAGTCCTTGCCTACTAGTGTTGCAACACATTCTCTCTGCCTACAGGGAAAAGCATGTAGAAGAATGTATTTGCTGCATCAAATTAGACAGATGATGTTACATTATTATAAAGTAGCCTGTTGCTTAATTGGGCCAATGTGCCTTCTGGCTGTAGTGTGATGATGCAGCATGAACTGGGAAATTACATGAGATGAATCATCCATAATGCACCACAAACTAGACGGTACTCAGTTTGATGGCCGTTATCAGAGCACCACACTAGGTGTCGTGACGATCTCATCAAACGCTAATATCTTAGTAGGAATTTCTCGAGACATTACGACCCCAGAATCCGGAAGCGAGTGTAAGACCAATTAAGAGGTATTTCTGACGTCTCAGTGGAGTTGAGTTCACGCAATTCGATACCTTGAGCTAATCCACACCACGTATGTAGGTGGCATCTGGGGTACTACGTACATCTCTGCTGGAAACGTCCTTGGCCACCCCCGGGGGTGTCCCTGACCTAGCATCTCTATCAGGAAGTTTCCTAACGGGACACATACGATGGAGGGTCAATGCTCTGAAACCAACAACTAGTGGCAAGGTCACACGTTAATGCAGGTAACGGGATTTTCAGAACGCCGAAGTCACTGACTCCACCGTGGTTTAGCTATTTCTGGACACGCGCTTCCTTTCGGCCCTTTCGCACCGTGCTTTTCCCGATAACGAACAGATAACTGGAGAGAAGACCGCAAGAGTGAAAGTTGTGATATACCTCATATCCATCAATAGATATTTTATCACTATATTGTAACCTTTACGTGGAAGGGAGTAAAAAAACTGTTTCTTTTTTAGTTGCCACGTATCGCACAAATAACATACAATAGGTTTCCTAATAGGCCCCCGACATGGTCTATGAGGAAGTGCAGGTGCTTTGCAATACGGTATATTTGAATCCTCAGCATCTGAGAGAGAGAAATTCTTCCACTTCAACGATAGTAATGGCTTTTGAATGGTCCCTTCTCGTTTCCTGGCTATTTTATTAAATGTATGTAGAGGGTTACTGAAAACTAAACACAATAAGAGACGTTTGTGCAGCTTTAGGAACTCATTTTCATTAGGAAATAATTTAAACATCATACTCGAAATCCTTTGTAGCAGAGCTCGTTATACACTCCCACTGAAGTTCTGTTTGCCTGTGCTCTCACGTGAGATCCAGAAGTGGGTTTCATTATATAAACGCTGCACGCAGAGACCTTGGCCCGCCTGACCTCCTACAACGCTGGAATCCTAAGATGCGAAACAAAGGATAAAGCAGCATGAGGCAATCTTTTTAAACGTTGATTTGGCTTCCTCCCCTTTCATTGCTATACAAGTGACGTTAAACAAAGAGCAATATTGCAGATCACTGAACATTATTCGTTTATTGCGCGGTTGGCTGCTTCTTCTTCGCTGGAGGGAGTGGAGGGGAGAATTTTCCTATTTGAGAGCTTCTTCTAAGAATGTCTCCACTGGGTTTTAATGTCTAGATTACACGAGATAACAGTCACACTCTACCTAGTTCTTGCTGCGCATTCTGCCATCTTTCCTGCGACGTTCATTCATTCCTGTTTACTTACTGGTGATTGTCCAATTAACACGAAAGCTGGGTGGTAAAATGGGTCACCGTGCATTGCAACATAACGCAATTCTAGCAAGTGGGTCTATTGAATTGTCAGATTACTTTTTATAATTATTTTCACTCCACCTGTGAAATGGTTGGATGAATTGCATTATTTTGTGGACCCACCGGAAAGAAAGTTTTATAAGTATTATTGTTATTTATTACATAGTTTCTAATTAAAATGTATAAAAATAATTAATGTTAATTCAACCGTTCTGTATTCGCAAATGCCATTCATGCAGACTCTATAGTGCTTGAAATAAGCTTCTGGAGCGCCCTCTTAGAAAGATGCAGCGATAAGAAAAAAAAAAAAATTTAAATAATTCTAGAAAACTTTTGTTGATGGTAGAGACACCAACAAAAGTTGATCAGTCATTGCTGGGTATTCTCAACAGTTCTAGAAATGGTAGATCTGTCATAACTACGAAAAATGTTGGGAAAGCTTTTGTCATTGTTTTATTTGATATATAGATTAAAATAATGTTATATATTTGCTTGACTACATTTTTGTTCTTATTGTACAATTAATGATATGTAAACCAGTTATCTTTTCTTGAAATACTGAAAATACTAGTTTTTCAAAATAGCCTCAGATGGTCTCCATATACGCAGGCATTCCGATTTCAGAAATTCACCACTGGTAGCAGAGATTCCAAACCAAAATGAATCCAGCACCCAAAGGACCTGAGTGGACAACCTTTTAGGAGTAAACTGCTCGTTTCACCACAGTGAAACGAGCAGTTTACCCCTAAAAGGTTGTCTACTAGTTCATTACCGCTATTCTTATTTTCTGAAGGTAGTTCTGAGAAACCCTATTATAATTGTTATATGAAGAAAGTTCCTCTAAATATTTTCCGGATTATCGATACCGAAATCGTTGACAATTACTTTTGTAATAAAAGATGGAAATGATTGCAGTTGAGCATTGCAGCCGGAATCGTATTTACTGCTTGTTAAATTCAACACCTTAATGCAAGTACATTAATCAACGACTGTGTTGTGGTTGGAATAACACTACTCAAGCACGACTTCAGCTCGCCTTTCGACCTTGCAGCAGTGAAAATCTGGAAAGGCCACACAATGCCGATAACTAATAACTCCAATACGTGCGTTAAAAGCGGAAAAGGGCCGGGGTATCGAAGCTTGGCCATTTCCTCGCTTGTTTTGTTCAAGGATGCAACGATCAGATAACGAAGCCAGACACGCTGAAGACGATCACGGTGCGAAAAGGTAACCTTCGTCCCTTCGGAGTATCCACGATGAAATTTAAATGATTTTAACGTTTGTTTTCTTAATTCGTGTTTGTAGACGTCACGTCCTTGGCATTTAGAGCGCAGTGAAAGTTATTCATTTCGTAGAATGGTCCATAAGTTTTCCAGAACAGCAGATTCGAAGCCATTTTTCTCTCCGGTAATTTATAATCGCATCCAATAACAGGAAGTTAGTTTAAAGCCAACTTCCTGTCAGCACAATCAGCAAAGACCGTTGATTATGTGAGTGCTAGTAACGACGTAAGAAAATAAATGTTCTAACAAGACGTTGACAGAGACAAAATCTTCATGATAATGTTGCCATTTATGTTGATTTTTATAAAAATGCGTGAACTTAATGCGTATTTTATTGATTTAAATTTTATTAAACTCCAATGTATTTAAGACATCCGCTTTTTTTCAAGATGGCGTTATTCTAAGGTGTGAGTGGCATTGTTAAAATTTAATGTGATAGGTGGATTTTTTTGTTCTGCTTGGGCTTTGCACAAAAGAAAGCCAGATCTGAACGAGTTGAATTAAAAAAATAATCCCCATAATGTAATGTGAAGTTTAATTTTCATATCGTCTCCCTTATCCCTGGTCAACTTTATATTTTGATTTCTAGGAATAAATACTCAAAAGATGAAAAGTAGCAGCAAAAGTCTCATGATTTTTTTAAGGATGCCAGAATGATCTGTAGACCAGGACAGAAAAGTTGTTTTTTAAATAACAAAAACAAGACTTATTTTTTTGAGGTAAGACTGGCTCTTTTTTGTGTATTTTTATACATTTTAAGTGTTGTTATGTGTGATTGCTGTAATAATGTTCAAAACATTAAAAGCAAATCAGAAATACAAACTGCATTGTGTAGAGTTCAGTACTGAATACTGGTGGTGTCTTGAAATTTGCTAGTTGCATTCTCCGTGAATTCAACTAATAAATATTCTTCATTGCAGAGATATGAATACACTTTGCACATACTTATAATGACGTGATCAGCAAGGATTAAAAAAAAAATTGCTGACACTGCCATCCCTCAAAGCAATTGCTTTGAGTTGGAATATTACATTTATTGTAATGTGCATGGCGAACGTGATGGCCAGATATCTCTGCTCACCGGATATAACACCATTAGACTTTTTTATGAGTGGCGTCAAGGACATGGTTTACTGAACTACAGTGGCAAAACCTCAATGATGTGAAGACCACAGAAAGGGAGATTCTCGATCAGAGACCTATTTATCAATAGGAACAAAAGATGCGCACCAAGTGGATCTGATTTAGGGGCGGCGGGCTGAAACTGAAAACAAACTCTTACCTGTATATATTTCAAGCTATAAGCAATCCTAAATATTTGAAATAAAATTTCAGAGAAGGCTCCTTCATTGTGTGGAGTGAAAACTTCAGATTGGCCAAATTAGCCACCGCTTTCGATGGTATGTTAAATGATCTTATGTTTTAAATGTTATTTACTTGTTTGGACATACATTACAGTGATAAACACTAGTCCACCTAAAACTGCACAAAATACAAATTTAACATGAATGCACATTAATTTTTTTCGGTAAGCTTTATTTCCGTTATTCACTTCCCACCCCATCAAATACGCTTGTTCTGAACCATCTATTGTATAACCTCTCAAGTTATGTAGTATTTGCTATCCTGGAGCGTCCTGGGATATCAGTAAGTGACGAAATATTCACTAGAAGCAAATATATCACTTTCAATTGAATGTCAGTTAGTATTTGAAATTCGATTTATTTCCTAAAACCCGAGGTATAGAACGTCACAACCTGATGACTAACAAAAAATCGGTGACAGCAAAGCAACCCGAGAATCGTTAGTAATCAACAGAGGTCAGCACTGTCATCTGCACCCTCAACACTGATTCATAAATCAAAGGTCGTCACGTAGTTTATAGACTAATCAATCCCTCTCCGACTTAGTCAAAAACAAAAAATCCTTTTAATAACATTTCTTTTTAGAGCGATCGTCGATAAATATTTTATTAATATTTTTAAAAAGTGCAAGCGAATTTTATTCTACACTTTCCATATCCTGAATTACTTTCTTCCTATCTTTTTACCAATAATATACCTTCATTAGAGTGGTATTATCCGACCTTCCATCAGCAGTCTATTGCATCTTATGTTAAGTGTACTAAATCGCTTTTCCAAATCTGTAAGGGCTGTTTAAAAGTGATGAAGTCAGAGTGAGTTTTATCCGCGTGGGCCGGTGCGTCACTTTCACGTGTCCACAGACCCGAGCAGCTTGTCGATTTCATTTTTTGGAACCGGAAGTGTACGTGATGCAATGTCGTAGGCACAATACCGGTTTTTCCACGTGTTTGAGTCATGTCTCAAGGAGTACTACGTGTGTGGTGTATTTTTACCAATTTAGGACAGTATGAAGGCTGAAAGAACCACGATGGGAAGAATGAACGATATTTCAGGGATGTCTCTGTTTTCCAAATTTCCTTTTTTTAATAAAGGAATAGTTGCATACCGCCGTGGTACAACAGCCTTCCCCGCCACTCCTGAATTAAAGCGGTCGTTCTGCGTATTTGAATTTTCCTTTGGTGAACAATGTGGGTCAAGGTGGCAAAGGAGTGCCCTCTTAATTCCTTTCATGCTGTTTAATGAAACTGCAAAATCGAGTCAGGTAAATGCGCATAAGAATCTTTTGCAAGAATTCATAACACAAGGTACACAAAAGGTGGTAATTCAAAAATATTTCCTCCCCTTCCATCCCTGCTAACTAACTCATATGATCTGACCTTGCAACTTAATTTCAATAATGCTTGCACCTTCCAGCTTTGTCCCCGGGGGGTCTAACACCTCCGTTGCTACCCCCTGTATAAAATGTATTTTTACTTAAACGATTATTATCTATCGGAAATAAATATACTGAAATAAAACTTCGAGATTAACCCAATAGACTGAAATTTCGAAATAAATTCTAACCATAATTTTCGACTTATAAACTCCTGTTCTTTACCGACTATAACTTTCCAAATATTCTCCACCAGTTAAATTCTGATTGATCAGTGGAGAGGGGGAGAAAACTTAATTGATTTCAATCCTTCTAAAACTCAGTCCTGTGCTACTTCTTTCAAACACGAATCTGCTTCACTTGATACTGAAATTTCTGTACAAGAACTCAAATTTCTGTACATATTTTCTAGGAATAACCCTATAAAGATATGGTATGTCTTGGTACAATTCTCACAAATTATAATATTATCGTGAGTATTACCCATATTATTTCCTCTTCATCGAAGAAATTGATGATATTGGAACCAAATTATAAATTAATTTTTTTAATTTTTTATTTTTTTATGTACTTTTGATTGCAATAAAAGAGTCTCAATCGAAAGTACTGATCAGACCAAGTTAAAAAGATGTCCCCATAAAAGGGAAAATTAGTGGGTCAGTTAGTAGTTTTTGTATTTGTCATTTTTCAGAGAATCACCGTTTTTCACAGTAGCACACCCAATTGACGTTACCCAACATAGTCCGCCTTGTCTAGAATAAAAATTGTGGGCGACAATAGCACCCTCCTAACTGAAGTACAAAACCGCCCATTTTGTTAGGAGTAGTCTACCAGAGGAACATATTTAGAAGGGATTCTGAAGGGGCTGCAGCAACGGGTTCCATCCCAATAAAGGCTGTGAAATATTAGGAAATCTCAGAACCATCTAATTGGCTAATTCCGCCATGCCCTCGTGGGCAACACAGTTGGTAGAATCGCCGTCCTCCCATACCGGATGGAAAAGACCTGAGTTCGAGTCGTGTCGATGACGGGAGGGATTTTTATGGGCCTTTTCCTCAACTTGGCTGAGTTAGTCGGTTTCAGGAGAGGATAGTATGGTTTTCTTCTCCCAGAAACTCGGGATTTTCGTTCTTACACAGTTCCAAGCCTCTTACTGGAACACGCTTTTGTGTCGCGGAGAATCAAAATACAAATCGTATAAACAATGAGATTTTAATAAACCAAATCTATCGAAATTCGAACTTACTGGGAAATAAAGTGTACGTACTCAATTAAAATTTCAAGTGAGCAAATTTTGGGAGTCACACTGACAGACAAGTCGTACAGAGAATATGAACACTAAATAATTAAGGTTCAGATCAGGTCAAGTTACATGGAAACGGATCCTCACTTGCACAAAAATGTAAGGCTCAATGCACGTCTCAAAAGTCATCAACGGCTCTTTCGAGAGAATTTCATCTCTCCTAAATTTCAGTTAAGAATCCTTAAGCGCTCTCTTGAAAGAGGTTTCAGTGTCAAAAAAGAAGAAAATAACTCCATCTGGGTACTTTTAGTCTCCCACATCCTGTTCAAAGGTGGTGCGTAGCGTCATTAGAGATGGGGCATAAGTAGGGTGGGGGTGAAAGGACGCATGTGTGGGTTACTAAATTATAGATCACAGTACCAATTTTCAGCAATTACTTTTTTTTAGAAGCAGCACATCATCAGCAAATCTCGTAGAGTAAGTTATTTTCATGACAGATTTAGTTCCGATGAGGGAGCTTGGTTAATAGAAAATTACAAGGATATGACCATGTTTCGCTTCAGGGCACTTAGTAGTCGTAACAGGGTAAAAGTTCATCCAAAGTTACATCTAATTTTCCACACTGGGTGGAACAGACCCGAGTTCGAGTCCCGTTAATGATGTCAGGAATTTTTATGGGTCTTTTTCACAACGTCGCTGAGTTAGTCGGTCTTAGGCGAGGATAGCATGGTTTTTTTCCCCCAGAAACTCGTGTTTTTCGTCCAACAAAACAGAAAATCGACCACAGAACACAATTTACAGACATTATATGGAGAAATATGGCCTTAATCACTAATGCATCTATAAACCTACCACAACATCATTTTTCTCTCTTTTTTTTTTTATTGAAAAACGAGTTAGCCGAAATATAGGGTAAATATTTATGAAGCATGAAAATGATTTCACAAAATTCAAATTATGATAACATATTTAAACTCAAATAGTTGTTTTATGTAAAAATGCAATTAAGAAACATTTTTTTTTCGTCTGTCAGTATGCATATAAAGTAAATCGTCAACTGCAGTTCCAAAAATATTTTTAATGCGTCTTCAGTTTTTTAAAAACATTTAAATGAACCGCGGATATTCTTCAATTATTGCTTCATCTGGAGTCAGTGGACAGTAAATACTCTTTATGAAACCAAAAAGATTCATTTCAGTGCAACCGAATTAAAATACAAAAAAAAAAAAATGTATTGCAAATATTTAAAATTAAAAAAATTAATAAAATAAATTTTTAAATTTAAAATTTGCATCACGGTTTTTTAAGTTAAATTTTAAACTAAGCTATTTTTCTCAATGTATGCCCAAGTTAGAACCATTTACAATTAGCCTAGATGGTTAATTCTTCATTGGTTCATATCTATGATGGAACTCATATAATACTGTTTGTTTTATAATTCACTTTTCATTTCTACTACTGAATTAGGCATCTTTCACATTGATAAACATGGCTGAAGTTGACTGCCCTCATTATTACGAGGGCCAGGACGATTACATTTCCATGCCTGCTTCCAGGACACGATGGACATAAAATCACTTAACCAAAGATGAAAAACCAGTCATAAAGAATCTTGTTCCGTGTCCTAATAAGAAAATTTTCCGGTCACTTGCATTCCAGTTTGCTACAAGAGTCAGCTGAACAATAACCAGTCGTTATAAGGGGCCCCCTACACTATCATAAATAATTTGTAAACAGAATTTATATCAAACCGACATCAACTGATATCAGAGACCAATAAATATAAGATTAATACATAAAAGACAACTTTTATTTGCAATTATTTATGTTTAAAGTTACGTAAAATATCCAATAACTATTCACAATAACTACGATATTGATTACTATTGTTGAACAAGTGATGTCCATCTTTCTGACCGTGTTTAAAACAGACTGTACAATCTGTAGGAATGGCTTTTGCCCAAACTAAAAAGAAATAATAAAAACCGAAATAAAAAAAAAATTAATCAAATGTGGAAGTAATGTAAATAACAACGTTTCTGGATTCCATATTGAAACCTGTCATCGAACCGAAGTAGGAAAGATTTGGTATAATGAGGTATCGAGATTTTTACTTAAAATATACAGATTTAAATATGGTGCCATGAATTAAATTTTATAAAATTATTTTCATGCTTCTATGAAAATTATAGTAGGTGGTAAAAGACAAAAGTATGGGAAATGCGGATTTATTGGATTAAAAACAGACTTTTCCACCCGATAGATAAGATTATAAAAAGGAATTATTAAACTTGATCTACCGTTCTCTGAATGTGCGACCTCTTGCATATTTTAAACACTAAAAATGAATAGTAGATTCGGTACTGTTCCTTTCTCAGGGGATACCTACAACAACGCACTAGCACAAATCGCATTACCACCTACCTGCAAGCAAGACGCACGCGAGCACAGCTGTGTAACACATCCTGGAACGAGGTAGCCAAGTCTGTTGTTCGCTCCTCAGCACAGTCATGAATATTCTCTGACGGACCTCCGAGATAGCTTTTGCAAACGTACACACACTCGCACACACACACCTCTGACGATGCTTGGGCTTCCGCGTTATGGAACGCTGCCTGTGCGTTCAGAGCAATGACCGTTTATAAGAAGGCCCGCCTCTGGGCCGCCCTTTTGTAGCGAGGTGTCCAACGCCTGGGGCCGTGACGAACGGACCTGACATGCTCACAGCGAGGATGACGTTGAGGCAGATGTTCCGAACACCCACCGATGGGTTTGCTGAAAGGGGGAGGGAAAGATTGATCAAGAAAGTAGCTGCCGTTCCCATAACCAGAGATTTTTTTTAATATAGACGTCCTACACACTGCAACTCATAGTATCACGTGGTAGAAAGATGCTGGAGACCAACCTGTTCGTGTGACGCCTCATTTCATCATTTCTAAGTCAAAGCGGGTGTATCCATCCGGTCTCTTTATTTTTTTCCTTTTTCATATAAAACCAAATCCTGGTGTTCGCAATCGATTAAGTTATAATCTTTACAGTCTTAAAAATCATTAGACCAACCTTGAGCTATGATGTGCGCATTTAGCTGTTTGAGGGACCGATGCTATGTTGAATAACGAGTGCTGCCATCTTGTGTAAAAAGTTGTGTAACCAATATTTTTCAAAAACAGCTAAAAACATTTAAAGCTCGCTAAAAATAAATAGATCATACCTGTTCAATTATTTGTGTAAGGCAGGGAAATAAGCAAAGGCGTTGTTACCACCCACACCCTCAATTTCACCAAGATGAAATTCTTTAATTTTTTTTTCTTTTATATAGTTTCTTTGCAGAGTTTATTTTAGAACCATCATTTAGTTTTTTAGGTAATGAATATATTAATAAAAAAGTTCTTGAGTGTACTTTTCTCTATAGAAGAAAAATAAATAAAAATCATATTCTGTAATTTCTTGTATTATTTTTAGTCAATTAAAATTATTGACTAAAAACAATACATGAAATTACCAATAGAAAAAAAGAGACCACCGCCTTAGTTACTTAAAAAAAAAAATGAATATAAAGGGTAGTTATAAATGGATATTGCTCAGAGTGGACGAGTATAGCAAGTGGAGTCCCTCGGGGATCGGTGTTGGGGCCACTTCTGTTTCTTATCTTCTTGTGCGCTTAAAATGCTAAAGCAATCAGTTTCATGTAAATGCCATTGAATATTTAAAGCGTCTGCCCAATTAATGTTAGCGTAGAATTGGTCTTCTGCTGCTTTAATTTCAGACGATGTAATTTAAAAGAAGAAAAAAAAAAGGAAATCCTAATTTCACCTTCAAAACTAGGCCAGCTTGTAAAATATTCGTCTAAACGGAACTAGTGGCTGCTCTGATTCACTTTCTGCTTCTTGTATAGTGGTGAACTCGTAACACTTTGACCTTCAGCGTCAACCTGTCACATTCATTAAAAAAAAGATTGCCTTCCGTACCCGGAAATAGCACTATCATGAATCACTAGGTGGCCTTTTCCCTAGAAAGGACGTCATACTTTTAAAAATTGGCGCCACTTTCTCTGTAGAAATTAAATCTTTTCTACTGTTACTATCAACATCCGGTCAAGTGGAAGGCCATCTGTTGAAACAAGATAAAGAAAGCAGGAACTAGGCTTTCATATTAACACTGCCACTCGTAACGACTAAATTTAAGTTCTGATAAACATCGTTTGCATTGCTTTCTGCACGTACACTGATTGACAGAATTATGATAATGATCACAAACACCAGAATAACATCTTTATTCTGTGAGTTATAAATGAAAATTTGTACCGAGGTACAACTTATTATTACCGATAAGCATATGATTTTTTTGTATTAGTAACAGATTATGGTAATTACATAATGAAAACGAAAAAGTTCATGTTTCTCCAGATATATTTAGAAAATGTATGTGTGTAATTCGCTCCTGCAGACTACGCATTTCATTTCACTATCATTAGGGCCGGACTTCATTCTAATCCTCTTAATTGGCAGTTTAACCGTGGATACAATTCCTAGCCGAGTGGTCAGTATGTTAGTCTTGTAGCCGAGTTGACCGTGGTTCGAACTCACGTGACTGCTAAATACGATTAATGGTTATATTATAATAGCTAACTGTAAACTACTCTGACGTATGTAGTCGAGTGAGACGATAAACAGAATATTTTACTTTTATTTATTTTTTTAAGAAAAACGTGGCTTCTTCCCCTCTATTTTTCGACTGTTTTCCTAGTGGGGGTTCGATCGAAGTTTCACTCAAATATATTGCTCATCCCTGAAATTTTCCCACCTAAAAAGAATGAGCACATACCTGAAAAATTGCATGGAAAACTGTGATGTATATGGACAACGCTTCCTTTGAAGGAAGTTTATTCCAACAATCACATGTATTCTCTGGTTGAAAGCAAATTTTGACACATCTACTGTGCAGCCATCCTCCTCTATTTACAAGGTGGTTCAAAAATATTTGAATCCACCCAGAAGTAGTTGTTATAGAAGAGCAAAACAAACACCATGCATTACACTTTGACGACTCGACAGCAGAAATCACCTCATCAGCAGCAGCAAAGTGTTTTCCACGAAGAAAGGACTTCAAGTCAGGAAAGAGGAAGAAATCCGAGGGTGCAAGATCGGGGAAATAAGCAGGATGCGGCAATATTTCAATGCCACATTCATAGGCGCACCTCACAGGCGCACACCTTTTGACACAGTAGCTGTAGTAGTTGTGTTCTGAGGTCGATTTTCTGTTTGCCGAACGAAGTGCTGGTGGATATTGTTGCGATCAAAGGTAGATATTGTTGCGATATCAGAGACATGGTGTCACACAGATATAGGGAATGCAGAATTGGAATTGGGGAGTACAGTGTATACAGAAAGGATAGACAAGATAGGAAGGGAGGAGGATGAGGGGTTATGCTGTTAGTTAAGAAACACATAAAATCTAAGGAAGTGCATCCAG
Organism: Mastigoproctus giganteus; assembly: GCF_048544385.1. NCBI lineage: Eukaryota > Metazoa > Arthropoda > Arachnida > Uropygi > Thelyphonidae > Mastigoproctus > Mastigoproctus giganteus. The sequence continues at coordinate 210,860,071 of NC_143578.1, read as the reverse complement.
TTGGTGAGTCAGTTTGGTATGACAAAAGCACTGGGAAAGCAAAAATGAGGTTAGGAGTCTGTTTGGGCCAAATTGACTCTGAGTACAATGAACAATTATACAGAGAAATAGAGTGGGCCAGTAAGTCATAGTGCCTTATAATGGGGGATTTTAACTTCCCAGATATTGACTGGAACTTATGGGTTGGTCACTCGCGCACTAGTAAGGCTTTTGTGGATTTATTGGATGATTATTTTCTACAGCAGCATGTTATAGAGGCAACCAGAGGGAGTAACAGTCTTGATCTGATTATCAGCAGAGATTATTCAGCATAAAGAATTTACAGATAAAGGAACCACTAGGTGGCAGTGATCACAGTGTACTGAACTGGGATTTGCTTAAAGATAAAGGGAATGATTTTTGCTTTCGTAAAGGTGACTACAGTGTTCTGAGACAGTATTTAAATTCTATACGGTGGGACCAACTGATGATGTTACCAACAGCAAATTCAAAATGGGAAGCATTCAAGGAAGTAATCTTGGAAGCTACTGGGCTTTTTGTTCCAACTAAGAAATACTGTTCTAGGTTTAGATTAAAATGGATATCAGATGAACTAATGAGACTCGTGGCAGAGAAGCAAAATGCATGGGATGCATATAAATTATCAGGCGACACAGAAGCCTATGGTATATATAAGCCAGTCAGTAATCAAGTCACAAAAGGTTAGGCAAGCAAAGGCGATTATGAGAAATCTTTGGCAATGGATGCAAAGAAAAACAACAAAGAGTTCTTTACTTAAAAGGAAAGGGATGAATCAGATTGGTCCACTTGATATCAATGGTTTGACTGTAGATAATCATTCTCAGATAGCTGCCAAACTAAGTGAGTATTTTGCATCTACATTCACACATGAGGAGTCATTCAAGGAGGAGAAGGCCAGATGTTTATCAAACTCTAACAGGGTGTTAAATGATTTTGTAATAACTGAGAGCAAAGTTGAGGAGAAATTTTTGAAGTTAAACACAAGAAAGGCGCCTGGGGTGGATGGGATCTATCCAATTATATTAAAGGAGGTGGCAAAGGAAGTGAGCAAACCCTTAGCCATAATTATGAGAGCATCCTTGGACTCAGGGGAAGTCCCACGGACTGGAGATGTGTAAATTTATCTCCATCTCACAAAGGGGGATCAAAGGGTGACACGATTAATTACAGAACCGTTAGTTTGACTTCTGTTCCAGAAAAAATAATGGAGTCACTGGTTAAAAAGCATTTCAAGATCATCTAGACAAGACAGCATTAATAATTCAGACACAGCATGGGTTTGTTAAGGGGAAGTCTTTTCTGACCAATTTGATTGGATACTACGATGTGGTAACACAGGAAGTAGATGCAAAAAATAATTTTGATATCATATACTTGGATTTCAGGAAAGCTTTTGACACTGTTGCACATGGAAGACTACTGTACAAATTGGAGCAGTATGGCATTAAGGGCAAGTTGCTACAATGGATAAAAGGATGGTTGAGTAGGAGATGACAGAGAGTGTTAATCAATGGATAATGCTCTTCGTGGACTAATGTTATTAGTGGTGTTCCCCAGGTTCGGTGTTGGGCCCATTTTGTATATTTATCAATGATATTGATGAAGGTATATCAAGCTTAATGTCAGAGTTTGCAGATGATACAAAGGTTGGGAGGATTGTTAATAACAGTAATGACAGTATGCTGCTGCAACAGAATCTGGAAAAGTTGGGCAGATGGGCTGAGGAGTTGCAATTAAAGTTTAACATTGACAAATGCAAAGTACTGCATATGGGTAGCAGTAACCCCAGAGAAATGTACCAACTGAGTGCTGTTACACTCAGGGTAGTGGAGAATGAAAGAGACTTGGGGGCAGTTGGGCAGATATGAAGTTTTCTGAGCAGTGTAGACAGGCTGCCAGAGTAGGTCATGGGGTCTTGTCAATGATATAAAGGAATTTTGCAAGCAGCATAAGGAGGTGATTATCCCCTTGTATAATGCAATGGTCAGGTCAAACTTTGAGTACTGTATACAGGTCTGGAAGCCTCATTTTAGGAAGGATGTATAGTTGCTATAACGAGTACAGAGAAGGGCAACAAGACTGGTGAGGGGAACAAAGGAATGCTCTTACGAAGAAAGGCTTAAGTTCTGCAGATTGCAGCGACTTGCGACTAGGCACCTACGAGGCGATCTGATTGAGGTGTATAAGGCCTTGAATGGGTTGAGCAGGCTCAATGCTGATGGGATTCTTCCTCTTTCTCAGATTACAAACCTGAGGGAGCATAAACTGAAATTGAGGAAAGACATTTGTGGAATAGATGTGCGGAAATTTACCTTCATCCAGCGGATAGTTGACTGCCGGAACAAACTTCCATCTGTTGTTGTGGAAGTTGATAGCTTAAATAAATTAAAGGCAGAACTAGACAAACATTTGGAACAAATGGATGGGTGAAATGGGAAGGAGTTTTTTTTTTTGGCTGATGCTGTATAAGCTTTCTTTCTTGCATCATATGCCTTTACTAGTGCTAATCTGAGTTTCAGATGAAAAATCGTGCTACCATCGCCTGAGACCTACTAACTCAGCCACGTTCTGAAAATAACCTATAAAAATTCCTCCCGTCATCGACGGTACTCGAACTCAGGTCTCTTCCACCCGGTGTGGGGAGGACAGCGATCCTGCCAACTGCTGCCCAGGCGGGCCTTTTTGACAGCGTTCCCTGTATTTTTTTTTCTTTTATAGCAGCACGTAGCCTTATGAGGAGGTTAGAATAATACTTCGCCGTCACAGTACAGCCCTTTTGAAGGTAATCCGTTAGTACTGTATAATGCTGATCACAGAAAACTGACAGCATCACCTTGATAGCACTTGGTTACACTATTGCCTGTTTGGGAGGGGGTGATTCTGCATGCTTCCATTGGTTTAATATTTGTTTGGTTTGGGGATCATAATGATGGGGACTAGCCATGAAAAAACTTCTCTTGCTTTTCCTGGAACATTGACCAGCAAACATGTGCCCTTAGCTTCTTCTGGTAAGGGGTCAGAAGTCTGGGAATCCATCTTGTAGACGCTTTACTCATATACAACTGTTGATGGATGATGTGCTCCACAGACTCTACTCTAGTTTAGAGCTCTGAAGCTAATATTCTGATTCAATTTTTGCAACGCTTTCTGCTATTACTGGCCGGCCTGGGATTTCTTTGTCATGCACTGAGGCTCTTCCACATTTGAATTGTTTATACCAATGTGCAACAACGCTGTAGCCTGGGCAGTCTAGATAAATTCTACATAAAGAGCCACCATTTCTTCGTGGATTGTTTGGGTGTTTTCCCTTGCAGAAAGAGAAACCAGATCACTGATCTGTATTTCACTTTATCCATTGGGACATTTTACTTCATTCAGCGCGGCAAAGAAAAAAAAATATATATCAGATCAAAAGGTATGAAACAAAAAAAAAAAAAAACAATTTTTTTTTTATCACAGCTACCTTTTGGTGAATACAAATCTTTTTCCAACTCCTCGTAAATTTATGCATTACTCAACCATTTAAAGGCTTGAAACTTAAACACTTCAATCAGATCTCATCGCAAGTGCGTAGCTCACAGACGCCGCAATTTTCAGAATTGAAGTCTTTCTAGGTGAGAGTATCCCCTTATTCCCCTGACTAATCTTGTGGCTCTTCTCTGCATCCGTTTCAAGAGATTCACATCCTTCTTAAAAGGAGGCTTCCAGACCTGTATACAGCACTCAGATGTGGCCTAACTATTGCCTTATACAATGGAATAATAACCTCTTTGTCCCAAATAGCAAACTTCCTAGCAACCTGTGTGCAGTACTCAAATCTCATGTAGGACTGTACAACCACCCCTAGATGTTTTTCGTTCTGCACCATTTTGAGTGTGGTACCACTCAATTGGCATCTTATTCTGGGATCAGTGCGATAGTATCATATACGCTTACTTGGAATGTATGGTGTCATATTGCAAAACAGAACATTGGCAACGGACAAATGGACATGAATTATCTCAACGTTTAAGCTGACATCGATAATTACACTGTAAACTGGAACTGCACCCGAGTAATCATTATTTCACCTTGAGTGACTCAATCACAGCTGTGACATCCTGTAGCTACGTGTATATGACGCAATAAACTGAAAAACTATACTTTTTGGCATCAACAGTCTATAGGGGAATTCTGTTTACTAGCAAATGACATACCATATTTTTCATTATGTAATCTGAGCGATAACTGAAATGGTCCGTGTAGTGGGTGTGCAAAGGGTACTTGGTATGAACTTATTCCCTAAAAATATGTTGGTAATTACAATAAAAGTAACAAGAACAGGATGCTATCTTACTTCTGTTTAATTTTATAAGGAAGAAAAGCCTATCTATGTGTTTCTTTATGTTTTATGACTCTACAAGAACCAAACTTTGCATTATCTCTTTTATTTTTTAAATCCAGAGCAACATCGAAATTTGTGTTCGAATTTTTGACCGCTGCGGTTCTCATTGCTATAGGTTAAAAAGTCTAAAGAGATAGAGATGAATTTTGCTGTACCCAAGAATGTATGATCCAAGTGGTGGGAGCGCAGATTGGACAACTTTTATATTTATACTTCTTTCGTCCATTATTAAATATTCTTCCAACATCTACCCATAAGCTGCTGCTTAAAAAAAAGATCGAAAAGTAGGATCATTATCATTATTACTAGTATGTAATTTGGGGAAACTTTTAATATCCTAACATTTAAACTTTCTTCTTGGTTCCCACTGCTAACAGAACTAGAAAATCCTTTCCATATTCCACTACTGCATTTCCCTCCTGAGTAGCACATTTGTTATAATCGCCGTCTTCCCCACATCGGGTGGAAAAGACCTGAGTTATAATCCCATCAATGACGTGAGGAATTTTTATGGACTTTTTTTTACAATGTGGCTGAGTTAGTTCGGTCTTAGGCGAGGATAGTATGGGTTTTCTCTCGGAAACTCTGGTTTGTTGTCCAGCAAACACAAATCGCCCACAGAACATACGTAATTTACAGATATTATATATGGCGCAATATGGCCGAAGTTGCTGATGCGCCTTAAAACTCTACAACCAACCAATATCCAACCGCTTAAGTATTCGGTGATCTCGTACTTGACCCTTTCTTTGGTCATTTCGAATCATAATTATAAAAATTATGTTATAACCAAAATTATTCTCCAACTCAACTTTAAATATGAGGTATCTCACTCTTTCAATGACGAGAATGTTAAAGAGTTGTTTGTTGTTATAGTAGAGTTTTTAGGAGCATCAGCAACTAAGGCCATATTGCTCCACTTATATTGTCTGTAAATTGCGTGTGTTCTGAAGCAGACATTAGTTTAGACTATAATCCAGTAATGATTAAAATCCAGGCAAGAGTGAAAAACACAGATTCAAGTAAGCAATAATAGTGCGCAAAGGATTCATAGTGATAAAAGAAACGAATAATTGAGACATGCTGATACATTTGAATGCATCTAGAGAAATCTTCAAAGACACAGCAATAGTTTTTAAAAATATGGACAGAATAAGGCCCTCATGGGTAGCACAGTTGGTAGGATCGCCGTCCTTCGCACACCGAAGACTTTGAGTTCGAGTCCAGTCAATGACAGGAGGAATTTTTATGGTCCATTTTGACAACGTGGCTGAGATAGTCGGTCTCAGGTAAGTGTAGCATGGTACTGATAGAGGGAATTATCAACCAGAAAAAAGATGAAGAATCTGAAATCCTAAAGGAAGAAGCCATAAGAACCATTATAGTGGTGGAAGATGGAAAAAGAACAGACAATCTTTGAAGCATATTCAAAAATTGTAAAAATATTGAATGATAAAACAACGAATAGCCTAACAAAGATTTTTATCGAAATATATAACATAGAAAAATTCTCAAAAGATCTGATGAATTTTATACATTTGCTTAAATCCCCAAAAAACAATATACAGTAGTGAGGACTGTAAAGACTTCAGAACCATGTGCATTGTGGGTCATGTAAATAAAATATTAGAATATAATCGCATACAGATAATGGGTTGAATCGAAGAAGAATATACAAGCAAAGTGGTTTTAGAAATGTAAAAGGAACAAAAGAAGGAATATTTGAGATATGGACTGTTTTTGTGAGTAATATAGAAATTAAAAAAGATGTCCTGATATGCTTCCCAGACTATGAAAAAGCTTTCGACAGAGTCAACCACGATAAACTGATAAAATTTCTTCATGATACAGGAATAGACGGAAAGCACCTGAAACTAATTGCTGACTATACTAGAAGAAAACAGTAGTCTCAATAACTGAAGATCAATAGAAATTAGGATAAATAAAGTTAGATTAGGATGTCTTTTTAACATATACACAAAAATGATATTTAGAGAGATTGAAAGGGGTCAGCATAGATGGAAGAAATCTACGATACGCTGATGGTAATGATTTGCTAGCTAAAAATGAGCATATATAGTGGTGGCATGAGTAGTTGTTTTAGGCGTATCAGAAGCTTAGATAAAATTGGCCTAGTAAACGGAATATGTTCTGTAGTCGATTTGCCATTTGCTGGTCGAGAAATCAGAGTTTCCGGGAGAAAAATCCAGCATGAGTAGTGTTTGTCAGTTCGAAGCCCGTGCAATGGGGAAAGGAAAAGACGTGATGGAATTTGAAGGGATAATGATTTGCTGCGCTAGGAAGGTGGGAGTCAGCATCCCAGCAACCGTGGGCATTTTCGACTGTTCGAGGGCTGCTACAGCAAAGGTGTGGTGGGAATGGTCTGAAGAGGGACACAACCATCCATCATGACTGGACGGGGAGCCCACCACTAGTTGCCTTCCGAGGCGAACGGCGGTTGGCACGTGCTATCCTGGACAATACACGGATCACTGTCCCTCAATTAACAGTAGATAACCAAGGGGGGCAGAGACTTTTCCGAGACGCTATCCAGCGGACACTCTTGAAGATAGGCCTGTGGAATAGGCGATCTGTTCATGTGCCCATGTTGACCGACCATCATCGACATTTCTGCCTCCTGGGCACGGAAGCATCATTCCTTGACGTTGGACGACTGAAAAAAATCGCTTTCATCTGATGAATCAAGGTTCCAGCTCCATCATGCCTATGGACGGATGCGTATTCGACTGCGAGCAGGTGAACTGCCCCAACCGGACTGTGGACACATGTGGACATGTGTATATGTAATGGGCGGCACCTAGAACGTCTGTTCAACTCCGCCTCGTGTCTCTGTGAAGAACAGTATCACTACAAATGGGCCAGATATGTGTGTGACGTAGGTTTGTGTGTGTGTGTGTGTGTGTTCTGGCCACTTGGCTACCTAGAAGCATCAGTCACCTGGACAGATGATTCTGGGTACTCGTCCATACCACAGGAAGGTGGGCCAGTTCCAGTAGAGCACGTAATGCCTCAAAAGAGACTCTAGCCCACCTGATGTTGCCAAAAGGTGGGCCAGATTCCTCCGGAGGGCCCATTCCAGAGGAAAAGAAAGGAGCGAGAGAAGAAAAAATAATAATAATAAAAAAAAAAAAAGAAAATAATAATAATGATAATAATAAAATAAACACAACCCGGTGCTGGTTTAAAAAAAAAAATCATTAGGGAGAAAAAAAAAAGACACTTTGGGATAAAAAAAATAATAATAATAAATAACTAAAAGAATAAAATAAAATAAAATAACAATAAACAAATATAAAAAAAAGAAAAAAAAAAGAAGATTCTGGGACTGATAAGATAAAAAAGGGGGGGGGGGGTAGTCTTCAATAAATACTCTTGTATCTAGAATAATTCACATGTGGAACTGATGACCTTTAGGGTCAGTGCAATGACAATTCATGCAAACATGAACCATAGAAGAAAATAAATCAGAGAAGCAAACTATTGTCGCGCAGCCCCAACCGGACTGCACAGTTGGATACAAATATGCTGGCGACGGTGGTATCATGGTATCATTGTTTGGTGTCTGTTTTCATGGACATCACTGAGTTCCTCCTCATGTCATTGAACACCGCCTCCCCGCTAGGTCGCAGCATTGTTTCGGACCAAGTTTTCCCCTAGAACAAGACAACGCCCTATGTCACAAGGCCCCCATGATTATGTCAAAGCATTTCGTGTGCTTTTCTAGTTGCCAAATTCCCCCGACATCAAGCCCACCGAACATTTGTGGGATTCGGTGGAAAGCAGCATTCGCCCGTCCATACCACTGCCCTCTGTTGTCGAACTCCTTCTGTCCAGCTTTCTGTCCTTCTGCAGCTCGTGGAGTCGATGACACATCGGGTTCAAGCTGTTATCACGGTGAAGGTGGCCCAACACTCTATTAGTTAGGAGGTCATAATGTTTTGGTTCATGAGTGAGTAAAAAAAAAAAAAAAAAAAGAACAACGACTTTTATGCGTGCACCTAACCGCAGCCTAGTGGTCAGGCGCGCGGGTGCATAAGTACACGTGCCTTGAGTGACCGGAGTTCAAGCCCGTGACTGCTGAATACGGTGCTGTTTCTTGTATTCTGTCTATCCTGTTAACTCCTCTGACTGTTTGGTCGTCCCGGAGTATAAACAGAAAAAATATTTCATTTTGCTCATCCTCAATATTGCCCGTTCATTCCTTCACTCAGCGCATGGCAACAAATATATCCTGTGCTTCAGATACAATATATAGTATATGTATGAAAAAAAAAAAAGAAAAGAAATAACAATTGTCAGATTTTTATTAGTTCGATTTTAATAAAATTTGTTAAGGTTCTACAAATTGTTCTAAAAGTGCCAAATATAAAATTTCATGAAAATCCATCGTCGACTGAGAGTCCAGTTATTACATGAGGACGGACGCTCAAAGAAATATTAATTGCCAGATTTCTATTGGTCGAAAATTTCACTTACATTCGGGATGGCTCGACAAATCTTTCTAAAAGAGCTAGAGTAAAATTTTAGGAAAATCCTTTAACTGAGAATCGAGGGAGTTAAGATGTAGTAAAATATATTAAAATGTAAACAAAATAAATTGTAAAATTGCGCTTATACTAATCTCTAAATCATATTAGCATTCTTCTAATATGAATCCCTAGCCTTATGCCTGTGACAGGTATAAGGCAACACGAATTATGGATATACTGTAGTTCCTTATTACAATAAAAATTATCTCTGTAACATAAAATAGCATGTATAATAGGGAGTGTAGTGAGTTAGAAAGGCATCATTAGATGTAATCGAGACATTTATAGACGTAGAACCCGTTCTATGATGGGACGGATTTCAGCATCTGCTTAGAAGAAGAATAAGCAGAAAGTGAAAGAGAACGCACAGTTTGTTGGATGCAGAGGAAATAATGCTGGTGATATCTGTTCTTACTTGCATAATATCCTGCAGCGGTTTCATAGATGCCAAAGTGTCGGACTGATCCTATTATTTACCTGCATCACTTCCTGCTTGAGCACTTCTGATGAAATGTTTCCAAGTACTCCCAACGATCTGTGAAATCATCGCTTGTTTGTATTAAGGAAACAATGGTCTGCCTGTCTCCAGACGCATTTCTGGAAAACATATCCATAGTTCCATCCAAACAACAGGAAACGCTAGTGCAAATGTAATGAAACTATTGGACTTCAACCAAGTTTCTGTTGAATACGCGCGCATGACCGGACGTGCGAACACGCGCCTAGAAATAACCACCGTTTATCGAAAAAGTAAAATTAGGGCTTCCAGATGAGCAACCCCAACATTCCCATTCTTCGCCAGTGCCATAAGCATCGCGAGTAAGGAATCTTTAGATGTTTAACCCGGATTTTTCGCGTGCAAACATATTATTTACACAGCGAACTGTTAATTAAGATCGATAAAGACATACCATTAATTCTTTCGCTTCATCTTTCCCTAGCAGTTTAATTCGCCAGCTCAGCAGAACCGTGAAGGCTGAAAGACACGAGGAAATTTTTTACGGACAACGAACAAGTGAAACAGGAGGGAAGGCGGAGTAAGATTGGCCAACCATGACGGTAAAATTCACCATCGAGTCATCCTCTTATCCTTTCTAACAGGTGAGCGCTGACTAAGACAAAAGACATTCCTCAGATAACACCAGCAGAAATGGAAGGTCAAGGTATTCGGGAATAAAGTGGAACACAAGAGGGCTACTTATAAACAGGGACAACCCCCCGGTGCGTTGTAGTCATCACTGGCGAACCAAATAAAACAAAAGAAAAAAAATTGAATCGCATGATTGAAGAAGTCTTGCTAGTATTGGCGCCGGGAAGATTGGAAAAGGGACAGTTCCTCCAGGAATCGGAGAAAACAAAAGTCAAATGTGTGTGTGTGGGTGTAAAATGTCAATGTAATTAAGGCTATGAGGTGTCAGTACATTGTCTGTATTCATCTTCCGGATGAAAAATACATTTAAGAGAGGAGGAGAAGAAAAAAAAACCGGCAACGCTTGCCTGAGACCGACTATCTGAGCCTCGTTATGAGAAAGCCCATAAAAATTCCTCACGTTATTCGAGCCAAATATAAAATACTTCTTTATAACATCGCAATAGTATTGGTAAAAATATTTCGGATTATGTTTTCAATAATTAGCTTGATGCACAACTTTTAAAGAATCTCAAAATGGAACACTTTTTAATAAAATATTTTACTTTTAGTAATTAAGTGTGTACATGGCATTAGTGATGCGCTTGACGAATCAGCGGACCGGTAAGCACGGGAATGGTGTTCCGGTAACGAATTTCCGTTGATATTTTCGATGAAGCGGATAAAATTAGGTTAGCTGTGTGTTAGGCGCCAAAGCGCTATGAGGCGCCAGTATATTGTGTCCTTAGTTGCCTGAATTCCTCGGTCTGTTTGCCTGTTTGCTGGACGGAAATTCTTAGTTTCTGGGCGGAAAAAGAACCCTGCAAATATCACCTAACTAACTTAGCCACGTTGTGAGAAGAAAAAAAAAAACCTATAAAATTTTCTTGTGTCATTCATAGTTTTAGAATACAGGCTTTTCCTGTCAATAGAATTCAAGTCCATTTTCCATCTACCGATATTGAACACGGCTGAAAAAAATACAAAATATTGTATTAATTCCCCCCCACCCCGCCTCCAAGTGTGCGCCATAATCGTAAGTGCATTATGTCTGTGGTGTGTGTGTGTACAGGCCAATTTGCATGTTTTTGGGATTTTGTTTTTTCGAGAAAAACTGGAATTTCTCACGAGGAGAAACTACACCCACCTCCTGAGATTGGCTAACTATACAGCATCGAGTGAAGAAGAAATCTTAGAAATTCGTAGTCTCATCGACGGGATTCGAACCTAGCTCTCCAAACGACTGGCAGACGGCGATGTATCGTGACGAGTTGGCTGCCAAAAAGGGCCGAACATGCTCGGATCATCTGATCTGGCATAAGAAAGCTCTTTCAACCCTTTCATTGTCTTAGTTTGTTTTAACTGTATTCACAGGCATTCACGAAGCCCTCGTGGGTAGCCAAGTTGGTAGAATCGTTATCCTCCCCACACCGGGTGGAAAGGACCTGAATTCGAACCTCTCAATAATTCGAGGAATTTTTAAGGGCTTTTTTTTTTTTTTTTTAACGATGTGGCTAAATTGTTGGCCTCAGGCGAGGGCAGCATGGTTTTTTCCTTCTGGAAACTCGAGTTTTTCGTCGGTCCGGCAAATCAACCACCGAACACACGCAGTTTACAGACATATTATATACAGTGCAATGTGGCCGAAGTTGCTGATGTGCCTAAAACCCTACAACGACCCAACCCATCCATCAACATTGTTCTAGGTCTGAGGAGTTTAGTGAAGTAAATTCAAATGTTCCAGCATAACACTCAGAAGACTGACACCGCCTAGGTTATAACAATATAAAAGGCTACAACAGTTTTATATATTCAGCTAATTATTGTCAAATGAGAATTTTTACCTTCTTTTTTAAGTATCTAAAATAAAAGCATTTGCACCCCTTCCACGACTCGTTCGTTTTCTATTCGCCACACCGTCCCTGCCCGTTGTATAGAAGGGTCAAATGCCTCACAGGAGAAATTTCTCGAATTCTGTCACGCTGCTTGCCAAGTGATTGTGATTGCCCTGTAAAGTTTATTCAGAACATATCTTATTGCTACGCACGATGACCTCTGATGTTTATTACTCGCACAGTGATTTTCAAGGGTAAATAATCCTGTCATGGATGCTTGAAACTATTGTAGCAAGTCTTTGTTTAATGCATTGCATTTCATGCCTGCTTAAGTTGCTCTCCCCCCTCCCCCTCCTCCTCCTCAGTGAGTGTCTTAGAATCTGTGTCAGTTACCATAATGGGTTTCTCGGACTCTTTCACTAATTGACTCTTCCTTATTTAAGACGATTTCTCGAACAAGTGATTCGCCAGCGTAAGAAGAAATGCTGGTTCTGCCCCAGTAATTTTTCGAGAATGTCTTTCATGATTTTCAGACTAAGCATGCTTTTATCTCGAAAATTCTATAATATCGTTGTCTTCTATATGCTGTTGCTTACGTAAGAGCGCCAGCTGCTCTATTTGCTCTCTCGGGGCACTTCATTTTAAACGCATCTGTAGCAAAAGTAAAAATTGGATGATTAATTGGTATAAAATTACAGTACAGAATGACCCGAAAGAGGTCACTGCAATATTCAATGCTGATAAATGTTTTAAGTTCTTCTGCTGTCTGGTTGCTGTGGTAACGAGGGGTAAAAAAAAGTTGATTTCTTTTGAACAAAATGTGAAAACTTTATAAAATTAATATAAAAGATGTTTACTAGTTCATTTATTTATTTTATCAATCATTTATTTCAATTATTTATTTTTCAATTATTACTTAAAAGCAACTTACTGTCCCACGTCATTTATAAATAATTAAATATGCGAATCTAATTGAAAACAAAAGCATTATACTTTAAGGTATGACTATGATTTTTCACAGATTAACCTCTCTAAAAAAAGGGGGGGGAGAAAGATATTAGTATACTGTTAGCATCACATATGCACCAGCCCATTTTGATTGGTGTAAGTTGTTAAACTATTATTGTAATGGCAAAAATGTTGGCTACCTCTAGAGCAGCGTTTCCTAAACTGTGTTCCGTAAAAAAATCGTAATTAATATATATACAGGGTGTTTCAAAAGTGATGGTCAATAATTTAAAGATGAACTGTACAATATGCAAAAAAAGCGTAGCAAACATGGGTCCTTAAGTGAATCGTTTTCGAGATATTGCACATTTCTAGTTGGGATCCACCACTGACAAGGTGAACTGTACAGAGTTGGGGTCCACCACTGACTTGTTTGTTTAGGTTAGGTTATGCTCATTCTCTCCCTTTCCCCTCTCTCAATGCTCTGAAATGTAGCAGGCATACTAGTACTTGTCAAAGGATAGTCAATATGGAAACAGGTACAGCAAAGAAGAGTATGCGGACATGCACTTCATGTATGGTAAAGCCAACGGCAGTGCACTCGAGGCTGCACGTTTGTACCAAGAAGCATTTCCCCGCCGAAGGCAGCCCAACAAGCGCACATTCATCAGAGTACATCAACGCCTTAGAGAACATGGGGGCTTCGCACATGGAGTACGAGCAGGTAGGCCCAGAAGCATACCTCCCGATGTTGAGGAAAGGGTGTTAGAAAGAATAGAACAAAATCCAGGATTTTCGACAAGGAGTGTTGCTCTGCAAGAGCGTGTACTGAGTCAAAGCAGTGTATGGCGAAATTTACATCACCAATTACTGTACCCCTACCATATCCAGCGTGTACAAGGTCTCAGCAATACAGACTACCCTCCCACAGTGCTCCCATAGTCAGTGACGGATCTTAACAGAAAATGTGCATTATCTCGAAAACGGTTCATTTGCGGCCCGATGTTCACTCGGACTTTTTTGCTTATTTTAGTTTGTACTTTTCACCTTTAAATTATTGACCATCATTTTTGAAACACCCTGTATATATATATTTTTTTTTTCCCCCAATTTAAATTTGGATATGATGTATTCACCGAACACGTTTGTACGCATGTAAATTGTTTTAGTATTAGGATTAGTAGAGGCATACGATACAAGAAAGCAAGATTATACGGCATCAGCCAAAAAAAAAAACCTTCCCATTTCACCCATCCATTCGCTCCAAAAGTTTGTCCACTTCTTCCTTGAATTTATTTAAGCTATTAACTTCCATAACGACAGATGGAAGTTTGTTCCAGCAATCAACCACCCGCTGACTAAAGGCAATTTTCCGCACATCTATTCTACAACTGTCTTTCCTCAATTTGAATGTATGCGCACCCAGGTGCGTAATCTGAGCAAGAGAAAGAATCCCATCAGCATCGAGCATGCTCAAACCATTCAACGCCTTATACTGTACACTTATTGCTTATATACTTATTATACTGTATTTATTTTGAACGTGGTTGTTAATTTTGAATGGATTTTTGTAATACATGTTTTCCTGATAGACATTGTCCATTAACGATATTTTATGTTTTTATTTTGATTCTGTTTACAAAAATAAAATATATTTGAGCATTAATTATGTATTTTTTATTTTAAAACCAAATAGCCACAAGAATATAGGTGTTCTGTAAATATATTGTAAGATAAAACGCGTTCCATCACTAAAAAAGTTTGGCAAACGCTGCTCTATAGCCCTCGTGGATAGCCCAGTTGGTATAAGCATCGTCCTTCCTACAGCGGGTGGGAAAGATGTGTTCAAATCCCGTGAATGGCACGATGAGTTTTTATGGACATTTTTTCTACAACGTGGCTGAGTTAGTCAGTCTCAGGCGAGGGTAGCGTGGTTTTCGTCCAGCAATCAGCAAGTCGGATGTAGAACACAAGCAAGTTACAGTCAAATTACATACTACGCAATATGGCCATAAGTTGCTGATGCACCTAAAACCCTACAACAACCAACCTAAGGATATAAGTTACGCTGTGGAGCCGTTAACATTTAAAATTTTTAATGATTTAATTGAGCAGTTCCTCTTAAATATATTTCTAAATGTCTTCTGCAAGATGACATTTAACAGTTATGAAGTTTTTATTTCATCGGTAACCAATTATATAATTTAGATCAATTTAAAAAGTTAATAAATAATACCCCAGAACTAGGAATTAGAACTAATAATATAGCAGATTCCTGTAGAGGCTCTCTAAGTTTAAATATCCATTTCTTTCGTAACATAGCAGACATCGATATGCTTCTCTATCTTTTAAACGTCTTTGGCCCTAGGTGGCTGTCCCAAAGTATGAACAGAAGTTTAGCAACCTTCAATTGAAATAAAAAGAAGATACATCTGATAGTAGCTATTGATATTAAAAATAGCTTCTTATTATACATATATGTGGACAAAAGTCTTGTTTTTTGTGCCAAGGTAGCTAAGGAGTCCTTATGGTGTTCGTATTCTGTGATCAGTTTGCTTGTTTTCAGAACTACAGATGTGATCCGGTGAAAGTTAAGGCGCTCTCTACCAGAACTGCTTAAACATCATTACTACTTTCCCCTTATTAATCATACTAATTCGTACAGTATATTGTAGTATGCAACTTAAATTTTCACTGACATCCAGCGATGCGCACTGAGTATCCTAATGGAGGACTTCATCGTGACCTTTAAGTCACGACGCATCGATTCTACTTTTACACGCTTGGTTGCGTGTAAAGCTTACTCTGTTTTGATTTTTTGGAATTCCAGCTAAGGACAAAAATTCGTTGCTATCAGGTGTATGAAACGTAGGTGAACGCTTAAGGCATCTTAGAACCGATCGGAAGTGACCTGCGAAGGTAAATATGCGTATTTTCCTTGATCAAAAAAAGAACATTTTTATAGGTAAATTCCACAATTTATCTTCGGTATTACGAAGCAGATGGTAAAGGATTCATTCAATAGAATTCTGTTTTGACATAGTTTGATTTTTTTAAAATATATCAAGGGTCAAGTTTGTTTGTTTGTTTGTTTTTTTAAAAACCCAACATATTTTGGGTTGTTTTCTTATTTGTGAAGTATTTCAGTACCACCGAATGTGTATTTGTGATCTGCGAAATGCTTTTTTCAGATCAAAAGTAGACATTCTAATTTGTTAAATTGCAACTAACGCCACATGTTATTAAAGCTATCCGATAGACCACCTAAATTTCGGATGTGACTCATCTCCCAAAAAAGGAAATTCATCCCACCCGTGAACTAAAGTTCTTTGCATTAGTTAAGGATCATTGGTGTACGAGCATCGTGTGGGCCGACGAGACTCGGGGTGAGGTGGAAACTTCCCTTGGCGTGAGTAGACTAACTACTCATTCCCGAAACTTAAAGATGCCGCTTTCAGATTCTGTATTGTCTCGCGTATTCTCTGTCTAACTACACAGAAATTCTACGCCCATCTCTTTAACATTATGGATATTACTTAATTGGGTCTAAAACTTGAGGACGTATGCCGTTAAATCAAGAATTTAGCAGCACTTAATCTCAAAGTAGCAGGTTCAACGTGGGAAATAATCTGCTATTAGAATTTTACTAAAATCACTGCCTACTGAATTTGCACGACAGATTTGTTCACGAGGAGCAGTCCTTTGGTTTAAATAACACTGGTTGATATGCATTTTACCTCTACTAAACCCGCTGTTTTAGTCAATTTTTATTCTTAAATTTCAAAAATAATTCTTAAAATTTTACATCACGGCTCAATTTCTACATATACAGATTTTGTCTTTACTCATTATACTTAATAGAGTATCTTACAACGATTTAGGGAAGTAGATATGACACTGACCTGTTGTATTACATCAAGTAATGTTTGCATGTGCTCATAGATGGTAGTAATATTGAGGAGGATTAACATGTTCAGCCTTGTCTGTCCGCCTCCCACTTCCGTCACTGAGTAAGGGGAAGGCAGTTATAGTGTATGGTTTATCTGCGCATCTATTGCATATTGTTTGTTTCTTTTGTGTTTTGCTTAGAACTGTGTTGTTAAAATGTTTAAGCAGAAGCAAAGGAAGTGTCTGAATCACTCTGACAATTTATGCTACCCGATAGTTTACAACAAAAACTCAGAGGAAGAAAATCTACAATCTTACTAAACTTGTATATTCTTTGTATTTGGTTGCAAGATTGGTGATGAGGACAAAACTTGGGCTCCACATATGTGCTCTATTACCTATGCCACACCTATGGTGTAACGGAAACCGCGCATCCAAATTGACGATTGCTGTTTCAGCATGACCAAAATATCAGGGATGTTCAGAAAAAGCAAGCAGAAACATGTCAGATATCCTAACGTCATCTGAAATAACACCTGTTCCATGTAATGAAGACCGCATGTAGATACCAGATCCCCAAAACCATGGGACAAAATAAGTAGTGATGAATATAGCGAGGATTCTCGTATTGCAGACTTTGCTGGACCTTTCGCTTCAACAGATTTGGATTACCAACCAGAAAATTATAATCGCTGCACTTAATTAAGAGAACAGTGTGTGATTTAGTGTAACCGTATGTGATTTAAACTTATCTAAAGAGCAGGCAGAACATTTTGGTCTCTGTAGCAGTATATTGAAAACACCATAAAGTATTTTCAAAATATTTCGTTATGGAAGACTACATGTGTTTCTGTAAAGTTGTTTGGTCTTCTGTAGGAACTAGACATTGGACCCAATTCTAACGAATGGCGTTTATCTATTAATGCATCAAAATTAAGTTTAAAAGTAGTTTTGCTGCACAATGGAAATGCATTCCCATCAGTTCGTCTACTTCACGCTGTAGACTTGAAAGAAACATATGTAGGTCCAAGACGATGAGTGCAATAAAGTACCATGACTTTACTTGAAATGTATGTGGTGATCTTAATAGGGTTACTCACTGGGAGGTTTCACAAAATACTGTTTTCTGTGTTTGTGAGACAGTCGTTTAACAGAAAAACAATATATTGTACTGCAGTAAGAAAAGAAGGAGGAATTTTTATCAGGCAGAAGTATCAAAAAAGGTTCTTCTTCCGCCATTGAATGTCTTGAATTAATGAAGAATTTTATTAGGCACTGAATAGAGAAGGAAGTGGATTCTACTACTTAAGCAAAGCGTTTCCCAGTTTAACAGATGCAAAATTGAAAGAAGGAATTTTATTGCAGGATACTGAACTAGCAGCATGGTGATCATTTAAACCATTTATGCATGGATTTCTTGGAAGAAGTAAAAAAAGATAATTATGAATCTCTGATTTCAACTTTACAGCATTGTTGTAAAAACATGGCAACAGAATGTTTTAAAAATTCATTTTCTTCATTCCCATTTCAGTTTTTTTAAACTTAAAATTTGGGATATATAAGTGATAAGCAAGGGGATCAAGATTACTGGGAGACTGCAGCGATGGGATATTATTGCTGGTTTCGTAAGAGGAAAAACAAAATGGACTATAAGAAAATCTCTCTGAGTGGCAAACAAGAAAGTAGAATGTATGTAGTAGATTATACGTTTGCTTAAAATATTTTAAAACGAAAAAGACTAATTTTTAAGACAGCATATGTATGATATCAGAAATTAGTCGTTCGTTAAGTTACTAAAATTTCAGTATATTTTTTGGAATCAGGAGATCAATTTCCTTTAGATTCTGCAACTTTTACTCCGGGGGTTCGGGAAAAAAATGGCCTGTATACTCGTAAGCAGGCGGCCTGACAATAACACATTACTGAACAAACTCCAATGTCAGAGAATTGTTAAACAGCAGTATGCAGTTGCGTGGTTATCACTTATGGAGTCTATCATTAAGCACATAGAAAGTATTCTGGAAAACAAGCAGACTGTAACCCGGGCCACCTCAGTTTTTTCCATTCATATATAGATATTGTGTTCGTTCACTACTGGTCATCTGTCTGAAACAGTTGAATTAAACTGACAGGAAGATGTAAAGGTACAAAAAAGAAGTGAAATTGCGTTCTTACAACCACTAACCAACACAAGATCTGATATAATCTCCTTTCACAAAATTTCCTAACTTTTTCTTTTATTATTTACAACCTATACTAGCATGGCGATGAATTATTAGAAAATGAAAATTTTGTTTGCATGATATTGATAATAACCATTGGAATTTAATAAATATGATTATGGGAAAATGATGTAAGGAAACAAGTTACAGTATGTAGCATATTTTTGTATGTTGCATTGTGCTGCCATCTATGTGAAAACAACTAAACACGAAGTATGAACCTCTACATCTGCAAATACAAATCTCTGGTTTAAACAAATTTTTTACTACAAAATCATTTTGTAGTAAACGTTTTTGTAATTTACCAAGAAAAAGTCATTTTACATTTATTGTTATTTGTATAAAGTTAAACTAAAGTTGACTCAAAACAAAAATGCAATTTTGTAGTTAACGTTGTCTGATACTAAACCCTCCCTCTTCTGTTTGCTGGACGAAACACCCAAGTTTTCGGGAGAAAAAACCATGCTACCCTCGCCTGCGACCGACTAACTAAGCCACGTTGTGAAAACCCATAAAACTTCATCCTGTCATCGGGATTCGAACGCAGGTCTTTTTCACCCGATGTGGAGAGGGCGACGATCCTTCTAACTGTGCTACCCACGAAGGCATATCCAGACACCCCTGTTTTCATAGTCCATTGGACGCGTGAGAATCAATGACCAGTACATAAAGAAAACAAATGAGCCACACAGACTGTGTTCTTGTCATGGCAGGTAGAGCCTTTTTTTGGATGTCACGTTATTGGCCAGTCTCGTCAGATACAGTATTCCTAAAAATCTTCAACCAGGAATTTAAGGTTGAGATTGAGATGTGTTTAAGCAGAGATTGAGATGTGTAAAAACACTATGTGCGGACCACTGGTGACGATGTGTATTAAGTTCCAAAGCATTTAAGGCTTCGGTCGGTTTGCTGGACTAAAACCGGAGTTTCCAGGAGAAACAAACCATGCAACCTTCGCCTAGGACAGACTAACTCAGCTACCGTATGAAAAATCCCCTAAAATTCTTCGCATCATTGACAGGGTTCGAACTGTGTTTTTTTTTTACATTTTGTGGGAGGGCGGTGATTTTAAAAACCATGCTTCCCCGCTAGGGTTGTACGGAGCTCCACTGCCTCGGTCTTCATGAAAAAGTGGTGGCGCATAAGCCAACTATTACCATCCGCAATCAGTGGTTTCGCCTTTCATAGTGCAAATAATACCGTTATTGGTTAATAGAGTAATGGAAATTGGTTTTATAGCGTGTTAAAACTACACTTTACTTCGATCAGAGCAAGGACATCTATATGAAACCGACGTGTCCATATGATTTTTGGAGGATAGTGTAGATTAATGCAGTTTTAAAATTAATTATCAGTTTAATCGAAATTGTATTTAGTATTTCAGATCTCAAAGCAATATTTCTTGAAAAATATTTTCTTTCAGACGATTTATTTACTTAAAGGAATATAGTGTATGCAGCTTCTAGCGAGTGCCCTGCGAACATTTGTGAACGAGCAAGCTTGTGTTCATAAATTCACCATCACTGCATCCAGTTACGTGTGTTTTTGTTTTTGTGGGCTTTCTTTAAGTTAGAAACCTTTATTACTTTATAAAACCATTTCTGCCCTGAGATTTCTCTTCTGCATAATGGCCTCTTTCAGGTATAGCAATAATGTATAAATTTATTTTCATGTTTGACGGTGTTTCGCCAAGTTCTGGTTTAAGGACACGGCAAGGCGTCGTCATGTTATTAAGAAAAAAGGAAAGGTAAGTGAAACTAAGGGCGCAATACTGTATAGTGTCCTACAATTTAGTTTCATTTTTAGTATTCCCTGTATATAAATGCAGTTCATCGTTGAAGCCATCGAATGTGTTGCGACTTGTTAAAAAATGTAACCAAGAATGTGTTAAAAACAGATTTTGGAGATGCTATATGTCGTTCGAAGACATTTTGTAGTTTAAAGAGAGCCACTTTTTCTTGATGATAATTCTCGCTTTGGACGCCCTTCAACTTAAGAAACCGATGGATTCAAGATTTGCCTTCGCTATCTCATTAGAAATAGTAGTAGTAGGGGTAGGTCATGCCAAGATAGCAAGCTTAAGTAGCATCAGCCAAAAAAAAAAAAAAAAGAGAAAAAAAATATTTCACACCTCCATTCCCTCTTTGAATTTATTTAGATTATCAACTTCCACAATTACAGATGGACATTTGTTCCAGCAATCAATTACCCACTGGCTAAAAGCACATTTCCGCACCTCTATTCTACAACTGTCTTTCCTAAATGTGGATTTATGCCCCCTCAGGTTCGTAATTTGAGCAAGCGGAAGAATCCCATCAAAATTGAACCTGCTCAACCCATTCATGGCCTTATACACCTCAATCAGATCACCTCGCAGGTGTCTAGTCTCCTGACGCTGAAATTTGCAGAACTTAAGTCTTTCTTAGTAAGAGAACCCATTCGTTCCCTTCACCAATCTTGTTGCCCTTCTCTGTACTCGCTCAAGCAACTGTACATTCTTCTTGAAATGAGGCTTCCAGACCTGTACGCAGTACTCAAGGCGAGCAGTGCCGGACCAAGATATTTCCGCGCCCCGGGCAGAAGGATTTTTCGGCGCCCTTTAAGTATCAGTTAAGCGTACAAACCGTAGCAAGAATGGGGAAAAGGAGTTATCTAACGGACTTCGAACGTGGCATGATAGTAGGTGCAAGACAAAGCATCTCTGAAACGGCAATTCTCCTGAACTTTTCACGCACCACAGTTTCAAGGGTGTATCGAGAATGGTGCAACGAACAGAAAACATCCTCTCAACGGCAATTCTTGATGAGAGAGGTCAAAGGAGGATGGCTAGAATTGTGCAAGAAAACAGACGGGCCACAATGTTGCACATCACGTCAGAATACAACCTTGGTGCGCAGAACAAAATATCGCAACGGACCACTGGTCGCACTTTGTCACGAATGGGCTACAACAGCCGACGGCCACATCGCGTACCTTTGTTATCAATGAAGAACAAGAGAGCACGCTTCCTGTGGGCACAGCAACACCAGCACTGAACTATCGAGGATTGGAAAACAGTGGCTTGGTCTGACGAGTCGAAGTTCCTGGTGCGTCATGTTGATGGTAGACTCAGAATTTGGCGAAAACACCATGAATTCATGTTCCCGTCATGTCTGACGAGTGACGACTGCTGTGCAAGGTGGTGGGGGCAGTGTTATGGCGTGGGGAATGTTTTCTTGGCACACGTTGGGTCCATTGATACCCATAGATTCACGTCTGAATGCCACATCGTATCTAAACATCGTTGATCACCAAGTGTATCCGTTCATGTTGACAGTTTATCCTCAGTCAGATGGTTACCTCCAGCAGGATAATGCGCAGGTGCACAAAGCCCAGATCACTATAGAATGGTTCCAGGAACATGACAATGACTTTTCTTTGCTGCAGTGGCCTGCGGATCTCAATCCTATTGAACATCTTTGGGATGAGCTGGAAAGGACTATTTGCTGCAGGCCTACACCTCCGTCGAATCTCAAGGAACTGCGTGGTACTCCATTCCTGCACGACGTTTTCAGCATCTTGTTCAATCCATTCCTAGACAAATCCAGTCTATTTTGAAGGCTAAAGGAGGTTCAACACGCTACTAGGTAGATGTACCTAATAAAGTGGCAGCACAGTGTATATATATATTTTTTGCCTCATTGTTCTTCTGTTTTTGTCGCCCCAGGAAAGGGCCCTGCTGGCTCGTACTTTCATCCGGTACTGAAGGCAAGGCAAGGCCTGACCATTGCCTTATACAATGATAATCACCTCATTTTCCCTGCTAGCAAAATTCCTGTATATCATTGACAAAACCCCATGACCTGCTCTGGCAGCCTGTCTGCACTGCTCAGAAAACTTCCTATCTGACTGCACAATTACTCCCAGGTCTTCTTCATTTTCTACCTCTCTAAGTGTAGTATCACACAGTTGATACGTGTCTCTGGGGTTACTTCTACCCATATGCAGTATTTTGCATTTGTCAATGTTAAACTTCAGTTGCCACTTTTCAGCCCATCTGCCAAACATTTCTAGATCCTGTTGCAGTTAGCACACTGCCAACATTTGTATCATCTAGATACTCGGACATTAAGCCTGATATAAATTCAAAAATATCATTGATAAATATACAAAACAACAGTGGTCCAGCACTGAACCCTGGGAGACTTTACTAATAACAGTAATCCACGAAGAGCAGCGTCCAACGATTACCACTTTCTGTATTCTCCCACTCAACCACCCTTTTATCCACTGTAGCAACTTGCGCTTAATGCTATTCAGCTGCAATTTATACAGTAGTTTTCTATGCGCAATAGTGTCTGAAGCTTTCCTGAAATCCAAGTATATGATATCAAAATTATTTTTTGCATCCAGTTCTTTTGTAACCATATAGTATCCAATCAAAATTGGTCAGACAAGACTTTCCCTTAACAAACCCATGCTGTGTCTGAATTATTACTGCAGACTTCTCTAGATGATCCTGCAATGCATCTTTAATCAGTGACTCCATTATTTTGCCCTAAACAGATCCTGGTGCCAACCGCAATTTTTTCTTCCATGATTATTGGTGTCGAATCCTGGGGATATGACTAGAAACTATAAAAAAAAGAAGCCTAGTCGTTTCAATGAAAGTTGTTGTTGTAAGGTTTTTAGGCGCATCTGCAATTTAGAGGCCATATTGCGCCGTATATAATGTCTGCAAAGTGCGTGTGGTCTGTGGTCGATTTGCTGGACGAAAAACCCGAGTTACCAGGGGGCGGGAAACCACCCTCGCCCGACTAATTCAGCCATGTTATAAGAAAAAAACCATAAAAATTCCTCTCTTCATTGACGGGATTCGAACACGGGTCGTTTCCACTCGCTATCAGGAGAGCAGTGATTATACCAACTCTGCCACCCACGAGAGCTTCAATGGAAGGCTTCGTCTTCTTCAAGACCAGGTTTCTTCAAGCATGACTGCTTCAAGCTGTTTAAAGAAAGCGGCCGGAAAAGTGGGCTTCAAGGAATTGGTGCTTGCATCGTGACATACCCATTCATACTTGTCCCTTTCAATTGAAGAATATTTTGTGAAGTACTCCATCATTGCATCTCCACCACCTTAGCTATTGGAGAGGTGGAGGCCCAAAGATGGTTTCTTTTTGGAACCGGATAGGATATCCTTCTTTTTGATAAGCTTTTGGAATCAGCGTATACAGTGTCGATGACACTACTTCGAAAGAAATTCGTTCGAATAGCCCATAAGCTTCGTCCTTTCACATTAGTTCAGTCCCGAACTTTTTGATCCCACCTCGTATTTTCAAACTTTCTTACCAAGTGTGAAACGGCCACCGATTTTATCATTACGGGCAAAATGGAAAATGGAGACAATCATATATAAAAAGATAAAATGATAACCCTAAGGAGATAAAACGATAACCCCAAGCAGTTTTTATATTGTTTTATTATGCATTGCTACAGAGTTAAAAGGATTTCAAAAGTAGACAAGGGATAAATACATAAAAAAACCTTATCTCTTCATAAAAATTAGATAATTTTTGGATATTGCACTTTTAGTAGCCTATTCAATCTACAGTATAATGTTTGGTAATTTCTATGACTTTCGCACTTCCTGTTTCAGATCACTTTGTTATTAACAAAGTAAACACTTGCTAGCAATGCGGATTTGTAATGAAATATATCTCTTAAAATAAATACTTTTTTTTTTTTGTTTGATGCCTGCGCACATTCCCATAATTTTTTTATACACTCAGTATTAAAAACTTTTTGCACCCTGAAACAATTAATAGATCAGTCTGGAAATGTTTGATGTCAGTGTATTCGTTCTACCTGGGATCGACGAAACTACAGCCTCTATTGAAGAAGACTAGAAATTTCTCCAGTCATCAGGGGTGTTTCAAGGATATTTGCCTCTGGATTGCCAGTAAAATTTTGTTGCCCCTTGTACCAATTGCTTTGCTATAAGAGAAGTGTGTAACTAAGTTTTGTTTTGCCCTTGCGAGTACTTGTGTATAATCACAGTCCTCTCACACCGAGTGGAAAATCGCGTCAATGACGCTAGAATTTTTGGGCGTTCTTCACAACGTGACTCAGTTAATTCGTTTTAGGAGAGGGTCGCATGGTTTTTCCACCCGGAAACTCGGGATTTTCCTTCGGCAAACTTCGACAAGAATACACGCAGTTGCAGACACAATATACTGATCCCTCATAACGATAGTTGTTTTGGTGCTTAATTAACGCACATTTAATCTGTGAGGCAGCTGTCAAGAGCAAAGAAATGGTAGCATTACTGGATGCTGTGGCGATCCCGAGTCCCAGGGACATCATGTAGCAGTAAAAAAAAAAAAAAAAAAACTATTTTTTTATCATAAAGTGCTGAACTCTACCTATATCTCTTATCTCGGAAGTTAAAATTGAGGAAGGATGCTTGTAGGATAGATGTGTGAAAATTTCTCTTCAGCGGGTAGTTAATCGTTGGAACAAATTTCCATCTGGTGTTTAAAAGTATAGGTAGTTTGAATTTAGGAGTATAGGTAGTAACACAGTCGTATCGCCACCGTCCTCCCTCCACCGGGTGAATAAAGGCCGAGTTCGAATCCCGTTGATGACGCGAGGAACTTTAGTGGGTTTTTGCACTCCGTGGCTGAGTTAGTCGGTCTCAGGCGTAGATAGCAAGTCCCCCCCCCCCAGAAACTGGTTTTTTTTTCGTCCAGCAAACATACCCAATTTATAGACAAAATAAATATATGGGTAGATGTAATCATTTACGGGGGAACTTAATATCATAATTTTTTTTTTTTTTTTTTTTAAAGAAGATGGACAGGTGATATATGATCCATCGTGGGTACCACAGTTGGTATAATCACCGTCCTTCCTACACCGAGTGGAAAAGACCTGAATTCGAGTCCTGTCAATGACGCAAGCAATTTTATGGATCTTTTTCATAACACGGCTGAGTTAGCCGGCCTAGCCTGAGGCCGACTAACTCAGCCACTTTGTGAAAAAGGCCCATAAAAATTCCTCTTGTCCTCAGTGGGACTCGAACTGAGGTCTTTTCCACCCCATGTGATTCTATCAACTGTGCTTTCCATGAGGGCTGTATAAGCTTGCGTTCTTGCATCATTTGCCAATACTACACTGGGGTGCAAAATTTAAGAACCAGTCAGGTTTTCACCTGTAACTTCTCATAGGAGTGGCCTGGATATGGGAAAAGCATACCAAAGGAACCTCGTGAGGTACAGAAATGATGAAGGAAACAACACCGAGACAACAACGGAAACAAAACGGTACAGAGGGACTTTATTCAAAAATGGCAACATAGCACTGGCTGCCATGATACAGATGCATCACTGCAAAGATGAAACAAAGGGAAGCGGTGGGCCTCAGTAGGAAATATGGCCACCCCTAATGTCGATGCAGGCTTTGCACCGCCTGTCCATACTTAGAAACATGTTGTTGATAAGTTCTTGCAGTAACATCGTCCATTCCTCTGTCAGCGCCATCTTCAGCTGGTGAACATTTTCTGGTAGGTGTGGACGTGCCGCTAGGCGTCTCCCCAGAGCGTCCCATATGTGTTCGATGGGATTTAGATCAATGGAAACGGGCAGGCCAATCCATACGAACAATGTCCTCACTTTCCATAAACATATCAAGAGCTGCAGTGCTATGGGGGGTGTGGCGTTATCATCCATAAACACGAACTCGGGGCCAGTGGCACCTCGGAACAGACGCACCTGGGGAAGGATTACCTCAGTACAGTAGCGTGCACCATTTATAGTACCGCCTTCCAGTATCTGGAGTTGTGTACGTCCATCCAAGATAATGCCTCCCCAGACGAGAACACCGCGACCGCCATATCGATCCCTTTTAGTGATGTTTGCGGGGTTATACCATGTGCCAGCCTCTCGCCAGATTAGTTGACGTCCAGAATCGCTGCTGAGACTGAATCTACTCTCATCAGTAAAGAGTACCTTAAGTAAAGATTTTGTGGTTGTAACTTTTAGAAATAGTGTTGGTCCTGAAGTTTTGCGCACCAGTGTAATACTAAATACTAATGCCTATAAACCCGCCATTGTAAGGGTGAATCCCCGAATAGTTTCATAAATATCATAGAAAATAAAATATGTCATAAAAGCATCCACGAGAAGCTAAGATCATTCCCCCCCCCCCCTCCAAAAAAAAAAAAAAAAAGAAAGAAAAACAATAGGTGCACGCCACTGACAGGCGCTTACAGGTAAAATATACTTTTTTTTTTTTTTTTTTTTTCCTCACAAGATCAAACATTTTTCTGGAGCGTCTGTTGATCAATTTTGTGAGTCTATCGAGTTTCCGCTACACCAAAATTTAAGATTTCGGATTTATTTAATAAGGATTAATGCAATTTGAACACAATTTTCACAAAAATTTATGTAAAGTAGTGGACTTTTACAACTTAATAAATAAATAAAATTCTCCTTGTTCTCCAGACTACCACAAGGTTACATAAATATTTATTAACTTATGCATGTATAGATTTTTTTATAGTTATATCACACATAAACTTTGTATTCATAGAATGTTATAAGCAGGTGAAGCAAATAACCCAACTTCGATAGGACATTGCTCTTGACCTTGAACCAAGTGAGCTGGAGGCCTCCAGCAATGTCTGAAGTCAGGGTTATCTATTTTATAGCGTAATGCAGTCCTCTGATTGGAGTGACCGTTACCAAGATTATCTTTCGTTCGCTATATTTAGTGCCACGAGGTGGCGCGCAGTCTTTTGACGTTTGTTTACTGCATGGTTGGCGTACAGCATGGCTTCTATATTAAATGTAAGGTGGGTAAACGCTTTTTTTTTTCCCCTTTTGATATATGGTGTATTTATTACTTATACAAAAGGATACCTGCTCCCAGTGTAACCTGTTTAATATTTCAGTATGAAAAAGTTAAAATATTTATAGGCGATATTTTGTTCCTGATTCGTGGCATTTCAGTTTTCTTACTGTTCAGCATTTTTATTTATTCATTTTTTTAAAACGAAAGTGCCGGTTCAATCTATTTATAAGCGAAAATAAAATATCTCTCTACTGTAAAATGGAATGGCTGATATTGCGAAGTGGTCTGCTGTGTATAGATACTGCTCCAGAATTTCTATGTTGGGGAGGAGGATATATCCAAAATGGAATAAAAATGTATACAAGTACATATGGGGTGTTCAATTAATCTGCTGAATAACCTTAGGGAATGATTTAGGAGGCAGTTTTGAGGCAAAAATTAGTGGTGTTTTTTGCTTTGAAATGTTGCAGAGATGTTGACCAGTTTTGTGATGTCACTTCCTGTTTGTTAGAGACTATTACGCCTCTGTAGCCGAGTGGTCAACCAAAAGGGTACGAAGCACACGCTTTGAGGGACCGTGGTTCTAACTGCGTGACTTCGAAATACAGTAGAATGTTGTTGTAAACATCTTCCTCCGACCTTATGTAGTCGGCCCACAATATAAACAGAAAATTTATATTTTATATAAATGGCAAAAATACGTACAGACAGTTTTGAAAATTCTGGCAATAAATTTAATGCAAAGATAATCATACAAATAAATAAATAACAGTTTTAATGGAAATAGCAGTATTAAACAAAACCAGTCTTGGTTAGTCAGCTTTGAGTATGTGGACAGTCACTTATGTATATGTAGGAGTACTGCAGGCAGGTGGTTACAACCTTTCACGATTAGTAAAAATTTAAAATGATTCAGAGAGCACTAAAAACTGGAAGTTGCATTGCGGGTAGAAATTAAATTCGCATAAAATGTTTTGTTTTTTTTTTTTCTTGTCTTAAAAATGTGCATTTTGGGCTTATCAGTTATATAGTAATTATTAACTGTATTAAGCAGTCACATGAATTCAAACACAATTAACCCAAACCATGTACTGCTGTACTCTTGTGTTGACATCTTGGAAAAGAACATTCTTATGTGTGGGTTGTGTGATGGAGAAAGTTTATGCCAAAAAAAAAAAAAAAAAATTAAACACTAGACCAATTAAACTGTTCGTAGTTCTGTAATTTGGTGAGTTATATTTACCTTAAAATGCTGCTGCTAATATACATAGCAATTTCTGTCTGCTATTGCTGGAGTCAGCATCTGTTTTATGATGTTGCCAAGCATGCATTAAGGCTCAAGGTTTGAAGATTTAGTATAAACTTTTTGAGATTATGAATAGTACCTTTCTCCATTGTTATGTTGTACAATTTTCAATATTTAATACCTATGTTTCAAAAGTAACAAACCACTGAATAAACAATTTTTTTTATTCAGAATTTTTTTACATAATCATTGTAGTGCTGTTTATACTTCAGCATCAGGGCAGAGGAGTTTACAGTTAATCATTTCAATAATGCATGCAACTGTTAACCATATTTAGCATTCATGCTGGCTTCACCACAGTCACTCTAATGTGTGTACTAGTGCATTCTCATGCTTGACCATGTGGCTCAAGTGGTCAAGCATGAGAACCATCTGAACTTTCAAATTTAAATGTGTTAACAGAATTTTCAAATATACCTGTACTTTTTTTTTTTGCCACTTATATGATTATTTCTGATAAACAAGAAGCATCAACACAAAACTTTAATTATATCATTATATTGCCCTAACCTCCCAGAAAAATTCTGACAGTTTGGATCTGACCCAGTTCCAAAATCATTTCCTCTAGTTCTGCAGTAGATCAATATGACACTGTTTTTATATACACTAAACTCCTGTCAAAGCATTTTCTTAAAGGTACAAACCACAAAGAACACTATGAACAGGATATTCTACATTACAGGATTCATCATGAGACAGAAGAAAAGTGCTAAAAATGGGAGTAAATATGTGGATTATCACTGGTCTTCCATATGTGACAATGACTGTGGCTAATCAGTTTTGGTATACCATTATTGGGATCACCACTGACATTCAATTGAATTTCAGTGATATATGATTAGCAGAGATATCAAGCAGGTGGCTCTAGTAAAAATGAGTGGAAGTGCACATGGTAAATCCAGTGGTACTTATACAAAAATTTACAGCTATATATATATATATATATATATATGGAGGGATACACTTAAATAGAAAGGATGCAAGAATATTTGCTGATGCTATAGAGGCAGTGTTAGGTGGGTCGGAAAACTGCTAGCTTGGGGGGGGGGGATACGCAGACTAATAGATTAACAGTAGCCGCCAGTAGAGGTGAAAGTGATTCTTGCACTTCTTCTATTGGAATGAGCAGCAGCCTGGAAAACAAGATGCAGGGGATTTCAGAGACTGCTGGGAGTCATTGTGATACAAGTAAACACATGGGTTGTGTTAGGGTAGCTAAGAATAGGAACAAGTGCATGTATACTTGCGTGTACACCAATGCTAGGAGTTTGGTAAATAAATTTTGAGGTATTGTTCAGAACATCAAAGGCAGATATTGTTGGGATATCAGAGACGTGGTGTCACACAGATATAAGGAATGCAGAACTGGAATTTGGGGAGTACAATGTGTACAGGAAGGATAGGCAGGATAGGAATAGAGAAGGGGTTATGCTATTAGTTAAGAAACACATAAAATCTAAGGAAGTGCAGCCAGTCGACATCGCTAGACATTGCAGTGTAGAGTCAGTTTGGTGTGTTATAGGCCTAATGACTCTGAGTATAATAAAAAACTGTACAGAGAAATAGTGGGCCAGTAAATCAGAGAGTCTTATAATGGAGGATTTCAATTTCCTGGATATTGACTGGAATTTGTGGGTCGGTCACTTACACACTAGCAAGGCTTTTGTGGATTTATTGGATGATTGTTTTCTACATCAGCATGTTTGGGAGGCAACCAGAGGGAGTAATACTCTTGATCTTATTATCAGTAGTGATTCTTCATGCATTAAGAATCTGCAGATAAAGGAATCACTAGGCGACAGTGTGCTCAAGTGGGATTTACTCAAAGAGGTAACTACCATCGGGATAAAGGGAAGGGTTTTTGCTTTCGTAAAAGCGACTACGGAGGTCTGAGACAGTATTTAAATATTATATGGTGGGACCAACTGATGATGTTACCAACAGCAAATTCAAAATGGGAAGCATTCAAAGAATTAATCTTGGCTTATTTTTTTTTTTTTATGTAAACCCCAAACACGAGAGGTGTTAGAACGTATAGTACTTAGTACCATGCTTGGGTTGGAGGTTGAGAAGATGAAAGAAGATATTTGTTGATATTGAACTTGAACTTCTGTAGACTTTAATTTTCAGGAAATATGTATGAAGGAAAGTTGTTCCAGAAAACGGCAGTTGAATGA
The DNA here is from genome assembly GCF_048544385.1 of Mastigoproctus giganteus. Taxonomy (NCBI): domain Eukaryota; kingdom Metazoa; phylum Arthropoda; class Arachnida; order Uropygi; family Thelyphonidae; genus Mastigoproctus; species Mastigoproctus giganteus. Next base: position 210,828,782 of record NC_143578.1, on the reverse strand, counting down.
ATAAACGAGGAAGATGAAAAGTTGGTTCTGTGAGTTTGAAGTTGGACAGTAAATGGATGTTGGCTGCACGTGTTCGGACTGTTTTAAAGGAGAGAGCAGGATTATAGAAGCCAATTCAGAAGAACAGTGCCCATGAAAATATCTGTAGAAGAGGCATGCAGCAGAAACAGTACGTCTATGAGACAGCGAGTGGAGAGACTCTGTTAGAGATGAATCATTAATTAACCTAACTGCCCTCTTCTGAATGGAATCAAGAAACCGGTGAGAGGTTTTGGGGGCACCACCCCAAATGTGGGAATAATATTCCATGGTAGGGTGGATATGCAATTTATACAGAGTGAGCAGTTGTTTGGAAAAAAAGTAACGCCGAGAACGAAAGAGAAAACCAAATTTTTTAGATGCAGAGGAAGCAATATTTCTAATGTGCTTGTGCCAAGAGAGATTAGAAGTCGGGGTAATACCCAAAAGAGATATCATTTTGCCCAGAAATCGGAGTATCACCAAGATAAGCATAGGAGCAGAAGAATCCTTTTTGCGAGATAAAAGACAAGACTGAGTTTTAGATGCATTGAAATTAACTAAGTTGTCTTTGCCCCACTGGAGAATTACCTGAAGATCGGCATTTAAGGAATTGGTAGCAGATTTTCAAGAAGTTGAAGCTGATTGAGCAGGGCAAGGTTTCTCAAAATGGAAAGTGGAATGCAATGTGCTATCATCGGCAAAACTATGGATAGGATTTCCAGTCAATGGAAGAAGGTCATTAACATACAAGAGGAAAAGAGTGGGGGAAAGAACTGAACCTTGGGGGACACCGGCATTAGTGGAGAAGTTAGAAGACAGAGAGCCATCTACCATCATCCACAGTGAGCGATCAGAGAGAAAACTGGATAACCAATTACAAAAAACAGTCGGCAAACCATAAGATGGAAGTTTGTTTAGAAGACCTTTATGCCAAACACAATCGAAAGCCTTTGAGATGTCAAGAGCAACTACTTGTGTTTCACCGAACCTTTCCATTGAATTATTCCATAACTGGATAACATAAGCCAGAATATCACCAGTGGATCGACACTGACGGAATCCATACTGGCTATTGTTGATCAGATGGAAGGTTTCTAGGTAGTTTAAGAGTTGGCGGTTAATTGATTTCTCCATTACTTTAGAAAGAGTAGAAGTAATTGCAATGGGACGATAATTGGATGGGAGGGATTTGTCAATCTTTTTAGGAACTGGCTGGATATGAGCAAATTTCCAAGCAGAAGGAAAAACACCTTTGGAATAAGAAAGTGAAAAAAGGTGGCAAAGAATAGGAGTAAGATCAGGAGCACAGGTTTTGAGAATAAGAGGAGAAATACCATTGGGACTTGGAGCTTTCTTAGCATCAAGTTTCGTCAAATTCCTTCTGACATCCTTTTGACGGAAGACCACAGGAGGCATTGAATGGAGTGTTTCGGGAATTGTGGGAGGTGTTTTACCAGATCATTACTACATGAGTTGGAAGAAAAATGGGATGCTAGTAGGTCAGCTTTATCCTTGGCTGAAGTGACAACAGAACCATCTGGTTTGGATAGAGGTGGTAGCAGAGATGGGCAAAAGTTGCGGTCAGTAGCTTTGGCAAGAGACCAGAATCCTTGGCTACCATTAGGGCAAGAAGCAAGTTTTCTACTCTTAGCCTGTTAAAACGTTTTTTTTTGTTAGTTGTTGGCGCATTGGCTTCTGTGGCCATAATGCACCTCCCGAAGTTTTTGCATTTTATTCTGATCCAAGCCCGAGGCAGGATTCGAACCTGTGACATATGGGTTGCCAGGCAGGCACTTTACCCACCTGGCTAGCCCGGTCGGCCCTGTTCAAACTCTAGTTTGGACTGATTAATAACTGCTTTACAATTGTTGCGAGCTTTGGTGTAGGCAGAAAATGAAACTGAAGAATTAGAAACAAGCCAATTACGATATGCAACGTTCTTCTCTTGAACAGCCTTAGCACATTTATTGGAAAACCAAGCTTTAGATAAAGGACGAGATTTTAAAGTGGAGTGTGGAATAAAGGATTCCATTCCTGCAAGAATAATTTCACTGACACGATCTGAACAAACGTTGACATCAGAAGTTTTGAAACAGTAATCTGACCAAGGAAAAGAAGAAAAGAAATCTCGCAGGTCATCCCATTTTGCATTCTTGTAATGCCAAACAACATGAGGTTGGGAATAGCAACGAGATAAAGGCTCCACTGGAGAAGAGACAATCACCAAGTTGTGATCTGAAGTGCCTTAAGGACCTCTCACTTCAACCGTGTACTTAGAAGGGTTGTTTGTGGGAAAAAGATCAAGCGTGTTGGCTGTATGATTAGGATTGTCTGGTATTCTTGTAGGTAAATGAACAATCTGTGCAAGGTCATTAGCAATTGCAAAAGCATCAGCATCTCAACCAGCTGGGTCGGTGTGACTATAAAATGCAAGTCATCTGGAATTGTGAACATTAAAATCACCAAGGAAAATTACCTCACTGTTAGGAAAGTTGGACTAGAGAAAGTCAAGTTGCTCCAAGAAAGTCAAAGAGCTCCAAGTGATTAGTGGAGTTGGGAGAACGGTAGAGACAACAGATGAATTTTACACAATGAGGTAGAGAGATTTTAAGCCAGAGAGGATCAAAGAGAGGAGACTCCAAATTGCCAAGTCTCTGACAGGGAATATCAGAACGGACATATGCACAAGTACCACCTTTGAGGCGAAAGGAATCATACAGCAAATAATTTGGACATCTGAGATGAGCAGTAGTTGAATCAACTGATAACTGAGATTCAGTCAGAAAAAGTACATGGGGTTTGGAAGACTGCAAGTGGAAATGGACATCGTTGAGATTAGAATTGAGACCACGTATATTTGTGAAATGAATTAGGAAGTGTTTGGGAGGTTTAGATCTTTTTGCAGATAAGCTTGCTCTATTAGTTTGACAATTCATGTTGTATTCAATAGTAAGAAAAAGTGGGTGGGACATGCTGTATGAAGTAATGAAATTTTTGGATATGGCGTACACATGGTAAAGAATATACCCAGATCATTGACATAATGTGGCCTCGACAATGCCCCTGCATACACTATACTCGGACTCCCTCCAGTCACTATCTGGCAGAGCAGAGGTAGCAAGATTATACACTAGCTGATCCGGAAGCTTCCTAGAGAATTACCAATGGGTTTGGTCTGGTGTACTAACTAGCGGCTGGCCTGCGAACACTGTTTTAGAATTGTACCCTCGAAATGTAAGGAATAATGGATCTCGCAATGATGTTCATCATAACCTCCAAAGTCATCAATAATACTGCATGATGGAAGAGATGGGGAAGGGTTGACCGGAACTTAGCTCTGGAGACTAAACATGGGTTCCACCACTTCAAGCCTCCAATAAGCAAAGTTGTTGTATTGCACCGGTTGATGAGAGTCATCTACCAACTAGCACTGCCTGGTAACATGGAGGGGGCGGAATTCCTCCATGTGGTGTGGGCGCTACACCTCGACCCCTGCTTTCGTTGGGTCACACCTGGGTGGTCACCCACCATGTACTTGTGTATGGAGGTTATACCCAGGATTACTAACAGGCCCATCATTGTGAAGGTGCAAGCAGAGGATTTGACTGTCAGAGACCATCCGTACTTCGCCGAAATTGGGCCCACCTAACTTGAGTGTCACCCGAATATCAGTTCCATCAACGTTTTAGACTCCCAGGTAGTAAGTACAGCTTGTCTGGCATATATGACAGAATGTCTGTGACAACGTCAAGGACCCCAAATGGATGTCAGATGAACTAATGAGACATGTGGCAGAAAAGAAAAATGCATGGGATACATATAAATTAATGGGTGAAATGGAAGCCTACGATAGATATAAGCTGGTCTGTAACCAAGTCACAAAGGAGGTTAGGCAGGCAAAGGCAGATTATGAGAAATATTGCAAAGGATGCAAAGAGTTCTTTACCTATGTAAACTCTAGAAGGAAAGGGATGAATCAGATTGGTCCACTGGATTTTGATGGTTCCACTGTTGATGATCCTGCTCAGGTGGCTAACAAACTAAATGAGTATTTTGCATCTACATTGACACATGAGGAGTTATTCAGGGAGGGGAATGCCAGAGGTGAATTAAACTGGCAGTGAGCTAGATGATTTTGTAATAATTGAGAGGAAAGTGAAGGAGAAATTGTTGAAGATAAACAGAAGAAAGGCACCCAGGGTGGATGGGATCTATCCAGTTATATTAAAGGAGACAGCAAAGGAAGTAAGCAAACACTTAGCCATAATTATGAGAGCTTCCTTGGACTCAGGGGAGGTACCCATGGACTGGAGATGTGCAAATGTGACCCCAATTCACAAAGGAGGATCAAAGGCTGACACAAGTAATTATAGACCTGTTAGTTTAACTTCTGTTTCAGGGAAATTAATGGAGGCACTGGTGAAAAAAGCACTGCAGGATCATCTAGACAAGACTTCAGTTATAGCTTGGACACAGCATGGTTTTGTTAAGGGGAAGTCTTGTCTGATCAGTTTAATTGGATACTATGATGTGGTCACAAAGGAACTGGATGCAGGAATAACTTTGATATCATATATTTGGATCTTAGAAAGGCTTTTGATACTGTTGCACATTGAAGACTGCTGCACAAATTGGAGCAGTGTGGCATTGGAGGCAAATTGCCGCTATGGATAAAGGGATTGTTGAGTGGGAGAAAACAGAGAGTGGTAATCAGTGAACGCTGCTCTTCGTGGAATAAAGTTATTAGTGGAGTCCCTCAGTGTTCAGTGTTGGATCCATTGTTGTTTTCTGTATTTATAAATGATATTGAGGATGGTATATCGGGCTTAGTGTCCAAATTTGCAGATGATACGAAGATTGCCAGGGTTGTTAAGGACACTAATGATAGTACGCTGCTGCAAGAGGATCTAGAAAAGTTGAGCAGATGGGCTGAGAGGTAGCAAATGAAGTTTAACATTGACAAATGTAAAGTACTACATATGAGAAGCAGTAACCCTAGAGTAACGTGTCAACTCTGTGGTACTACACTGACAGTGGTAGAGAATGAAAAGGACCTGGGGGTAATTGTGCAGGCAGATATGAAGTTTTCTGAGCAGTGCAGATGGTCTGCAAGAGTAGCTCATGGTGTCTTGTCAATGATATACAGGAATTTTTCTGGCAGGGATAAGGAGGTGATTATCCCCTTGTATAAGGCAATGAGGGCCTCCGTAGCCGAGTGGTCAGGAGTGGGAGTGCAGTAGCACATGCTCTTTGAGTAGACCGGGGTTCAAGCCCCTGACTGCTGAATACGGTCGATCTGCCAACCCGCAGTGGACCAGCGTGGCAGATTATGGTCCATTTCCCTCAGCATGAATTGTTGAGGAGGCTTCCATCCTGCAGTGGGTTGATAATGGCTGCACTTTACCTTTATAAGGCAATGGTCTGGCCACACCTTGAGTACTGTTTACAAGTCTGGAGGCCTCATTTGAAAAAGTATGTAGAGCTGCTGGAACTGGTACAGAGAAGGGCAACAAGATTAGTAAATGGAACAAAGGGTTGCTCTTACGAAGAAAGGCTTAAGTTTTGCAGATTACAGTGTCGAGAGCAGTTGTTTTCAACCGGATGCTGCAACAACATTCCAGGGGTGCCACATAATTTGGGTTTAAGTTACTTAAACTTATTATTTTTTTAATTTATGTTTATTTTATTATAAAAAGGTGTACAGTATCTTTTTAATTTTGTGGTGATCTATAATTTGTTTATTTAGTACCTCTATATAAAGAATAAAATTATTATATACTGTATATATATGTAATAACTCTCTCTCACACACACACCGACACACACACACACACACACAGGATCAGATCTAACAGGCAGAAAATTGAGTAGGGGTACTGCAAAAAAAAATAAATGAGTTAGGGGTGCTGTTATTAAAAAAAGGTTGAAAACCACTGGTCTAGAGACTAGGCAACTGCGAGGTGATCTGATTGAGGTGTATAAAGCCTCGAATGGTTTGAGCATGCTCAATGCTGATGGGATTCTTTCTCTTGCTCAGAATAATCACCTGAGAGGGCATAAATTCAAATTGAGGAAAGACAGTTGTAGGATAGATGTGCGGAAGTTTGCCTTTAGTCAGTGGGTAGTCGATTGGTGGAACAGACTTCCATCTTTTGTTGTGGAAGTTGGTAGTCTAAATAAATTTAAGGCTGAGCTGGACAGGTATTTGGAACAAACGGAGGGGTGAAATTCCAGTGGTACTTATACAAAAATTTTCAGCTATATATATATATATATATGGAGGACTTATTGATCCTATTTGACATTATTTTGAATTTGTGATAGAGAAACCAAGGATAGAACTTTCTTTGAAGTTATAGGCAGGTGAATGGCGCAGTACACAAAAAATAAATTAAGGTCAAGGTGACCATTACCTTTTGATCCCCCCTCATTCTACCTGATCCACACTGTGTGAGACTCTGAGTGCCAAAGCAGTTTGAGTGATAAAGCAATTTCTCTGATTGATAACACTACTGAGAATCGTACTATTTAGTGTGCATACATAAGATCCTAAAGGAAAATCACTTTTTTGTTTTTATGAACACTAACCCTACTAATCCACTGACCAACTAGCCACTTTGTCATTCAGTGGCACTTTTCTTGGCTTCACGCAATGGGGTTAGTAGCCTGGGATAAGAAAGCCATTCTCCCCGAGCCGAAAGGGTTGAAACATGATGATAACAGCTCCTGCATTGTCAAAAGGCTATGCAGGAGCTGTTATTATCAAGTTATCATATTAGTTCAGAAATGTCTTGAAAGTGTAGCCAGCTCCCCCAAAAGTAGTCTGATGCCTTATATCTGGAAACCCCTTACCAGAAAATCTGACAAGCTGCTTAAAATCAGATCTGGTTGTGCTGTAATAGTTGTCCCTCATGCTACTTAATTCTTAAAACAAAAAAAAAAAAAAGTGACTTCCTCAATGTGTGATGGGGAAATCTAATATGAACTGCAAGAACAAGGCATCACTCCAGCAGAAAGAATAAAAATAAAACAAGATGGGATACTTACCCCAACTAGAAGTATAATCCTTACCTTTAACACTCGTAAACACCGACAACTGTTACAGCTGAATGCCTAGACTCTATTAGGCCTTATATTCTTAATTCCATGCAATGTTGTAAGTGCCAGAAATATTGGCACTCCCAATGTTCACAGACAGCTGAACACGCCCAGTGGGAGTCTTCAGCTGTCTGTACCATGTGGTTCCCGAGCTCATACCTATATGGATTGTTTTGTTTTGTTGAACACCCAAAATATCCAAACTGTCAAGATGATTCCACTGTCTAGTCCAGGGAGTGTGAGCAATGGAAAAAAGGGAAAAAATCCAATGATATAGAGCAAAATATGGTACAGTATTACATATTAGGAAGTGAAGAGATCATTGCAACTTAGCAACCTATGCTCAAGATATTTAGCAACAGAGATCAATTAGCTCTCAGGCAAATGTAACCATTTCATCAAAACAGCCAATATCAAATTAGGCTCATTCATTGCTTACTGTCACGCAGTAACAGCTGTGAAAACAAAGCCAAGAGCATGCAGTAAATATATGTATTTTAATTCTATCCAATGTACTTAACCATCCAAGGACATCACAGTTGGCCGACCGGGCTAGCTGGGTAGGCAAAGTGCCTGCCTGGCAACCCAAAGGTCGCGGGTTCGATTCCCGCATTATGGAGGTGCATTATGGCCACAGAAGTCTATGTGCCAACAACTACCAAAAAAAAAAAAAAAAAAAAAGACATCACAGTTAAAAGTACAAGTTCCAAAGAAAATCAGTTATAAGCTCTTAACCTAACCAGACCTATTAGTACAAGCTGATTCAGTCTGCTCTGTTCTACAGGAAACTTATCTTAAGCCTCATATTAGTGTCTCACTTAATTGTTGTATATACATCAAAAAGATAGTCACAGATAACTCAGTAAATGGTGCAGCAGTAATCTTTGTGAATTACTGCTGTAAAGTAATGTTTGTGTATATTTTATTCCCCTAAGAATGTGACCGCAAAGCAGTAGCAATTTGTATTGTGATTAGCTTCACTTTAATAATAACCTCTATATATTTGCTTTCAAGCCAATATATAACATGAAGAACTAGGTGACTTAGCTGAATAGCTCTCTCAACCCTGCTGTCTGATAGCAGAGTTCAGTAGATCCCTTATGGAAAACTAAATTAGACGGTATAGGAAGGCTTATCAAAAAACTAATTGATAGGTACAATTTTAAGTGAGGAATGCACACAACACCAGATGGCAGTGGATAGTTTGAATAAATTCAAAAAACTAGACAGACTGCTAGAGAAGATGGATAGGTGATATGGTTTTTTTTTTTGGCTGATGGTGTATAAGTATGTTTTCTTGAAGCATCATTTGCTACTACTAATACAAGGTGTGGCTAAAAAGAAATGAGAAATAATTTTAAAGTCATTTTTTATTTGAAAAACAACAATTTTAATGTTTAACCCCTTCAAAGTACTTTCTAATCTGATTTGTACCCACAATAACCAGATCTATAGACACCAAAGTTGTTTTAACAAAATGAACTGTAAATAATACGAAAAATTTTCTTCCCCTCTACTTAATTGGAATGAGAAAGATACTGCTGAACCAGAGATTTTCAAAATGCTTTAGATCAAACCTTTGCCAAAACTTCCAAAAAACTCCTCATACAAAAATTTGTATATACTAATATTCTAGAAATATAAAATGCAAAATGAAAAATACAGTGTGAATTTTCCATTGCAAGTAATGAACTGTCTAATCAATCTTTTCCCTATCAGAATTCCAGAGTGCTTTTGCAAAAAAAAGAAGTGCTGCTGGCCAGATGGAATATATTAGTATTACTGGTAGCAAATGATGCAAGAAAGCAAGCTGATAAAGCATCAGCCAATTGCCCTTATTCTAGTTGTTCCTTGAAGCGAGCTTGATGAGATTCACTTAATGTTACTTTCGTGGCTTACTAAAAGCAAGTAGGCTATCCTTTTAGTAAGTTAGGCAAATACTGCAAGGATACATATAATTACCAACCCATAGCTCTCACTAGCTCTTGGATAAAATTCTGGAAAAGATTATCAGTGCTTGCCTGGCATTCTTGCTACACATACTCTGCTAAGTCCACTGCTGTGTGGTTTTTGAAAAGGCATCATTAGGTTTATTGATGAGAGCAGAAGCTAACATAATTCTTTTATTAGAAAAGAACAATTGGTCATGATCTGCTTGATGTTGAAGCAATGTGTGATAGATATATCATTGTGTTATGGTATACTCCATGCTCTATACAACTTTGTAATGAGAGCACATATCCCAAAGTTCATTCAGAACTTTTTGCAGTGGTGTACTCTTCAAATTCAGATAAATACATGCTGTCCTTTTGCAACCTTCCCTTCAAGAGGAATGGGTTGGATTCTACAATATTTTGTACTTAGCACTATCCTGTTTCAATAACATTAAACTTAATAACAAATAATATACCCAGAGTTGAAGCAGCTTTTTTATATGTTAATGATTTCAGTATTTTTTGCCACTCTCAGAATGTGCATACCATGAGTGTCAGCTACAAGGTGCGATCAGTAAAGATTGCTGCATGCATGGCCCACAACAGTGGCTTCCAAATCTCTACATCCAAAACTGTTTTCCATATTTGTATAAAGTGAAACTTACATCTGCGTTAAATTTTTTAGATAGCAAACTTATTTTTCTTTACCCTCAAAAAAAACCCTTAGAACAAACTGCCTTTAAAAGCTAAATATTTTAAGGGTTATCTTCCCTACACCGGGAGTTGATCGATACACATTACTGCACTTATATTGAGCTTTGGTATGATTTTACCTTGATTATGGAGCTCCTGTCTGAAATTCTACAAGACAGAATGCCTTGAAATGTTTCGATCTTATACCCCGTACTATTTATTTATTATTAGTGAAAAGGCCTTTTGTGCATCAGGAATATCAGTTGTACCAGTTTCTGACATACACTGTAATTGAGTCACTAAAAGAATCATAAAACACAAAATTTTCCATAAAACTAAACCAGTAATTAATATAACTGTATATTTAAAAATAAAATTGCATAAAAATAGTAAAACATAAATTAAAATACAGAAAAACAATCTAAAAATAAATACATATTTTGGAGTTTTCCAAAACTAGGGCTTTCTTTGTCACTGGAATGTACATTCTGATTGCAAACACATTACATGCTTAATATCTGTATATAGTACATAGTGTGGCTGTAGTGGTAACATGTGACTGTTGTTGTAATCTCACTGTGGCACTGGAAGTCTTTCTTTGTGTGGATGGCTGCTAGCATACCTTTGCTCTGCTCTACCTTTTCAATGGCAGGTTTCATGGCACTATGCCTGTGCCATCCCTGATCACAGTTTATAACCCTTCATGTTGCTGTATGAAGACTCTTGAGCTGTTACCATGTGCACTCCTAACAATTACTACATTCTGGGGACCTAGTATCATTCTTCCCACATATATGCTGCAATTGCTGAACTGTCAAAATCAGCTTCTCTAATAGCATCACTGTGTTCCTTCATCCTTATTTATTGCCCTAGGGGGTGGAGAGAGAGAGGTTCCAAAAGTGTAGCCTCTGGGAGGGGCACGTTTTTAACAGATTATGGACAAACTTTTTTTTTTTAATCCTTTGCTTGTTTAATATAGTTCAGTTATCACATAGTACCATTGAATTCAAATTCAGAGAGCCTTAATGGTTTTAGGAACCAAGTGTGTGTACACCAATCACAAGTGGTTTGCAGGAAACTTTTTCTGCAAACCACTTTTTTCTTACAAGTTTCATATGTGAAACTTGTAAGGTATATTTTATTTCAGTCTTTGAGATTAAATGTATTGAAGTATATACTCATAGTTAAATTTTGTGAAATCTGTTTAATTTACATTTGTTCTGGAAGGGAAGGGGGTGTGAAATTTATGAAATAGTTTGTAAGGGGGGGCGGTTGCAAGGTATAAAAGTTTGGAAACCTCTTCCCTAGGAGCATTCTGTATTTATGCAGAGTCCAACAAATCTGTGTTGCATCTTCAGAGAGAGAGAGAGAGTGAGAGTGAGTCATTACTATTGAGCTATGCTGCTAAGATGAAATGCATCCCCAGTTATTTGATATGGGAAATATTGTATATGCCAAAATGGAAAACCTTGCACAGAAATTGTCCAAAAATCAGTTGACCAGCTGGTATACACCTTCAAAAACTTCTTCCTTTATGGCTTCTGGATTTTATAAAGCTAGTCCTTTCCTCTGCCACTTCAGATCTACCTTGGGGCACAACCCTTCCATCTTGTGACCAACACTTCCAAATCTGAGAGGAAAACACTCTCTCTTAGCAAAACATGTAGCTTATGCAGCCCAGTTTCCTCACTTTACCCAGATGGCCCAAAAACTGATTTCGTAGTTAGAGTAGCAGCAGGTTTTCCAGGCTCTACATTTATGCAGCTTCCAATAGGATATAGTATTTATACTTTCAAACTCTATACAATACAGATGGCAATGAACCAAATACCACTTAGTTGTATATACACAGATTCTCTTGTTGTTGTCTGTGCTCTACAATAAGAGGTTTATAGCTCTCTCTGGCAAAGTATCAAACCATATTCGAAACTTGTCAATGAAAACCAAATTGTTGAATTACTAACCATGCCAGGATCAAAGGAAAGAAGAAAATTAAAGTGCAGTGAAGGATATGGTTAATATTATTTCAGCCTTCAGAGTTTCATACAATGATTATTAAAAAAAAGCAATGGCAAGATCAAACATAACAAGCTATTTCAAATTAAACAAGTCCTTCAATCCTGAAAATCAAGTATTTAGTCAGATAGGCATGATAAAGTAATCCTTTCCTGACTGCGAATTGGATAAGCTTACTTGACACTCCTGTCTACTCAAATCAACAACTGCCAAGTATAACTCTTTCTCTCTCTTTAAGCATGCATATACTTTTGGCTTCCCACTTTTTTCAAGAGGCTACCTGACAGCCTTCCTTTTATTGTATAGACCTTGTGACACACCTACTTTACAGAGTGATAGGTGCGGTGTAGCTAATCTATTTTTTTCTATTACTGATAAACTTCTGCAATCAAATGTAACAAAATATCAAACACACACCCAGAAGAAATGCAGCACATTTTGGGCGTCTCCATAGCCAGGTGGGAAGGAGCAGCAGTGCATAGCACACGCTTCTTGATTAGACCGGGGTTCGAGCCCGTCACTACCAAATACGGAGGATGCGGAAAGGTCAGAGAATGACCACCGCATATCCCGGAGCAATATGGCCTTAGTTGCTAATGCTCCTAAAAACCAAATAACAACAACAACAGCAGCAGCACATTTTGTGCTGAGTAACAGGAATCAAAATTTAAACTTTGAGTGGCACAATATAGTGTCAGCAACTTTTGAACCAATAAACCTCTAAGTAATAATAACAACAAGATAACAGGCATCAAAAAACAAAAAAATATATTTATTACATTATAAATATTATTTATTTCAATAGAATAAACACAGTGTTGCAAAAGAGTTGCATAAAAATGTTACATACAAAAAAAAGCTGTGAGTTAATGTTGAATTTGAAAGTGTCTTCAGTTCTGTGCAGACATGATAGGAGGGAGTATGATGAGAGCCTTGTCGATCAGTTAGGCTCTGGAGAGATTGTGCAAGGCACAAGGGGTAGAATTTTTCTCAGCCTGGAATGTGCTTGTTAACAGGAGAGACTGCTTCTACGGGGATGGTATACACTTAAATAGAAATGGTGCAAGAATATTTGCTGATGCTGTCGAAGCAGTGTTAGGTGGGTCGGAAAACTGCTAGCTTGGGGGGGATACATGGACTAATAGATTAACAGTACCCGCTGACAGAGGTGAAAGTGATTCTTGCACTGCTTCTATTGGAATGAGAAGCAGCTTGGAAAACAAGGTGCAGGGAATTTCAGAGACTGCTGGCAGTCATTGCGGAACAAGTAAATACATGGCCTGTGTTAGGGTAGCAAAGAATGGCAACAGGTGCATGTATATTTGGATGTACACCAATGCTGGGAGTTTGGTAAATAAATTTGATGAATTTGAGGTGTTGGTGAAAACATCAAAGGCTGATATTGTTGGAATATCAGACTTATTGTCACACAGATATAAGGAATGCAGAAATGGAATTTGGGGAGTACAATGTGTACAGGAAGGATAGACTGGATAGGAAGGAAGGAGGGGTTATGCTATTAGTTAAGAAACACATAAAATCTAAGAAAGTGAAGCCAGTTGACGTCGCTGGACAGTGCAGTGTCGAGTCAGTTTGGTGTGATATAAGCATTGGGAGATGAAAATTGAGAGTAGGAGTGTGTTATAGGCCTAATGACTCTGATCAGTATAATAAGAAACTGTACAGGGAAATAGATTGGGCCAATAAATCTCAGTCTTGTAATGGAGGATTTCAATTTCCTGGATATTGACTGGAATTTGTGGGTTAGTCACTCACACGCTAGCAAGGCTTTTGTCGATTTATTGGATGATTGTTTTCTGCATCAGCATGTTTGGGAGGCAATTAGAGGAATTAGTACTCTTGATCTGATTATCAGTAGTGATGCTTCATGCATTAAAAATCTGCAGATAAAGGAACCACTAGGTGACAGTGATCACAGTGTGCTCAAGTGGGATTTACTCAAAGAGGTAACTACCATCGGGGTAAAGGGAAGGGTTTTTGCTTTCATAACGGCGACTACGGAGGTCTGAGACAGTATTTAAATTCTATACAGGGGGACCAAATGATGATGTTACCAACAGCAAATTCAAAATGGGAAGCATTCAAAGAATTAATCTTGGAAGCTAGATTCCCCCCCCCACACACACACACACTAGGCTTTACATACCAACTAAGAAATATTGTTCAAGTTTTAGGCCTAAATGGATGTCAGATGAACTAATGAGACATGTGGCAGAGAAGAAAAATGCATGGAATACGTACAGGTGACATGGAAGCCTATGATAGATATACGCTGCTCTATAACCAAGTCACAAAGGAGGTTAGGCAGGCAAAGGCAGATTACAAGAAATCTTTGGCAAAGGATGCAAAGAGTTCTTTACTTATGTAAAGAACTAACTTCCATCTGTTGGAACTAACTTCCGTCTGTTGTTGTAGAAGTTGATAGCTTAAATAGATTCAAGGCAGAACTAAACAAACATTTGGAAAGAGTAGATGGTTGAAATGAGAAGGTTTTTTTTTTTTTTTTTTTTTTTTTGGCTGATGCTATATAAGCTTGCTTTCTTGCATCATCTGCCTTTACTAATGCTAATATGTAGTCAATTATCAAACAAAGGGATCAAGGGGTGACAATTAATTACAGACCTGTTAGTTTAACTTCTCTTCTGGGGAAAATAATGGAGTCACTGGTTAAAGAAGCACTGCAGGATCATCTAGACAAGACAACAGTTATAGTTCAGACAGCATGGGTTTGTTAAGGGGAAGACTTGTCTGCCAATTTGATTGGATACTGTGATGTGGTCACAAAGGAACTGGATGCAAAAAACAATTTTGATATCATATACTCATGCTTGAATTTCAGGAAAGCCTTATAAGGCAATGGTCAATCCACACCTTGAGTACTGCAGACCTGTATGCAGTACTCAATCCACACTTTGAGTACTGCATACAGGTCTGGAAGCCTCGTTTTAGGAAGGATGTGGAGTTGCTAGAAGAAGTACAGGGAAGGGCAACAAGATTGGTGAGTGGAACAAAGAATTACTCTTACTAAGAAAGGCTTTAGTTCTGCAAATTGCAGCGTCTGGAGACTAGGAACCTGTAAGGTGATATGATTGAGGTGTATAAGGTTTTGAATGGTTTGAGCAAGCTCAATGCTGATGGGATTCTTCCTCTTGCTCAGATTTTGCACATGAGGGGACATAAATTCGAATTGAGGAAAGACAGTTGTAGAATAGATGTGCGGAAATTTTCCTTTAGCCAGCTGGTCATTGATTGCTGGAACAATCTCCCATCTGTCATTGTGGTAGTAGATAGCTTAAATAAAGTCAAGGCAGAACCAGACAAACTTTTAGAGTGAATGGATGGGTGAAATGGGAAGTTCCCCCCTCCCCCTTTTTTTTGGGCTGATGCTGTATAAACTTGCTTTCTTGCTTCATATACCTCTTCTGATGCTAAAAGTATATATATACATAACTACATAACTACCGAGACTTATGTCCAGTTGCTGAACCCCCAGGGACAGGATCACTGGTGGCCATAAGAAAGGAGGCAAAATTGCTGTGTTCAGTTGTAAACATAACAATTTTCCAATTAACGGATTGCTATGTTTACTGTGAATGGTGATCATTAGGATGTACCCTTTATATCCTTCCTACGGTCACTAGGTTTCCCCCCCCCCACACACACACATACAGATGCACACCATGGATTCAAACTTAAACATAGCAATGCCCACAGCATGAAGAGAGTCATTTGGAATTATGAACATTAAAGCCACTGAAGAAACTATTTTACCATTAAACATTTATTTAGATCGGAAAAATTCATTATCTGAGAAAAAAATTAACAGTAATTTGTAGAGTTAATAGATTGATGAAGAAATCAAATATTGAAAGAAATGAAGTATTGATTTTGAACCAAAATTGAAAGAGTTATGTGATGTTATTACTGTTGTTGAGATGAATGATTATTGAGTTAACTAATAGTTGAAATTCAGTTGGTAAGTGGTGTTTAGAAGAATGGAAATGGACTTCATTAAGGATAGAATTAAGGTTGAGACTACATCTATGTATGAAGTGAATTGGGAATATATAATTTTTTACCTTAAAATTGAGAGACAAGTATTTATGAATTTTTTAGATATGACCTACACATAGAGAAAATATACCCAGCAGTTTAACCTATAGCCTTGACACTTTCTTCCTCCTCTACTGCTTCTTATTTTTGACAGAATTGACAGGCTAATGGAAGTGATTATTCTTCAGCTGATGATGAAGCTTCTGTATTTCCTGAAGTATTTAAATCTAAACCAGTAGTTTATAAAATGCAGGCTATATGAGTAGTCTATAAAATTATTTATCTTAAGTGGATGAATCATTTTATAGATGGTTTATCAACATTTAAAAAAGATTATCTTTTTAACCATTATTAAAGTGTAATTTCTTTATATTGATGGATGTTGTGTACCCAATCGTATTGCAATAAAAGATATGGCAGGCCTCTGTTTATCCTAAAATGTGTTATCAAATGTAAATCTGAAATGATTATCTATTTTATGGTGATTAGGTCAGTACATTTTTTGCATATAATTTTGTGCTGTATATCAAGGGTAATATCTTCAAATAGCACATTACATTAATTCTCTTATATATGTACAGGGTTTTAAAAGTATGCAAAAAAAAAATTAAAGATATATTATAGGATCCAAAATAAGAAAAGAGCCATATAAACCTGTCTTATTCTTAACCATTATGGAGCTATGGCTGTTTGAATTTTAATAAATGGCTGTGTGAGTTTTGCATGGTTAAAAATTGCGTTAAGCAGACTGTGTCTAATAAGACACAGTCTGCATTTACGACTCTCCTATCAGAGTTACATTTATACATGTTAAATGTAAAAGTAGTCAGTTCAGCACTTCTGTGCTATGTATGCAAGCCTACATTTATTATAAAAGTTTAGTGTATATTTTTTCATAGTATAATGGTTTGAAGTAGAGACTGAAATGTCTTTTAAATCACATTAATTGACTTTAATTGACTTAAATTATAAATTGAGTTAAATCTTGTATTCGACAATGAAGTGTAATTTCAAGCAAACAAAATTTACTTTGTAACGTTGGAAATAATAAAAAAAAATACAATATTTATAGGATCAAAAAAATTGCCCAACTGAATTTTTATTTAAATAAACATTGTATTTACAAATAATTACATGTCTGATAGTTCAAAATTGACTTTGGCTGTTTATACATTTTTTTCCATTTCAAAAAAAGCTTTTTACAAGTGTTTTAAAAAGTTTTCTGTTTGATTTAGCTGTTATAATCTGTTACATTGAAAATCATCATCCCTTAAATGAGTTGTTTAGTTTGGGGAAAAAAATAAACAAAAATCACATGGTACAAGGTTAGATGAATATGAGGGCATTGAGAGATTCATCTGAAAGTCTACTTGGAATTTTTATAATAAAATTCTGATGTTAAGAATACCTGTTCACGGTGCTGGTGGAACAAAATTAAGCCTAGTAAGCAGGGCATAGGGACACCAACATCTGTGGGTACCGAAATTCAAAATTTGTATTATAATAATATTTAATAAAAGTATCTCAGTTAAAGTCAGTAAATAACGACTTTAATCTCAGTATAGAAACAAACTATTATTGTTTATGTAATTAATACGTACTGTAATGTATACATACTAGCTAGTTGACATTTGTGGGTGGAGGTTAAAATTTAAAATAGTAAAAAGATAAGCAATCAATAACAAAGAACACAGCACACACAAATTGCAAGTAACACGATATGCGCAAGTGAGAATGGAGTAACAAGTTAAGAAGCTTTAAAAATAGGAATGAAAAGAAGATTCTGAAAATTAATTTTTTTATATGATTGAAGATTCCATGGAAGTTTAAACACATTTTACCATAATAACCCACAGAATTCCAGCTGTCGGTATTATCACAAATTCAATAAGATTGAGTTTACTATCCGTTTATGATAGACTGCACTAACAGAAAAGCCCAATAAACAGGTGACTGCTAATTGTTTTTATTGTTTTATGGTTGTGACCTCCAGAAATCCTACTGAACCATGTGGTACGGTCGCAGACAACCATAGGGTAATTTCCAGTGCTGCGGTCTCCTGCCCCGATTAAACGGCATGTTGTCCCAATTAAGCGAAGTAAACCCTGGCTATTTTCTCGATTGGGTTCTGTTTTTTAAGATTTGCTCCAAATAAATGGCTGCTCCGATTAACCGGTGGCCCAAATAACTGGAATCCACTGTATATGTCACACGAGCCCAGTGATTAGAGCACTTATTCGTAAAGTATGCAGACCTCAGTTCGAATCCCACCAAAATTACTTTCATTAAAAAATCCTGTGATACATCCACTAACAAAATTTAAAGGATCATGAGAGACAAAATCTCTTCAAACTGCTGCCAAACAAGTGGTGCCTCTAGCAGTGGTTGCAATGATTAAAATCAGCTCAAATGGTCAGTACCCATACTACAATATTAAAACACATAAAGTGAGAATGTAACTGATGAAAATAAAATTAATAAAAAATGTATTTTAATTTCTATTCAAACTTGTGGTATTCATTACAATCTTCAAAGGTGCCAAATACACTTCTGCACAGGAACATAAAATCCCCTAGTACCGGCCCTGCCTGTTCACTCTCAGTAAATGATTTGATTGAAATTAATGCCTTATAAATTCATTGTGTGTGTATTCCATTTTCTTCACAGATCTAGAATTCTTGATATGGTGTTGTTAAGTTCTCAATTGACAGTGAAGTTTTATTCTGTTTTGTTCCTTGAATTTCTTCACTATCAGAATCAGCAGAACATTTTGTAGCTGAGGGAAAAAGTTATTGCATCAGTTCTTCATCAAAAGTAAACATGTGTTTTTAGTAAACCATAAAATAATCATTATCTTTGATTCACTGTAGGTTTTGAATAAGCAAATGAGATGATTGTCTCTGCACTGTTCAGTCCTTATGAAAACAGCATCATGCATTTCTCTTGTAAATTTGGTTCTCATAGCTTTATTTTTTTATTTTTCAAAATAAAATTAATAATCTCTTCAGAAGTCAACATAATTGTTTCGCTACAACTTGATGCTTCAGTTGCAGGCTTAATGGAAGTGAAAACTAAAATATTTTTATTGGTATAGACAATAAATATTTCTTTTATTCAAATCCTTTGTGCAACTTTTAAGTTTCAAAAATCACTTGATTGTAGCTGTAGGGAAAATTTCACCTTGTTTTTATCTAAGTTTGAAATTCAAATCATTTTTGAATTCCTCATTAACATATTCTGGTTAAATAGTATTCTTTGTTAGACGTAAAGATGTGGCCTGACCATCGCCTTATACTAGGGAATAATCACCTCCTTATCCCTGCTAGAAAAATTCCTGTATATCATTGATAAGACACTATGAGCTACTCTTGCAGCCCATCTACACTGCTCAGAGAACTTCATATCTGCCTGCACAATTACCCCCAGGTCCTTTTCATTCTCTACCACTGTCTCAATGTAGTACCACAAAGTTGATACGTTGCTCTGGGGTTGCTGTTTCCCATATGTAGTACTTTACATTTGTCAATGTTAAACTTCATTTGCCACCTCTCAGCCCATCTGCTCAACCCTTTCCAGATCCTGTTGCAGCAGCATAGCGTCAGTAGTGTCCTTAACAACCCTGCCAACTTTTGTATCGTCTGCAAACTTGGACATTAAGCATGATATACCATCATCCATATTATTCATAAATACAGAAAACAATAATGGACCCAACACTGAACCCTGAGGGACTCCACTAATAACATTAGTCCATGATGAGCAGTGTCCATTGATTACCACTCTCTGTCTTCTCCCCCTCAACCACCCCTTTATCCACAGCAGCAATTTGCCTCCAATGCCACACTGTTCCAATTTGTGCAGCCGTCTTCCATGTGCAACAGTATCAAAAGCCTTTCTAATATCTAAGTATATAATATTAGTTATTCCCTGCATCCAGTTTTTTTGTGACTGCATCATAGTATCCAATCAAATTGGTCAGGCAAGACTTCCCCTTAACAAAACCATGCTGTGTCCAAGCTATAACTGAAGTCTTGTCTAGATGATCCTGCAGTGCTTCTTTAACCAGTGCCTCCATTAATTTTCCTGGAACAGTAGTTAAACTCACAGGTCTATAATTACTTGTGTCAGCCTTTGATCCTCCTTTGTGAATTGGGGTCACATTTGCACATCTCCAGTCCATGGGTACCTCCCCTGAGTCCAAGGAAGCTCTCATAATTATGGCTAAGTGTTTGCTTACTTCCTTTGCTGTCTCCTTTAATATAATTGGATAGATCCCATCCACCCCAGGTGCCTTTTTTGTGTTTATCTTCAACAATTTCTCCTCCATTTTACTCTCAGTTATTACAAAATTATCTAGCTTACTGCCAGAGTTGAATACACCTCTGGCTTTCCCCTCGCTGAATAACTCCTCATGTGTGAATGTTGATGCAAAATATTCATTTACTTTGTTAGCTACCCGAGCAGGATCATCAACAGTTGAACCATCGATATCAAGTGTACCAATCTGATTCATCCCCTTCCTTCTAGAGTGTACATAAGAAAAGAACTCTTTTCTGTTTTTCTTTGCATTCTTTGCCAAAGATGTCTCGTAATCTGCCTTCGCCTGCCTAACCTCCTTTGTAACTTGGTTACAGATCAACTTATATCTATCATAGGCTTCTGTGTCACGTGTTAATTTATATGTATCCCAAGCATTTTCTTTCTTTGTCATATATCTCATTAGTTCATCTGACATCCATTTAGGCCTAAACCTTGAACAATATTTCTTAGTTGGTATGTAAAGCCTAGTAGCTTCCAAGATAAGTTCTTTGAATGCTTCCCATTTTGAATTTCCTGTTGATAACATCATCAGTTGGTCCCATTGTATAGAATTTAAATACTGTCTAAGACCATCGTAGTCGCCTTTACGAAAGCAAAACCCTTCCCTTTACCCCTGATGGTAGTTACCTCTTTGAGTAAATCCCACTTCAGCACACAGTGATCACTGCCACCCAGTGGTTCCTCTACCTGCAGATTCTTAATGCATGAAGAATCACTACTGATAATCAAATCAAGAGTATTACGCCCTCTAGTTGCCTCCTGAACATGCTTATGTAGAAAACAGTCATCCAATAAATCCACAAAAGCCTTGCTAGTGTGTGAGTGATCAACCCACAAATTCCAGTCAATATCTGGGAAATTAAAATCCCCCATTATAAGACTTTCTGATTTACTGGCCCACTCTATTTCCCTGTACAGTTTCTTATTATACTCATCAGTCATTAGGCCTATAACACACTCCTACTCTCAATTTTGATCTCCCAGTGCTTATGTCACACCAAACTGACTCGACACTGCACTGTCCAGCAATGTTGACTGGCTTCACTTCCTTGGATTTTATGTATTTCTTAACTAATAGCATAACCCCTCCTCCCTTCCTATCCTGTCTATCCTTTCTGTAAATGTTGTACTCCCCAAATTCCAGTTTTGCATCCCTTATATCTGTGTGACACCACGTCTCTGATATCTGCCTGTGATGCTTTGAGCAATACCTCAAATTCATCAAATTTATTTACCAAACTCCTAGCATTGGTGTACATGCAAGTATACATGCACCTGTTCTTTTTCTTAGCTACCCTAACACAACCCATGTGTTTACTTGTACTGCAATGACTCCCAGTAGTCTCTGAAATATCCTGCATCTTGTTTTCCAGGCTTCTGCTCATTCCAATAGAAGTAGTGCAAGAATCACTTTCACCTCTGCCAGTGGCTACTATTAATATATTAGTCCTTGTATCTCCCCAAGCTAGCAGTTTTCCGACCCACCTAACACTGCCTCGATAGCATCAGCAAATATTCTTGCACCCTTTCTATTTAAATGTATCCCATCCCTGTAGAAGCAGTCCCTTCTGTTAACAAGTACAGACCAGCCTGAAAAAAATTCTACCCCTTGAGCCTTGCACAATCTTTCCAGGGCCAAATTGGCGCCTTCATAGCCAGGTGGGAAGGAGCAGCAGTGCGTAGCACACGCTTCTTGATTACACCGGGATTCGAGCCCGTCACCACCAAATACGGAGGATGCGGAAAGGTCAGGGAATGACCACCGCATATCTCGGAGCAATATGGCTCTAGTTGCTAATGCTCCTAAAAACCAAATAACAAACAAACAAACCAGGGCCGAATTGATCGACAGGGCTCTCATCATATACTCCCTCCTATCGTGTCTGGGCAGAATTGTCTGCAATTCTGCCCATAATATCAGGCATAACATCTAAGTTTGTAGGTGATATTAAGGTTGGCGGGGGGGGGTTAAATGAGAGTAATCAGGGTAAGCCACTGCAACAAGATCTAAAAAAATTAGGCATATGGGTTGAGAAATGGCAGTTGAAGTTTAACATTAACAAATGCAAGATACTGCATATAGTTAGCAGTAACCCCAGAGTAACTTATCAACTGTGTGTTACCACATTCAGTGTAGTGGAAAATAAAAAAGACCTGGGGTAATTGTGCAGATATGAAATTCTCTGAGCAATTCAGACGTGCTATCAGGACAGCTCATGAGGTTTTTTCAATGATATACAGAAACTTTGTTGGCAGGAATAACGAGATAATTATCCCTTTGTACAAGGCCATGGTTAAGCTGCATCTTGAGTGTTATATACAGGTGTGGAGGCCTCACTTTAGGAAGGATGTAGATCTACTGGAATGGATGCAGATAAGGGCAACCAAATTGGTGAAGGGAACAAAAGGGTACTCTTACCTAGCAAGGCTTCTGTTCTGAAGATTACAGTATCTGGAGTCTAGGCACATGTGGGGTGATCAGATTGAGGTATTTAAGGCCTTGAATGGATTGAGTAAGCTGAATGTTAATGATTTTCCTCTTGCTGAGACTACACACATGAGAGGTATAAATTCAAATTGAGGAAGGATGGTTGCAGGATAGATGTGTGGAAATTTGCTTTAAGCCAAGCAGGTGGTTGATTGTTTAAACAGTCTTCCATCTGTTGTTGTGGAAGTGGATGATTTGAATAAATTCAAGGAAGAACTAGACAAATTTTTGGATGGGTGAAGTGTGTAGGGTTTTTTTTTTTTTTGCTGTTGCTATATAAGTTTTCTTTCTTGCATCATTTTCCACTGCTACTTCTACTTTTTTTTTTTCCAATGTTGTAATTATATTGCAAGTTTTAGCAGTGGCATCTTTTCTTTGATTTTTGCGTCATGATATCAGGTTTTTTTCTTTGATGTCTGCATTTATTAAGCTTTCAGCGTTATAAGCTCATCTTATTCTAATTCTTCACTTCATTCCTCTTTACATTCGTCTTCATGTTGTTTCTTTTACAGAACATCAGTGACACCCAGATATATACCACTATCCAAACTTTCCTTTTCCTTTGTTCCATCTGTTGTTGATGCCTCAATTGTCTGTTTTGAAAGACCATCACAAACTCTTTCAACATAATTTCTACAAATTTTTGTATTTCAGTATAGTTACATCTTCTTGGAATAAAGATAAGTTCTAAATTAAATATTTTCGTGCTTTTATTATGAACTATAATATAAAAGCATTTTCTATTTCTCATGCTGCTCCATTTGACAAACATAAGACTATATTGAGAACTGGATTCTGTAAGGTTTTTATTTTGACAGCTCTCTGTTTTCCTTGTAAAAGTGCAATATTGAGTTTCATTATATTTAATTGATTCTTTTTTTTGATGTTGATTTGCAAATGAAAGTAGTGTTAGTAATGTTAATAGCTAGTCAGCTTCATTGAGTTTTCTATTTTTTTAAACTTTTTTATATATTTTTTTAAAAAATGTAATATTGAAGACTGGTTGCTCTTGGTTTTTTTTTGGAGCCCTTGAAAATTTGCTTAAGTGTAAAATTTTTATCGTGCAGTTATAATATAAATCCTTTCTCACTTGTTCAATGAAATAAGTTAAGCAAATAAGAATGTGATAAGTCCAGTGCTCCATCAATAAATTTTAGGTTAGAAAAAGAGTGAAGTTATATTTTTGTTTGCTAAACTAAGTACTGTGTATATATATGACATTGGCCATATTGTACAAATTAGTAGTTTTTATTAGGTGAAAATTTATATTGCCAACTTGTTTTATTATATGTATGATAACATTTAAGAATTCTAAATGCTGTTAATTGTTAGCCATCAAATATAATGGTATTTAATTAAATCTGTTATATTTAAAGACTTTCTGTTCACCTTGAATTGGTCATTGATGATGCAGCATTTGATGCAGTAGTTCTCTTATCAACTGGTATTGAAGAAAAGCAAGGTGATGCCGCTTTCAAGTATCAGCCTATTTTATCATCACTTAAAGAGGTGAATATTATCTTGCCCATATCCACTTAAAGATATAGAATGCAGCTTTTTTTTTTTTTTTTTTTTTAATAGTAGTATTATATAGACTCTAGGTGTAAAATAATCATTTTTCATATTATTATTAGCCGTATGGTGCAAGGAAGCCTGAGGCTTATGCTGCACCAGCCAAAAAAAAAAAAAAAAAAAAAATTCTGTGTTACCCTGAGAGAGAGAGAGAGATAGAACGGAATCACCAATTAAGAGAAGAATGATGATATTGCTGGTCATTAATTTTTAAAAGCACAATTTGCAGACCTAAGTGCCTGTTTTGAAGTGCTTTATTTTTCATTTAACAATAATAAAAGCATTATGACAATTAAATGTCATATTCGTAACTATATTAGTTTCTTAATTAAGTTCAGGGCAAAAGCCTCAAGCTATGAGGCTTTTTCCCCTGAACATGTTAGGCATAGCCTATTTCTCCAAATAGCTTTGAGAAAACTGAGTTTGATACTTAATGCATTATTTCATATTGTGAAGTCACTTCACCACAAGTTTCACTTTGTATTGCGTTAGTCCAAATAAAATGCACTGTGCCAATGGAGAAGCATACAGGAACTCCCTGACTTATGTAATACTTGGCTTACAGAAATTTGACTTTACGTAAGTTTTTGCCAGCAGTGCAAACTTAAGAAAATTGTGGAAACATATTTTGCATCCCGTAGGAATAAATAAGAGTATCGTGAAAATATTGTAATGTGAACCCAATAACACTTTTTTTTTTTTTTTTTTTTTTTGTAATTCGTTCCAAGTGCTTGGAAGTTGAAAATTTCACTATATTACTAAGCTATTTATCTCTCTAAAAGGTCATATTTATAATGGAAATTGCACTACCCTTTCATCATTATCATATGTTCCCATTATAAGAATCAATTTTGAACGTCTTTGTGATATTTTTCTAAATCGCGTTTCTGGAGGTCACGACCAAAAAAACAATTTGCACTCTGGTTTATTGGGCTTTTCTGTTAGTGCATCTAATTATAAACAGATAGTAAATTTGATCTTATCGCATTTGCGATAACTTACTGACATTATGCACGTCTCCTCTCTTTTTTGTAATTTTATAATTTTGAAATTTTTTTAAATTGCATGCTTTTGTAATTTTTCCTGTGCATGAGATAAAAGAATTCAATCAAATTTGATTCAATTATTTATAAAAGCAATATTCTTAGCCACTAGGTGTGCCATTTTTTTTTTTTTTTTTTTTTTTTTATCACAAAGGCGTTCAAAATTGATTCTTATAATGGGAACATATGATAATGATGAAAGGGTAGTGCAATTTCCATTATAAATATGACCTTTTAGAGAGATAAATAGCTTAGTAATATAGTGAAATTTTCAACTTCCAAGGGTAGTGGCACACAATTGAAATAAAAACAGTATACTTCTTTATTGGAGCAGTGCTTTTTATTTAGAGTAGTGCAGTTACTGTGGCAACTCATCACAAAGTGCCTCTACTGTATAAGATTGATGCACAAGTAGCAAACTCAGTTTTCTGCAAACTATGTACAGAAGGAGGCTATGCTGACATGTACAGTGACTTCCTTATATAAATTTTTAAATGTTTCTAGCTGAAACAGTTTTTTATTTTATTTATTTGTAAAATCATCATACTTTTAATTTTTATAAAAATTCATATATCAAACTCCCACAGAAACTTTTTTTTTAAAGATTAGCAGGCTGTTGATGTAAACAGACAAATAAAATTACTTGTTTTTGTTATGTGTTTCCTTCATGAGAATTGAAGAGCAGAATATTCAAGTTTTTGTAAAAATTGGTCTCTGAGCATCACATGGAGGATACATGTAATTAAAAATGTGGGGAAAATGAAACCTTCTTAGTTACTTTTTAATTTTTTTTTAAACACAATTTTCAAGCCTAACTGGCTGTCTTGAAATTTTTTATTTTATTTATTTTTTGTCAGAAATAGTAAGAAAAAACTTTATAACAATGAAGTATCACATTTATAACTATAGTAATTTCTTTTATGAATTTTGAAATGCGTCTATCTGCAGTAGTTATTTTTTGTTTATTTATGTATTTTATTTATTTACTTTTTTGTAAAAAAAAACATTCCATTTTATATTTTATTATTATGAGTAGTAGTAATGGCATATGATGCAAGAAATCAAGTTTATAAAGCCAAAAATAAAAAATAAAATAAAATAAACTTCCACATCACCTGTCTGTCCCCTGAAATAATTTGTCTAGTTCTTTCAATTTATTCAACCTGCTGACTAACACAAAAAAGAGATGTAAGTTTGTTCCAACAATCAATCACCTGTTGACTGAAGGCAAACCTCTGCACATCTGTCCTGTAACTACCTTCCTTGATTTGAATTTACTTTGCCCCCTCATGTGTGTAGTCTGAGCAAGAGTGAAAATGTCATAAGCACTGACCTTGCGCAATTCATTCATGACCTTAAATACCTCAGTCAGATCACTGTGCACTTGGCTAGTCTCTAGATACTGCAGTTTTCAGAACTGAAACCTTTCTTGGTAAGATCACCCTTTCGTTCCCTTCAGGGCCGACCGGGCTAGCCAGGTGGGTAAAGGGCCTGCCTGGCAACCCAAAGGTTGCGGGTTCGAATCCCGCCTCGAGCTTGGATCAAAGTACTGCCAAAACCTTGGGAGGTGCATATGGCCACAGAAGCCGATGCGCCAACAACTACAAAAAAAAAAAAAAAAATCGTTCCCTTCAGCAATCTGGTTGCCCTTCTCTGCACCCCTTCCAGCAGATCTATATTTTTCCTAAAATGGTCTCCAGACCTGTATGTAGTACTCAAGATGCTGCATGATCATTGCCTTATACAATGGGATAATCACCTCTTTATCCTTGCTAGCAAATCCCTGTGTATAACAGAAAAAACCTCATGAGCTATCCTGGCAACCTATCAGCATTGCTCAGTGAAATTCATATTTGACTGCACAATTACCCTGAGTGTAGTATCACACAGTTGGTATGTTAATCTGGGATTAACATACACGACCCACCTCAGGGACCGCCAGAAGCTGCACTATCGATCGATCCCCCTGAAGTCTCCATGGTCGATGTTGAGCCTACAGTAGAAGAAGTGAAAGCAGCCATACAATCCCTAAAGAATGGCAGGGCACCAGGAGTGGACCAAGTCACCACAGAAGCGATCAAAGCTGGGGGAGATGTACTGCTTCGCCGACTACACTCACTCCTCAAAACCATCTGGTGCAGTGAACAAATTCCGCTAACGTGGAGGAAAGCCATTATCGTACCGATCCACAAGAAAAGTGATAACCGGGATTGCAAGAACTACCGTGGCATCAGCCTCCTTTCCATCATCGGAAAGGTCTTTATGAAGATCATCCAGTCAAGGCTGCAAAAACATCGCAAGCAAACCAGTCGAAAAGAACAGGCGGGATTTAGACCCGGGCAAGGATGCTGTGATCAAATCTTTGCCATCCGTCAGCTGATGGAGAAGAGGATCCGGTGTGGACAGCAAACCGTCATTGTTTTCATTGACTTTAAGTCTGCTTTCGACTGTGTCCATCGGCCTGCCTTATGGAAACTACTAGAGGTTGAACATGTACCTCGAAAAGTCATCACACTCCTCCAAACTGCATACAACGGTTTAACCAGCCAGGTGCGCATCCAGAACGATTTATCTGAGGAATTTACCATCCAAACTGGAGTCCGCCAAGGGGATGTAACCTCCCTGTTGCTTTTCAACATCGTGGTCGATGCCATTATGAGGCAAGCATTCAGAAACAGACGGGGCATACAATATGACAAGGATCACTATGTGACTGACCTGATGTTTGCCGATGATAGTGCTATCTTTGCTGGTAACGACTCTGAAGCCACGGACATCCTCTACGACATTGCCCGGCTATACGGTTTGAAGATCAATGCTGATAAGACAAAGGCCCTGACAACAGATGGGTCGCAAGCCACCATCTATCTCGAAGGCGTCCAGATCGAGCAAGTGCAGGACTTTAAATACCTTGGGTCGCTGGTCCAGGAGAAGAAAGTTGCATCCACCATGGAAATCCACAGCAGAATTGGACAGGTGGCCACTGCGTTCGCCTCGCTCAAATGGTGTCTGTGGAAGAGGACCAACATTTCCTCAAAGACTAAAATCCGACTCTTCCGGACTTTGATCCTGCCCATTCTCCTTTACGGATCAGAAACATGAATTTGTCTCAAGCTAGATTTAAACAAACTTGAGGTATTCCAAATGCGATGCCTGCGGCAGATTTTGGGCATCTCACTTCGTGACCGCATCACTAATGATACCATCCGCACCAGATGCCAACAGCAACCAACCATTGCCGACCAAATCCAGAAGCGAAGGCTTAGATGGTTTGGCCACGTATGTAGAATGGGCACGAACAGAATACCATCCACACTCCTTTGGAGACAACGACCCACCCAATGGAGCATCCAACGGACCGCGCCTAGGAAAACGTGGGCCAAGCAAGTGGAAAATGACTTGAAGAGCCAACGTCTCGACCTTAACCAGGCCAGGACTGACGCCATGGATCGTAAAGTATGGAAGAACATCACAGAGCAAGTCCGAAACCCTGCGGCACCTACAGCAGCATACTGGTTGCGTGGCCAACCGCCTCCCCCAGCTGCCAGCTAAGGACCAAGAAGAAGAAGAAGAATCTGGGATTACTGCTACCTGTATGCAGTACCTTGCATTTGTCAGTGGTAAACTTCAACTGCCATTTCTCAGCCCACTGCCTAATTTTTTTTGATCCTATTGCAGTAGCTTACCCTGATTACTGTCATTAACCACCCTGCCAACCTTAGTATCATCTGCAAACTTAGATGTTAAGTCTGATATACGTTCATCAATGTCACTAAACGATATAGAAAACAACAATGGGCCCAGCACTGAACCCTGGAAGACTCCACTTTATAACATTAGTGCACGAAAAGCAGTTCCCATTGATAACCACTCTGTCTTCTTCCACTTAACCATCCCTTTATCCATAGCAGAAACTTGCCCTCAATGCCACATTGGTACAGTTCTTTACATTGTACAACAATCTTTTACGTACAACTGTATAAAAAGCCTTCCTGAAACCCAAGTACAGTATATGATATCAAAATAATTTTTTGTATCCCGTTCCTTTGTTACTGCATCATGGTATTGAATCAGATTAGTTAGAATAGATCACATGTTAACAAATCCATGCTGTGAGTGCAGTATAATTGCATTCCTGTCTAGATAGTCTTGCATTACTTCTTTAACCAGAGACTCCATTATTTTCCCTGTAACAGAAGTTAAGCTAACAGGTCTATAAATACACATCACCTTTTGATCGTCCTTTGTGAATTTGTAGCATTATGGCTAAGGATAATTCCATAGATCCCATCCACCGCATGTTTTTTTTTTTTTATGTTAAGTTTCAGCAATTTCCCCTCCAGTTTCCTCTCAGTTATCACAAAATCATTTAGCTACTTGTTAGATTTCAATGAACTTCTGGTATTCCCCTCCCTAAAGAACTTCTCATGCCTGAATGTAGGTGCAAAATAACTTCATTTTGTCAACAACCCGAGCAGGATCATCAAAAATTAAACTATCGACATTAAATGGACCAAGGTGATTCACCCCTTCCTTCTACTATTAATATAATTAAAGAAGTCTTTGCTGCTTTTCTTGGCATTCTTTCGCAGCGACTTCTCATAATCTGCCTTAGCTTGCCTAACCTCCTTTGTGACTTGATTACAGACCAATTTATATTGATGCTGCAAGGCATCAATCTAAAAAGGGTTCTGCTAATTAATATGACTAGTGAATGTGCAAGTTGCTGAAACAAACTACATGTTATCTGCTGTCAGAGTAGTTTTTCATTTCACGTCTAAAGTCAGAATTTGCTTATGGCTGTGCAACCATTCTCACTAGTAAAAAATGTGAATTTGCAGCTGGCAGACCATGACAACTGTCCAGTGGGCATGTGATTAAGAAGCCTTTAGATTTATTTATATATGCAACTTTTATTTTATGGGTGTAGGACCACTGGAGCATGGTGCTGAGAAGAGAATTGTCCAAATTTCATCACTGATGGCATTTTTGGGTGTAATTTTAAAACAAATTTACATCACACACCTTACAATCAGGAGAATTATGACAGCAGTCCAATGACATACTCCACACAGACATGATGAAAGGATTATAGATTTATTTAAATCATCATGTTATAAGTTCTTTGCAGATCCATGACAGTCAACACGCAATCACATTTCCATTTCCTTCTAACTGTAGTCCTTCCAACTTTCATAATCTCCAGTCACTGATGAGCTCCATGCAGTGAGTGGCCTTAGAATCAATAGATTCACATCAGTTTTTCTGTAGTAACATGTTTACTGCTAATGGTATTCTCAGTACCATTTTAGTCTTACAACAACCCAAGAAATACCACAACCACCTACTTATTATTAGTAAGGCTAGGTGATGCAAGGAAGCACTTTCTCTGCATCAGTTAAAAAAATAGTAAAATAGAATATTCATACTATTCTCATTGCCATAAAGTAACTTTTCTGTTTTCTATTGCTTTTGACAACCCTGATATACACCCTTAGTAGTTAAAAGTTTTTTGTTTTTTTTTTCCCCACATGGTATTAGAATTCTGTTTAATTTTGCTTCTACGTACTTGACATGAAAAATTTTATTTTTCATTTCAAGTGTGTAGAAGCAAAATGAATGCATGAATGAAAAAAAAAAAAAAATCCCTACTTCAACTTATAGCCTTTACACACTTCAATTTTTTCCTACCCTCCTCGATACTTTCTAACTTTGTCTATCCTTTCAAGTCTTCTCTCTCCACATATCTAAAGATTCAGTATTTCTAATATCAGACTCCTTTAGTGACCATGGCTCAGTCCCATATAGCATGACATTCCATTCAAAACATTTAATTAATCTCTTCCTAAACTCAATATCTATCCTGCCCATAAATATATTCTTCATCTTCTGAACTGTTATCTTACCCATTGCAATTCTTTAGAATATCTATACATTATTCACTTGATTATGAAGCTTGATTAAAATTTTATTGTAGCAGGTATTATAAAATGGTTTACTACACTTAATAAAGCAACCTCCATATAGGTGCCTTTAATAGCATGTAGAATGTCAAGGTGATTTCAGCTGATTTCATTCCAAGTGTTTTGAAAAATCTCTTCAAAAATGGAAGTCACTGCCTGTTTAATTTAGTCTTTTAACTCTGTAACAGTGTTAACTTTTTTTGCATGCACCTTGTCCTTTGCGTAACCCCATACAAAGAAATCCATAGGTGTGATATCCATAGGTGTGATATCCACGGAACAAGAAGGCCATGGAATGGAACCATCCTGGCTGATCCATTGGTTAGGAATTTTTTTATTGAGGAAATTATGCACACACAAGCTCCAATGTGGTAATACCCCATCTGACTGATAGGATACCTGTGGCTGCATATCTTTCAGCTGAGGTACAGCATATAATTTGAGCATATTTAGGTAATTTGCAGAGTTTACTGTGTTTTCATGGGAAAAAAATGGCCCAGTCACCTGGCTGAAGGATAGTGCGTACCACACATTTACCTTGGCACTCTCATGTTCACAAAAACTGAATGGAGATTTTCAGATCCCATTATGCAACAGGTGTGTCTGTTAACTTTACCAGACAAGTGGAATGTTGCTTCATCAGTGAAAATGACATTTTCCAGAAAGTGCTCATCTTCATCTGTACAGTTGAGAATGTGAACAGCGAATTCCTTTTGTTGTGTTTGTCATGGGGCTTAATTTCTTGAATGATTTGCACTTTGTAAGCATAAAGTTTCAATCTCTTGTGAACCACCCTGTGCAATGTTGTTGACAGTATTTGCAGCTGCAGGCTTGCCCAGTAGATAGATTTTGTAGGACTTCAAATAAATGCTTCCTGAATTTTCAAAACTTTATCAGCAGATACAATTGGCTTACCTGCTATGTTTTGGTGCAGCACACTGCTAGTTTCTTGAAACTGTTTCAACCATTACCTCATTGATTATTTCAACAATCCTTGTTGAAAATGTCTCTTTACAGTCACTGGAGATTTGGTATCCCACATCCACAGTGCTTTCTCTTGAACTGTTGCCATTTTAATGCTAACTGTCGCAATGCTTGCTGGGATTAAGGCTGCCAACCCAATGAGAAGAAAATCATTGAGTTGTTTTGATAACTACAGAAAGCCATTTTAAGATATCTATTACAATAAAATTTTAATTGAGCTTCATAATCAGGTGAATAATTTATAAACATAGACACTCTGTAGTTTAATTTCCTGACTACTCTTTCCATTATTTCCATTTCACTGTCATCATTATTTACATATTTAACTTTTATTCTTATGTGTAGTGTTTCAGAAGGACCATTTAGTAGACTATTGTACAAATTGGAGCAGAATGGTATTAAGGGTAAGTTGCTACAATGGATAAAAGGATGGTTAAGTGCTAGAAGACAGAGGGTGGTAATCAATGGGTGCTGCTCTTCTTGGACTAATGTTATTAGTGGAGTCCCACAGGGTTCGGTGTTGGGTCCACTGTTGTTTTGTATATTTATCAATGATATTGATGAAGGTATATCAGGCTTAATGTCGAAGTTTGCAGATGATACAAAGGTTGGCAGGGTTGTTAATGATAGTAATGGCAGTGTGCTACTGCAACAGGATCTAGATAATTTGGGCAGATGGGCTAAGAAGTGGCAACTGAAGTTTAACCTTGACAAATGCAAAGTACTACATATGGGTAGAAGTAACCCCAGAGAAACGTACCAACTATGTGGTACTACACTTAAGGTGGTAGAAAATGAAAAAGACCTGGGAGTAATTGTGCAGGCAAATATGAAGTTTTCTGAGCAATGCAGACAGGCTGCCAGGGCAGGTCATGGGGTTTTGTCAATGATATATAGGAATTTTGCTAGCAGGGAAAAGGAGGTGATTATCCCTCTGTATAAGGCAATGGTCAGGCCACGGCTTGAGTACTGCGTACAGGTCTGGAGGCCTCATTTTAGGAAGGATGTAGATTTACTTGAGCATGTACAGAGAAGGGCAACAAGATTGGTGAGGGGAATGAAGGGATCCTCTTACCAAGAGAGGCTTAAGTTCTGCAAATTGCAGTGGCTGGAGACTAGGCACCTGTGCGGTGATCTGATTGAGGTATATAAGGCCTTGAATGGGTTGAGCACGCTGAATTCTGATGGGATCCTTCCACTTGTTCAGATTACGAACCTAAGGGGGCATAAATTCAAATTAAGAAAAGACAGATGTAGAATAGATGTGCGGAAATTTTCCTTTAGCCAGCGGGTGGTTAATTGCTGGAACAAACTTCCATCTGTCGTTGTGGAAGTTGATAGGTTGAATAAATTTAAGGAGGAACTGGACAGGCATTTGGAGGGAATGGTGTGATTTTTTTTTTTTTTTTTTTTTTTTTTGGCTGATGCTGCATAAGCTCATACATTTGCTTTCTTGCATCACATGCCACTACTACTACTACTACTACTACTATGTGTGATTTTCCTGCTGCTGAACAAAGCTTTCATTTCCCATGGAGTTTTTGGGTGAAAGCTAATTTATACTACAAACTTGACAATCAGGCAATCTGGACCTCTACATGGAGTAAACCTAGCAGAGTTAATGACTAGTCAACATATAAAATACGTTGACTGGTCATGAGCTAAGAACCTGACCTGACATTTCTCACATGTACCCTTAACTTTGCTGCTCATATGCGCCTCCATAGCCAGGTGGGAAGGAGCAGCAGTGCGTAGCACACACTTCTTGATTAGACCGGGGTTCGAGCCTGTCACCACCAAATACGGAGGATGCGGAAAGGTCAGGGAATGACCACCGCATATCCCGGAGCAATATGGCCTTAGTTGCTAATGCTCCTAAAAACCAAAATAACAACAACAACAGATGCTCATAGACTTGTGGTTTGTGGATATTTTTGGGAATATAACCCCTGTAAATGGCAAGGCGTTACTGTATTCAACCACAAATTCCATAATGAAGGGTTTTGGGATAGTATTAGTGGCAGCAAATGATGCAAGGGAGCAAGCTTATATAGCATCAAAAAAAAAAAAAAAAAAACTATATATATATACAGGGTGTCTCAAAAATATTGGTACAAACTTTTAGGGGAGGTAGGTAACATCTAAAGGAATGTGAATCACATAGGAACTCATAACCGGAAACGTCACAGGAAAGTAGTAGCAGAGGCACAAGAAGCAGAAATGACACAAGACAGTAATTAGTGGCAAACATTTATTTGACATAATATTAACAACGGAGTACGAGATGGATGCATTTCATGATGTTACGACAGATGCTCGAAGATTCCACCATCCACCATGATACGCGATGCATGTGACACCGACGCAGCATGGATTGGCCGACACGGTCGAACATACCTGGAGTTTCTTTGACAGTAGCAGCAGCAGCAGTGCAGACGAGTCTCGCCACGAGATACATTTCGGTCTCCACAGGCGATTCATACACAACAGATTTGAGGGCCCCCCACAGAAAGAAATCAAGGCTCGATAAATCAGGTGAGCATGGGGACCAGGCAACGGGTCCACCACGGCCAATCCATCGACGCCCAAAACACCTGTTCAAATGGTCACGAACACACCTTCCATAATGGGCAGGCGCCTTGTCATGTTGAAACCAAATGTTGCATCTCACATTTGCTGGAACGTTGTCAAGTAACCCTGGTAGAACTTGTTCAAGAAAGATCCAATATTTAGCGAAGTTCATGCAGGATGGTAACAGGTATGGGCCGACTAAGCAGTCACCGACCATACTTGCCCACACATTTATTGCAAAGCGATGTTATGCCGCATGGAGGCGCACACTGTGTGGGTTGTCATAAGCCCACACATGAGCATCGTGCTGATTGGATAAGCCTTCCCGAGTGAAATAAGCCTCATCCGTGACCAAAACATAGGCTGGAAAATTCAAGTCTTGAACAGTTTCTTGGAGAAACCACTGCGCAGAAGCCACACATGCAGGATGATCTTGGGGGAGCAGTAACTGAACCCTTTGGAGATGAAAGGGGTGTAAAGAATCATCGTGCCAGACACACTGTACACTGCAATGAGACACTCCTGAGGCAATGGCACATGTGCTGGTAGTAGGATTATTCAGGACGGCATTCAACGCACTTTATTCCACGGCGGGAGTTTGCATCGAACGGGGTCTGCCTGCACTACTCCTGTTACCTCTAAATGACCCATAATCGCACAAATTTTGATGCACACGCGCAAACAAACGGTGGTCCGGTACACATCTGTCTGGGAAGCGTTCTCCATAAATTCGTTGAGCGGCTCATCCATTGCCCTCTGCTGATCCATACACTAGGTGCATGTATGCCAGCTCACAGTTTGTATATCAACGCATGCTCTTCGTGCGGCGACTACTGCTTGAATGAGTAAACCAGAAATTTTCCCTCTCATGAACTGACGAACGGCGCCGTGTACCGACTTACGGTAACGTTTCCGGTTATGGGTTCCTATGTGATTCATATTCCTTTAGATGTTACCTACCTCCCCTAAACGTTTACCAATATTTTTGAGACACCCTGTATATATACACACACACACACACACACATATATATATACAATAGAGCTTCGAAAAAAATCCAAATGAGCCAGAATTTATTATTTAAAAAAAAATTTTTTTATGCTGGTGTCATAAAATAATTACCGTAAGTGCCAGTTACTGTGATCACGTTTGCGAATTGATTTTGATTCTATTAAATGGCAATTCTAATAAGTGAAAATCGGAGAAATATTATCCACAGGCTATAAAAATGAAGATATAAAGCACTGATTTACATTTTTATTATCTTACCAATTAATGAAATTAAATGATACGTGCGTGACAAACACAAATCGACAAACAGACAATGATGAATCGGCAAACGATCAACAAACTGAATGCTGTCCAACCTGACTACTCTTACTGAAAACAGTGAGAGATCTGGCAGTAAAGAAACAAAGTTCGAAAATGGTTTAGCAAAAAAATAAGTAACTAAACTCACTAAACCTTTTTTTTTTTTTTTTATCTCCATAGCAGTATTTTTGATAAGTTCAAAAATTCAAACAAATCAGAAGTCCGAACTAACCTCGGTCCCAATTAGTTTGGATTATCAACACTTTACTATATATATATATATTTATTTTATGTAAATGCTATGTAATACAGTTAAAAGTCATTGTCTGGCTGTTTAGTTAATGGGAGGCGAAGTTAGGAGGATAATTAGGATATAAATAGACACTCCTGCCCTCGTATTACACTAATAGCTCAAAGTGTGAAAGAATTCAAAGCTACCCAATTTCACAACATCAAATGGAAGTTTGTCCTAACAATCGGTTACTCTTTGGCTAAAAGCATATTTCCACCTATCTACATTGCGACCATCCCTTTTTTTTTTTTTTTTCTCTCAATTTAAATTTATGTCCACTTATCTGTGTCATCCAAGAAAGAGAAAGATGCCATCAGCATTTAGTTTATTCAGTCCGTTTAGCCTTAAACAATTCAGTCAAGTTTCCTTACCATTGCTTAGTTTCCAAACACTGAAATTTACAAAACTCAATTCTTTCTTGGTAACTGTACTCTTCTCTGCATGTTTCTAAAATTAGGCATCCGGACCTGTATGCAGTACCTAATGTGCACCCTTATACAATAGGATAAATACCTCCGTTTTTTATGCTGGCCAAATTGTATATCACTGACAGAACCTCATGAGCGGCATTGCTCAGAGAACCTCATGTCAGACTGTATAATTGTCCTGATATCTTTTTCATCCTCCACTACCTTGAGTATAGCATCACAACATTGGTACGTTATTATGAGATTACTGCTGTTCATATACAGTATCTTGAATTTATTTATTTGTTAAACTCCAATTTCCACTTCTCAGCCCATCTGTCTAATTTTGTTAGGTTTTGTTACAGTAGCATATAATGATTCCTGTCATTAACTATATTGCCAATCTGTGTATCATCAGCAAACTTAAACAATAAACTTGATATGCTTTCATCTGTATTATTAATAAATATTGAAAACAGTAAGGGGGCCCAAGTACTGAACCCTAAGAGAGTCCACTAATAACATTAGGCCAAAAAGAGCAGTGCCCATTAATAACTACAGTAAGACATACCAAAATTAATTACAGTAATAATAAAGTACAGCAAATTCTCGATTTACTGGGATTGGCTTAACCTGGACACTTCAAGACTCCAAATTAAAAAAAAAAAAAAACCAAAAACAACCAGAAATATAAGATTCAAGTAATAACTAGAATAGGTATAAACAGATATTTTGCAAGTCGTAAATAAGCAACAAGAACCGGCGTTATAAATTGGCATTGGTAGATTAGTGTACCTATTATCTTGCAACCCCCCACTCGTCACACCTACCACTCAAAACCAAGAGTAAAAAAAGAGAGAGAACATTTAGTTTGATTTAGTATTAGTAACGGCCACATGGTGCAAGAAAGCCTATGGCTTATGCTGCACCAGCCAAAAAAAAAAAAAAAAAAAAATCCGAACAAAACAATGATAAAAACAAAAAAATAAATAAAATAAATAACTAAATAATAATAATTAATAAAAAAAAAAAAAAAAAAGAAAATTAAACCTATCATCTTATGCGCTTCCCTTACCCGAAAGTACTGTCCAGATGACCTTTGAATTTCCCAAAACTGTCGGCCTCTACCACCCATGAAGGCAACTTATTCCAGTAATTTATAACTCGCCGGCTAAAATAAAACTTCCTGCAGTCCAATCTAAACATTTCCCCCCGTAACTTCAATTTATGTCCCCTAGTTCTAGCATCATTTATAATCTTGAATATTTTGTCCTCATTCATTTTACTGATGCCTCTCAGAGCCTTAAACACCTCAATCAAATCTCCTCTAAGGTTTTTTTGTGCGTTTTTTAAGGTTAATTTAAAACATCACGTCGCATTGATTGTTGTGTTCTGTCGCACTGCAAAAGGACAAATTTTGTTTCGTTATTTATGTCAGGAATGTCATAAATAATAATAATAATAAAAAAAAATTAAAAATTTTTTTTGTAGTAATTATTTTATTTTTTATTATTATTATTTATTATTATTTTTTTGTTGTTTAGAAATCGTGGAAATGATGGGCAAACGCAAGAGTTGCACTTTCAAATTAAACAAAAACTTGAAATAATTCAAAAGTTTGAAAACTGTGTATCCGTTAAATCTCTAAAGAACCATTATAATGTTGGTGACCAAACCATACGCGACATTGTAAAAAATAAAGGGAAGCTATCAGATTTAAAATTGACATCGCAAAAAATAAAGGGAAGCATCGTATTGGACATGCAAGTAGTGCGTGTTAAGTTTTTTTTCCTGTGGTTAACCACTGTAACTGAATCAGCAGATATGGGGGCACAACTGTATTCTCTTGTCGTCTACCACTCACCAATCCCTTTATTCACAACGGTAACTTGTCACTAATTCTAAACTTCACCAATTTATACGGCAATAATATATATAATGTTAAAGTTATTTTTTGCATCCATCTTCTTTGTTACTTTGTCATAATAGCTAATCAGATTGGTCATACAAGCAGTAGCTTAGGAATGCCTTGGCATTGAGGCATGTGCCAAGTATTGCTGGTATCAGAAGGGTGCCACTGACAGGCCATGTGTCAAGCTATTTGGACAACCAAGGCTAGTTGACGAAATGGTGCCCCTAGATGTCGCACCAGGATCAGAGCAGTGGATGGGGTGAAAAATATATTTTTTGCCAAATGGCGTGTTCTCAGAAAGCACTTCAAGCCTGCATCCATCCTTAAATCTGATTACATACTGCATACCAGCATGGATCTATTTGCCATACAGAACACAACTTTGAAGGGACCGATCAGGTAACTGCTTCATCAGCAAATGCTCGAATGCACAACAGTTCGCAATTCAAGCACTGTGTATGTTTTGCAATACTGAATGAGTTAGAAATTATAAATAATGTGTGTATAGTGTTTTTGTGCTTGCTATATAAACAGGTAATTGTGAATATTGTGATTTATAATTTAAATATAACAATCAAAGCCCAATTAATTTTAGACATGCCATCAAAGAAAAGAAGTGGACATCGGTACTGCATAGAAAGACTGATTAAAGAAGAAATTGAAAAAAAAAAAAAACATTCCTCTTGTTTACAAAACTATCTTAAATTTGAATTTTATTATTATTATTTTTAAAACTGTTTCCAAAATATCTGAGACACTGAAATATTCAATTACTATGACCATATAAACAGAAATAGGGGAAATTTATGGCAAAGTGTGGATGATTCACTTCAACTAAACAACAGATGACCCCTTGTTGGCTTGAAGGTAAAGTGACCAGATTCTTAGCATTCCAATGCTGGGCATCTGGGGGGGGGGGGGATTTTCAACCGCTTTAGAAACAATATACACATTTTTTTAAATTTTTTATATATAAAAAATATTCACATACAAAATATAAATTAAATACATCATTTCATTAAACTTTGTTAAAAAAAAATATATAGTTTGTGTGTGTGTACAGTGCTTTTTTTGTAAACAGATAGGTGCTGGTACTCATTCTTTGCTATCAGGAAAAATTGAAAATTAAGAGGATATGAGAAGTAGTACTCAAATTTCTTTCCCCCTGATATTGTTACTTTAGTAGTAATGTTTTTAGAATAAGAACAAGAAATTAAGTATATTAACACAGTTTATTAAGCATAAATTTATTATTCATGTATATAAAAAAATAAGTAAAATGTGAGTAAAATAAGTAAAAATAATTTCATAATAAAGTTTTTGTAGAATATTCTAAATTTTTATTAAGTTCTCATCGAACACTCTATGCTGACTTCTTTTCCTCCTCTTTGTGTGTCGGTTGCTGAATGACGTTTCTGAAGCAGCCACGAATCGACATATTTTGCTGGATCGCAGCGAGTCAGCGGTGGGCCTACAGTTTTAAGCAACAGTAGTGATGAAACTGTTTTTGCCATCAACGAAGTGCTGGTTGGGCTGGCGATCAGATTCATTTGTGAAAATCCTCATTCACATTCACCTGATGACATTTGGTATCGTACTTAGAGCGTTCATCAAATGCTTCAATTCTTTGGAAACCTTATCAGTTAGGTATCCACAAATCGCATTTAACTCTAATTGACAATTTTCTAACTTCATTTTCACCAAATGCCAGCAATTCATGTTTAGAAGGATTAATACCTTCTTTGTCCTCGTTTTCCTTCTCTCGTCATTGGTATTGTCACTTAAATTGGTATTGTTCTTAAATTTTAATGTTTTATTTTATTTTATTTTTATTTTTTTGAAATTGTCCAAAATGTCAGTGTCATTCAGATATTCAGGTACTGTGACCATGTAAACAGAGATAGGGAAAATTTTCGGAAAAATGTGGAAAACGCACTTCCGCGAAACAACAGATGATTATTTGTCGCGGTAAAAGAAAATCGCTTTTCTAATTCTCAAACGGGGCACTTACAGTTGATTCACAGCAGTGTCCAACCTACGGCCTGCGAGGAAAGTGAACTAAAACATTATTTTAAATTTTGTTAATTATCAAAAACATTTTCTAATTAAATGTTTTTTTCAGTAAATATAATTGTGTATTGTACTTAATAAAATTTTTGAA
This sequence comes from Mastigoproctus giganteus, assembly GCF_048544385.1. Taxonomy (NCBI): domain Eukaryota; kingdom Metazoa; phylum Arthropoda; class Arachnida; order Uropygi; family Thelyphonidae; genus Mastigoproctus; species Mastigoproctus giganteus. Next base: position 210,787,922 of record NC_143578.1, on the reverse strand, counting down.
TATTTTCAATTTTACTTTTATATGCAACAAGATATGGAAAATGTAACACACTAAAGAAATCTAACTTTGAATTTTTTTTTTAATATGGCCGATGTACAGGAAAAGATTTGGACTCCACTGCAGTAGAAGGTGGGCCAGAGCCCATTGGGAATACACCTTGAACTGCTCATTCTTGACCAGCGGCGCCTCTGTAGCCAGGTTGGCAGGAGCAGCAGTGCGTAGCACCTGCTTCTTGATTAGACTGGGGTTCGAGCCCATGATCACCAAATACGGAGGATGCAGAAAGGTCAAGGTATGACCACCACATATCCTGGAGCAATATGGCCTTAGTTGCTAATGCTCCTAAAAACCAAAAATAACATAGCATAGCATCTTCACCAGCCCAACTTCTCTGTATGTGGGACAGGTGGTCGGATAAGTTTTACCAGGTACCATTTAAGTTGTAGAATGGTAATCCCTTTAGCTCTCTTAATTTGCTCAACAGCACTAATTGCCTGAAGGCCAGAAATGCGAACAGTGCGTACCGAGTTAATTCTCTCCTAATCCGTTCGTTATATGAAAATTTTATTCGCTCAACTTTAAATGCAACTTTCCAAGGGGAATTCAAAATAATTAAACAGAGGTCCGACTATGTAATTTAGAATTATAAAAATGGTTATACAGTTTTATATAGAAAATATCTTAACAATAGACAGTGAAAAATGCAAATTTAGTTAAATCATTTTAAGCTTATTTGAATAGTAGGTAAACATGTGAAAAAATTTACGGAATATTATAAATTTCGAAGTACATTGCATCCAAATGTCACACGTCACTATTAATAAAGGTGCCAGTATGCCGTACCGTTGTGTACCGTCCCAAAAAAAGCACTGTGTATATATATATATATATATACACACACACATAAATTTGAATAATGTTTGAAATAGTTGAAAACTGAATCTTTCATAATAAAAAATAAAAAGGTAAAGCAAACATCAGATGCAGCAAAAAGCATATTCCTGTACATGATGCTTGAAATATAAAAGTAAATTAGAATGACAATTAAAAAAATAATAATAAATAATGCCAGTAGCATGGCAAGACAGAAGAGCAAAATAGTCAAAATTAAACTTTAGTCAAAATTTTGGTCCTCTATTGAGATGGGGCGTAATGGTTAGTCTATTTTTGTTTTATTTTATTGTAGTTGGTTTACATCTCTGCTGGTGATATTTCACATAAATTTGGACTTGGTGCCCGTCAGAGGGGGTGCCGTTAAATTTCTAATTAATTGGTATTCAAACTTTAATTGATTATTATCTTTGCATTTAGATTTTCAAAATTGTCTTGGAGAGTTTCTGCTGCAATATTTTTACTCTTTTTACCCTTCTCTTCCCTGTTGGTTTGATTGTTATGTTTAATTTTGACTATTTTTGCTCTTCTGTCTTGCCATGCTACTGGCATTATTTATTATTATTTTTAAAAATTATCATTCTAATTTACTTTTATATATATATATATATATATATATTTTTTTTCTTTTTTGTGAAGGCTGAAGTTCAGTATACAATACCCCTCATATTACGCTACGTAACGAACAGAAAGTTGTGAGAACTGAGAAAAATAATTGTAATTAGAAGGGGAAAAAATGCTTATTAGAGGGGATACGTTTTTAATTGATTTTCATTTTTGTTTAGTGAAAAAAGGTTAGGTTTTTTTTCTGTGAAATAATAATAATAATAATACATACATCTTTTAACAATAAAAACAGAAATTAAATATATTTTTCTGCTGAGTGAATTTTTCTTAATAATTCTCCCTTATTTTCTATTTATTCATAAAATTCTTCACAAAAATTAGTTAGCAAAATTGCACTTAACTTGTAGTATTGCTTTTGGCATTTCAACGATCAGTTTTTTTTTTTTTTTGACGTCCACACCTTATTTACTACTGAAAAAAATCTTTCTGTTGTACCATTGGTTCCCAGCAAACATAATGCAGATGATTTGCATTATGTTTGCCGTTAAGTATGGAGACTACATGTCCAATCCGGGACAGTTTGCAATGCGGGGCAAACGACTGGAATCCGGGACGTCTGGTCACTTTATTCGAAGGAAAACCACTCTTTCCTAAATCTCTAACAGGGTGCTTATAGTACAAGGTTGACCAGATCCTATTGTACGAATGTGGAATACCCTTGATCTGCTCACTGGCTATATAGAAAGTAGTTTGACTTCTCAGTATGTTGTAGTAGTAGTAGAGGCATGTCATGCAAAAAAGCAAGCTTAGTAGCATCAGCAAAAAAAAAACATTTCACACATCTATTCCCTCTAAAAGTTTATCCTGTTCTTCCTTGAATTTATTTAAGCTACCAACTTCCACAACGACAGATGGAAGTTTGTTCCAGCAATCAACAACCTGCTGACTAAAGGCAAATTTCCGCACATCTGTTCTACAACTGTCTTTCCTCAATTTGAATTTATGCCCCCTCAGGTTCGTAATCTCAGCAAGCGGAAGAATCCCATCAGAATTGAGCCTGCTCAACCTATTCAAGGCCTTATACACCTCAATCAGATCACCTTGCAGATGCCTAGTCTCTGGACGCTGCAATTTGCAGAACTTAAGCCTTTATTCTAAACAGCACCCCTTTTTTCTTCTCCCCAATCTGGTTGCCCTTCTCTGTACTCGCTCAAGCAACTCTACATCTTTTCTAAAATGAAATGAGGGCTCCACGTCTTGAGTACTGTACACAGTACTCAAGACGTGGCCTGACCATTGCTTATACAAAGGGATAATTACATCCTTTTCCCTGCTAGCAAAATTCCTGTATATCATTGACTATACCCCATGACCTGTGCTGGCAGCATGTCTGCACTGCTCAGAAAATTTCATATCTGATTGCACAATTACCCCTAGATCTTTTTCATTCTCTACCACCCTGAGTGTAGTACTTCAAGTTGGTACATTTCTATGGTGTTACTGCTACCCATATGCAGTACTTTGCATTTGTTAATGTTAAACTTCAGTTGCCACTTCTCAGCCCATCTGCCCAACTTTTCTAGATCCTGTTGCAGTAGCACACTGCCATTACTGTTATTAACAACCCTGGCAACCTTTGTATTATCTGTATACTTGGACATGAAGCCTGATATACCTCCATCAATATCATTGATAAATACAGAAAACAACAACGGGCCCCAATACCGAACCCTGGCGGACTCCACTGATAACATTAGTCCACGTAGAGCAGTGTCCATTTATTACCACTCTGTCTTCTCCCACTCAACTATCATTTTATCAATTGTAGTAACTTGCCCCAAATACCATACTGCTCCAATTTGTACAGTAGTCTGCCATTTGCAACAGTATTGAAAGCTTTCCTGAAATCCAAGTATATGAAATCAAAATTATATTGTATCCAGTTCCTTTGTAAACACGTCATAGTATCCAATCAAATGTGGGACAGGTAGTTGGATAGGTTTTATGGGTACTAGTAAGTTTCAGATGGCAGTCTCTTAAGATAAAAAGATTACCATTATGTTTAGTAACAGCACTATTGCCTAAATTTCTTGTAGGCTAGAGGTGTGAACAATGCGTACCCAGTGAAGCCCCTCGTAATCTCACATAGAAAATTTTCTTCGTTCTGTGGACAGATTAAATGTAATTGAGATCTGTGCTGTGATTGCCATGCAACTGCATTCCCATCAAGATGATCCTGCATTACTTTCTTAATCATTGACTCCAGTATTCTACCCAGGACCTATTGAATAGGCACACTGCCCGGTGAATTTAACTGACCACCCAACTAAAATTTAAGCGATTCTCGCAGTACCGTACAATACTCCCGGAGCAATATGGCCTTAGTTGCTAATGCTCCTAAAAACCAAATAACAAACAAACAAACAAACAACCGTATAATACTGCTAGTATTAATTTGAACCTACTATGCAATCGTGGTCAATGCGACAGGAGTATATGATGTTAAATTATGAAATTAATTTTTGCTCTGAATGGTTTAAGTCACATTTATAAATAACAGAAAATTTTATAGTATTGCAAAGTATTACACTTCCCCGCCCGGCAACTGCATAATTCCACCCAGCTGGCAAAATTTTCTGGGGAGAACAGTGGACTCCATTATTTTTTCTGGAACAGAAATCTTGTAGGTGAGTAATTACTCACTTCATGTTTGATCCCTTTTTGTGATTAGGGGATACATTTGCTCCCCACTTCTTTTAATTATGGTTGCTCTCATAATGCAACTGAATGTTTACTTAATATAATTGGATAGATTTTGTCAGACACAGATGCCTTGTTTACTTTAATAATTTTCTTCTACTCCCAGTTATAACTTGGTATACTTCTGGTATCGCATCCCTAATATCTTCTTCACGTGTGTCATATAGGTGCATAATATTTATTCAGTTTTTCATTAACCTGACGATCATTAATGGTTATGCTATTCATATCTTGTGGGCCAATTTGGTTTCTCCCTTTCCTACTAGTGTTACCATAAGCAAAGGATTTTTTGCTACTTTTCTTTGTATGAGTCTTAGCCAAAGACTTCTTCCTCAGTTTGTTTAGCACCTTCAGTGACCTGATTGCAGACAAGTTTATACTTATTGTAGGTTCTTATCTGTCTTCAGAAAAATTATAATTATCCCATGAATTTTTCTCTGCCACCAGTGTTATCAGTTCATGACATCCATTTAGGTCTAAATCACAAACAAGCTAATGCTTGAGTAATCAAATGTGTAATGTTCATTACATTTAGATACATAAAAAGTTTTTATTTTTTCAGTTAAAGATACTAAATTTTGTTATGCAACACTATAGTTTCTTAAAATGTTATTGTATGCTAATTTTGTAGGTGTGTTTTTTTTGAAGGATTTTATCAAAGCTGTGAAAGTGCTTGTGATTTCATTTGCCAAAATTGTGAATTGCAATATTGATTACAGGAATGGAATTTAAAAAAATCCTTTATTACTTCTAGGTTGATAAAGCTTTTGAAAAGGAAGTATCTTTTGTTGCTCTTCCTGAAGCAGATACTCTAAGAAGACTTGTAAGTATACTTAATTGGAAGATATCAGGTTTTAATCTAAATTTTTTTATATTTAATTATATGACCAATTTTAATAGCCAAAATATGAAATGTTCTGAATAATGATCATTTTGGACAGTTCTTTATTAAAAACAATTTTTTATTACTTTGCATTGTGTGAAATTCATGAAAATCATAATTATGATTTTCACACATGAAATTTAAGTCAAAAGAGAACTCTGGGGATTATTTGAGGATTTTATGGATAACAAGAATTTATTTAATTTTATTTGTCTTGTAAATCATGAGTTTTTGAGAATTTTTTATTATTGTTATAATAATAACCAATAATAAAAGTGGAATCATCTAATTCTTATTTTAAACGTTGTTTTTTAGTATATATTTTCAATTATGAGGTGGACATGTATTATGAAATGCCATGCTGATTACATGTTTCTGAAATGGCATATGTGCATACTGTTCCTAGTGATTTTAAAGAAAATTCAGCTGCAGCTTGACAGCTGAAAAATATGCAGAAACATATTTTTATAATTTATAACAATTAAATATATCGTGTGCTTGTGTGTAAAGTGAGCCCTTATTAGGATACCTCAACAGATATTTTAATAATGTTTTTATTTTGATATACCATACCATTTTTAAACAAGATAGTGACCATGTAAGTTATGGGTTCCACTCATTTAGAGCATGTTTGCAGTCCAGTCTCTACCAGATTTATAGTATGTGGAAAGGTATTCTACAGTACTTTTACTGAAAGTGTGTGCAATGTGGTGGCACCCCTGAGGTATATTGTTTTGGTGATTACTGTCATAGTGTATATGGCACCCTGGACAAGAAGCTTCCTTAAATGCTGGCAGTCATCTCTAAATGACATCCTGACAATGTTGTCTCCCATCATTGCAGCTTGTGAACAATCACTTGTGACTCACTTAATTTACAAACATGAAAGATGCCAAAAGGTGTTGAAGCAGATTGGGATAATCTGTTTTTCAACTTTTTTTTAGTAATGTAACACTTAGGGATGGGTAAGAAATTGGCAAAACACCAAATCTGTGTTGTCTGCCTTGTCCTTTCATGTGTTTTAGCAGCAGAACTTTGCCTTCAGAATGAGTTATTGGTATTGATGGACCCGTAAGTCCTGAAACAGGCTGTCGTAGGATTTCATCTTTTAAGCAAATGGTAGATTAACCTCTTAGTGATGTTATCTGTTTGAAAGTAGTGCTATACCATGGCAACTCATTATGAAGGCAAAGTGTATTCTGTTGTGAGTGATAGACTGCTGCATTAACTAGGAAGTTTAATAGAGCATGATTATTACTGCTATAGATACAACATTCAACTCAGAAGTGCATAGATTGTTGCAACCATATTTTAAGCCTTCTAATAAGTCATCATCAAGTTGCCATCTAGATAATGTTGTGTGCTTTCTCAAGGAATAAAAAGCATTATGTGAGATAAATATAGAATAAAATGGGAAATGCTTCATGATATGAGCTTTATGGTTATAATGTTAATATAAAAAAACAAATTAAAAACCAAATAAATATGGAATTATTAAAATTATAAAATTAATTGTGTTATAAAATATATTACAAATTATTATAAAATCATATATTATAAATAAAATTATTAAATATAAAATTAATCTAAATATAAAAAATATAGTTAATATAAAGAAGTTAGAAGTTAATATGAAGGCATGTGTGTGCGCGTGCATGCATGTGCACAAAACATGATTTACAGGCTTTCTTTAACAATAAATTGATTCTGAAAACTTTACAACTGCTTTCATTTTAAGTATTCATTTAAAAGAATAACCTACACAACATGGCATTAAAATATTATGTTAGTTTCTGAAACTCCCGCCGACCGGGCTAGCCGAGTGGGTAAAGTACCTGCCCGGCAACCCAAAGGTCGCGGGTTCGATTCCCGCCTCGGGCTTGGATCAAAGTACTGTAAAAACCTTGGGAGGTGCAATATGGCCACAGAAGCCGATGCGCCAACAACTACCAAATCAAAAAAAAAAAAAAAAAATCTGAAACTCCCTAGTTGCTCTCCAGGTATCTCTATTTTCTTTTAATTCTAATTAAAATGTTTTTGTTTATTATTTATCATATTCAAAAATTGTAGACATTGAAAACAATTGGCTGATTTGCACTTTTCAAGGAACAGTAGGAAAATGTGTCATAAGCCAGCCTACATATTTTATGTTGTTGACATCTTTATTTCATACTTCAGATTGTTTGGTTAACTCTTGTTTAGTGTGAGTCACTACCAAATGGCACATAGTTTTGGAACCAGTATCAAATTATGCTGGAAATAGTATATGTTAATTAGTACGTGGCTCGAAGGATTACAACTTTTATAAGATCTCAATTACTTTAAGAACTTTGTGCTTCAGACTGCAGAATCCAGAAACCTAATATCTATCTTCCTAGTGGTTTACTTTAAATTCCACAGAATATTGTAGTATTTAAAGTACATTTTTTAATGAATAAAATGTACTTTTTTCTTGTATTTTTATTATATAAGATCCAAAAATATCATCTTAGAACCATATATGTTTATAGTTTTTGTCATTCTTTTAGTTTTTTTTTTTTTTTTTTTGGTAGTTGTTAGCGCATAGGCTTCTGTGGCCATAATGCACCTCCCAAGGTTTTTGTAGTACTTTGATCCAAGCCCGAGGTGGGAATCGAACCCGCGACCTTTGGGTTGCCAGGCAGGCACTTTACCCACCCGGCTAGCCCGGTCGGCATTCTTTTAGTGAAATTATTCATATCATTTCCAGTGAGGAGAACATTAATCATTGTGAAGTAACTAGCAGTTTTTATTGGTTGCTGATTTGAGCGTTGAATTTTTTTTTTTTTTTTTTTTTTACCTTTTATATTTCCTGTTTTGTTGTTGTATGCTCCCCAAGTTGCATTTGTTTAATGGAATAAAATTAATAACTACTTGGAATATAATTAATTTATTTAATTTTATTTTTTTCACTTTGCTTTAACTTAGATTGTCAGTCCGACTGGACCGTTAAATAGAGATTATGATGATGTTAGGAGATTTTCTGATGCAGCATATAGAGGAATCAAAAGGTTAGTACATAGGGAGCGTGGATAGTGGTTTGTTATTTTACTTATCACATTATAGCCATAAATAAAGTGTAAATAAGCTTATCCAATATCAGTTGAAAATGTTATTCAGTATCAATTAAAAGAATGTTCTTACTGAGTTAAAGAATGTATCAAAAAAGGTAGTGGTTATTTTAAATCCAGAAATGTGCACTATAATCATGTTAAAACTTCATAAAATTTGCTTTTATATGTCATTTATAGATTATTTCCATATGTACATCCAAATTTAAGATTTAAAGTACATTAGTACTTTTTAAAGCATCTTTAATTTTTATAGGTAATGCTTATAAGCACCATACCGACAGAATGTGTAAAATATAATTAATGTAGTAAATAAAATATAAATTCTTAGTATATAAGAGTATTATGTATTTTTGTGTACCTCAGAATCTGAATTGAATTCTTTTAGAATGAATTTTTCAGTAGAAATTAATGAGTAATACTTGTACAAAATTTCAAATTAAGAAATATATCCCAATTTTATTAATTTATTTCAGAGCTGTTAAGGCTGGAGCTAAGAAATTAGCCTTACTTCTACCTTCAGGGGATGGTGGCTTCAAATACAGTGCACTTGTTGGTATATTAGGTGCTTTACATGCATTATATGTGGTAAGCCTTTTATCACACTTTAATGAATTTCACCTGTAAAATAGAACTGTTTTATTTTAGAATTATGGACTTATTTCATGAAAACAGAAAAATTTATATCTGTACATAGTCAAATATTCTATTTATTTGAATCCAAGGTGGCCTTTTTATTTATTAATTATTTTGTTTGTGGTAAAATTTCAGGATACATCTAGGAATTGACTTTGCGCATTATGGCCTTAGCTGCTAATGCCGCATTAAAAACCAAATCTATCTATCAATCAATCATCTTAGAATGATAACCAGCTGCTTATTCAACTGTGAAGAATTTTTTCTTTTCTTTTTCCTTTATTTTTTCTTAGTATTGGGATCATTGTTCTTTTAAATAATTACAAATATTATAAAAGAAAGAAAGAAAGAAATTACTAAGCCAATTTCAAGACAAGGCTGCTTATACATCAGTTTTCAATTTATGAAATGGAGGTGCTTGAAGTTTACGTGTTCTTATTCAAGACAATTGATTTAGTACTTTGATTTATTTTGGCAGAGTTCTAAATCCATTGCTTTGGTACTCTGCCAAAATAGTGCTCTGTAATGTACATGTATATTGTGTGTGTTCAGAGACCAGTAATTTTTATGTTATTTATACTGAAGTACCTTGGGTAATTTAAGGAGAACCTCTTCTCCCTCTGGCCGAGATCAGCTAACTTCAGCTTGGCTATAATAGAGGTCTTTAGAAAGTCCTCCTTTTAACAATGGAACTTGAAGCCATTCCTCTCCAAATGAGTGACAGTTGGCAGGACTGCTACATATATTAACAGAAGCCTTTTATTGATATAGTATTTGATAATGTGTTGGCTCACCTTTGCCTTAATTACATATTTCTCAGTAGACTGAACTAATTTTTGATAATAAGAAAGCAGTATTTAGGTTGATTCCTCCTTCAACAAAACAGACAGTTAGCATTAGTTGAGGCATATGATACAAGAAAGCAAGCTTATACAGCAACAGCTAAAAAAAAACAAAAAAACAACCCTCCCCATTTCACCTATCCAGTCACTCCAAATGTAGATCTAATTCAGCCTTAAATTTATTTAAGCTATCAACTACCCACTAGCTAAAGACAAACTTCCACTCATCTATTCTAGAACTGTCTTTCCATTTGAATTTGTGTCCCCCTCACGTTCTTAATCTGAGCAAGTGGAAGAATCCCATCAGCATTGAGCTTACTCACACTGTTCAAGGCCTTATACACCTCAATCAGATCACCTCGCATGTGCCTAGTCTCCAGGAGCTGCAATTTGCAGATCTTAAGCCTTTCTTCATAAGAGCACCCCTTTGTTCCCCCTCACCAATCTTGTTGCCCTTCTCTGTACTCATTCTAGCAACTTTACATCCTTTCTAAAATGAGGCCTCCTGGCCAGTATGCAGTACTCAAGGTGTGGCCCAACCATTACTTTAAACAAGGGGATAATCACCCCCTAATCGCTGCTAGTAAAATTCCTATATATCATTGACAAGACCTGCTGTGGCAGCCTATCTGCACTGTTCAGAGAACTTCATATCTAACTGCACAGTTATCTACCCCCAGGTCTTTTTTATTCTCCACTTCTCTGAATGTAGTACCACACAGTTGGTACATTTCTCTTGGATTACTGCTACCCACATGCAGTACTTTGCATTTGTCAATGTTAAACTTCAGTTGCTACTTCTCAGCCCATCTGCCTAACTTTTCTAGATCCTGTTGCAGTAGCATACTATCTTTACGGTCATTAACAACCCTGCCAACCTTTGTATCATCTGCAAACTTGAACATTAAGCCTGATATACCTTCATCGATATCATTGATAAAAACACACAACAATGGGCCCAGCACCGAAACCTGGGTGACTCCACTAATAACATAAGTCCACGAAGAGCAGTTCATTGATTACCACTCTGTCTTCTCCCACTCAACCATCTCTTTATCCATAGCAGCAACTTGCCCTTAATGTCACATTGCTCCAATTTGTACAGCAGTCTTCCATGTGCAACAGTATCAAAAGCCTTTGTAATATCCAAGTATATGATATCAAAATTAAATATGACATCATCCAGTTCCTTTGTGACCACATCGTAATATCCAATCAAATTGGTCAGACAAGACCTCCCCTTAACAAACCCATGTTGTGTCTGAACTATTACTGCAGTCTTGTCTATATGACCCTGCAATGCTTCTTTAACCAGTGACTCCATTATTTTCCCTGGAATAGAAGTTTAACTAACAGGCCTATAATTATTTGTGTCACATTCTGAATCCCCTTTGTGAATTGGGGATACACTTGGACATCTCCAGTCCATGGGGTCATCCCCTGAATTTCTCCTCCACTTTGCTCTCCGTTATTACAAAATCATTTAGTTCCCTGTTAGAGTTTAGTAAACTTCTGTCCTCCCCTTCCTTACGGAATTCCTCATGTGTGAATCTAGATGCAAAATACTCATTCAGTTTGTCAGCTATCTGAGCATGATCATTAAGTTGAACCATCAATATCAAGTGGACCTATTTGATTTATCCCTTTCCTTCTAGAGTTTACATAAGTAAAGAAGTTTTTGCTGTTTTTCTTTGCATCCTTTGCCAAGGATTTCTCGTAATCAGCCTTCGCTTGATAACCTGCTTTGTGACTTGATTACAGAGTAGCTTATATCTTCCAGTCTTCTGTGTCACCTGATAATTTATGTGCATTCCATGCATTTTTCTTCTCTGCCACGAGTCTTTATTAGTTCATCTGACATCCATTCAGGTCCAAATCTTGAACAGTATTTCTTAGTATGAAAAGCCTAATAGCTTCCAAGATTAATTCCTTGAAGGCTTCCATTTAGCATTCGCTGTTTTTAACATCATCAGTTGATCCCACTGTATAGAATTTAAAAACTGTCTGAGACCACTGTAGTCACCTTTACTAAAGCAAAAACCCTTCCCTTTACCCTTGATGGTAGTTAAATCTTTGAGTAAATCCCACATCAGTACACTGTGATCACTGTCACCTAGTGGTTCCTTTATCTGCAAATTCTTATTTCAGATCAAGAGCATTACTCCCTCTGGTTGCCCCTCGAACATGTGGCTGTAGAAAACAATCCTCCTGTAAATCCACAAAAGTCCTGCCAGTGTGTGATTGACCAACCCACAAGTTCCAGTCAATATCTGGAAAGTTAAAATTCCCCATTACAAGAAATTATGAGTTACTGGCCCACTCTATTTCTCTGTATAATTGTTCATTGTACTCATCAGAGTCATTAGGCCTATAACACACTCCTACTCTCATTTTCCCTTTCCCAGTGTTTATGTCACAGGAAACTGACTCAACATTGCACTGACCATCTATGTGAACTGGATGCATTTCCTTAGATTTTGTGTTTCTTAATTAACAGCATAACCTCTTCTTCCTACCCTGTCTATTCTTTCTATACACATGGACTCCCCAAATTCCAATTCTGCACTATTTATATCTGTGTGACACCATGTTTCTGATATCTTTATGATATCTGCCTTTGATGTCTTGATCAGCACTTCAGATTCATCAAATTTATTTACTATACTTCTAGCATTGGTGTACATGCACCTGTTCTTACTCTTATTTACCCTAACACAGCCCATGTATTTAATTGTTCTATGCTGATTCCTAGCAATTCTTGAAAACCCCAGCAACTTGCTCTCTAGGCTGCTGCTTATTCCAATAGAAGCAGTGAAAGGATCATTTTCGCCTCTGCCTGCGGCTACTGTTGACCTTTTAGTCTGTGAATTCCCTCAAGCTGCCTCGATAGCATCAGCAAATATTCTTGCACCCTTTCTATTTAAGTGTATTCCATCCCTGCAAAAGCAGTCTCTCCTATTAACATGCACAGACCGTGCTGAAAAAAGTTCTACCCCATGAGCCTTGCACAATCTCTCCAGGGCTGAATTTATTGACAAGGCTCTCATCATATACTTCCTCCTATCGTGCCAAATTTAACCCTAACTCGCTACTTTTTTTTTCACCATTGACCTGTTCTTGTTAAGTAAATCTGCATCTCGCTTAGTTAAGGTCATTTGTACCAGCGTATACAACAATATCACCTTTTATGCCCTTAAAAGATGATATCTGCTCTACAAAGTCATCAACTTTTGTTCCTGGCAGACATATCCTGGTCCTGTTTCACCTATACTTTTTTTGCATAATATATTCCCTGTCTCCCTGACAATCGAGTCACCGACAGTAACTGGCTCCTGTGGGATCAACACATTCTGCCTTGGAGATGTCTGCTGTGTTGCCTGATGCACAGGAATGAGCTCTGGTGTTGATTTGGGCAGCTGAGAGCTTGACGGGCCTCTCATATATCTTCGAGGGTATTATAGACGCCCATCAGAACACCGATTTGACACCTAATTTCTTCACACTCTCTGCACCTAGCACTCAGAAAGTCATCCTGCTTGGCTAGATCATGTCCTGTTCTAGATAGGTCTGCAAACATTTCACATTTCGCACATTTTTTAGACTGTGATGCATCGGTGAATCGCCCCCTTCGGTTCCCCCCAAGCCGCAGTACTCTCGCTACTTTGTGCCTGTTGCTTTGCTGCTCTGGGTCATGATTCTTAATCAAATTCAGCTACTGATTGTGAATGTGTTGACTTTGGCTGAAGCCAATGTTCCAGTTTATCTCACAGGAGTTCAATTAGGTTAAGGTCAATGCTTTGATCATGCACAAAGCTCTTATATTTTGTTGTTCTCATACAGAGTCATTACAGAGTGTGTAGTATGACATGATGCATTCTCATGCCAAATCAAAAAGGAGCTCCTCCACTTGCTATTGCCGCAGAGTAGGAAGAACAGACTGTTAGTTCATCACATGGCATTTCATTGATCCGGGAATGACGACTGGTGTTCCAGGCCCAAACAAGAAATAGCTTCAGATGGTGACAGCACTTCTGACCAACTTCAGAGTTGGGACAACATGGATTCACTGGGCATCAGACTCAAACATGGCTCAATTTTCAATTTCATGACTGGAAGTTTTCTGGTGCTGGGTATCAGTTGCTGTGTGGAGGAGGTTATCCAGGAGTAGTGTTCAGGAGTTGCAGGTGATGCCAGCGATGACAAAAGACCTCGTTGGCATAAGTGGTTAGTGCGTGGAAAGCATCGTTAGATTCCAATAACTTGGTTTCTGGCCGAAGTGCTGTAGTGTGGAGGTCTAGGAGCAGTTGGATTCTTAGATCTAAGTGTACGTTGCATGAGTGCATCACGTGATGATCCCAGTCTTCAGGTTCTCAGCATGTAATAGAGGGCATCCTCGACTAGGCCCAACTGTAGAAGGACCTGTGACCAGTTAATAGGAAGGAAGCATAGACGTTTGGGAAGAACCAAGTGAAACGTTGTTTGTTGATGTAGGTTACCTCGGGGAGGAAAATTTTAGTAGTTGCACCAGTTGTGGAGTTATTCCAGCGGGTTTGCCATAGGTTTATCGATTCTAGCCACACACGTTTATGTTCCTGTTTGATATCGGTATTGGTATGGGTTTGAATAGTGAGGAATTCAGCTTCCTTATTCTTCTTGATGGCATGAGAGAGTCCGATAAAAGCGACGTGGAGGTCCAAGGGGAGGCAGCCTGTTAGTACCTGTAGGGCGGCAGTTGATGTCGTTCTACATGCACGGGTCATTTGTAGTAGCATAAGTCGTTGAATTTGCTGAATTTTACGTTGAGCATGCACTAAAATCATTCGGTGGTACCATACTGCAGCTCCATATGTGACAATTGGTATAAATACTGCTGAGTATAGAAGGCGTTGAGTTGGTCCTTTAAGACCCCAGTCCTTGCGGGTAAAGTGTGCTAACATAGTGATGTAATTTTTTATCTTTTCTTTGATAGCTTGGATATGGGGGATGAAAGTTCTCCTGTCGTCCAAAGTTACTCCTAGGTACTTCTCCGATCGGTAGTTTTTCAGTGGGCGACTATTAAAACGTATGGTAGGAGGTCTGGAGAAGTCCAGTTTGCCTTTTAATAGGAGGGTTTTGCTCTTCTCAGTGGAGACTGAGAGTTTATTTTCCGTGACCCATACGGACAGAGCAGAGAGAACAACCATAGCCTGGTTTCTATGGTGGCGCGGGTGGGGGCCCTTGCTGATGATGACGATGCCGATCATGTCGTCGGCGTAAGAAAGCTGAGTAGTGTGTGGGTAGTCCCTCAGGAGCCAGTCGTCGAGTATCATATTCCAGACAGCTGGCCCCAGGATATGAAGAAAAGGTGAATACAAGAGACAAATTGCTCACACACATTTTGGATACTGCTGCCCTCATAAAGGAATGCAAAGACGACCTTAGAACAACACGCCATATTACCACAAGAGTTGCAAAGTGCATTGAGGTTGGTAGTGGGATTTTCAAACATTTATTGTGAACTCGAAAAAAATTGTCAATTATTTGTGTTTTGTATCATTCAAAAAGTCGATAAATACAAATGATAAGTCATTTATTGCTCTTTAATACCTCTCATAATGGCTTTGTGCCTGTGCCAGTTTCAGACAGCTGTATCTCCATATCCATTGAGAATTGGACACATGTTTATATGAACTTTTTTACTTAGAATATTTGATACTATAATGTCCAAAAATATTTACTGTTCCTCCTGAATCACCATGTATATGTTTATATAATATATTTATTATATATTTCCCATGTAAATTATATAAGAAATGACATATGTGCAATATGCCAGTCTTGAAACAAATGAAGTGTAAAGAACAAATATCTAGATGTTGCTGCATTCTCTCTTGATTATTATTGTCTCATTCCCATTGGTCCCTCCGGCTTTCATGCCATACAGGGAGGGGCTCACATCTGGTGAATATGGGCTTGGCACACCCAGGGTCCTGAGCTGGATATCATCATTCTTCTCTCTTGGTGATTCCCTTTTACTTCTCTCTCTCACTCTCTCTATTAATAATATCTATTACTAAGATCATTAAACAATATTTGTGTGTGTGTTATAAAACTTAAATATATATATTTATATAATATATCGCACCATTCTCTCTTGATTATTATTATCTCATTCCCATTGGTCCTCTGGCTTTCATGCCATACAGGGCTGGTTTATATATCTATTACTAAGATCATTTAAAAGTATTTTTTTTTATATACGCACACGTACACACACACACGTACACACCCACACGTGTGTGTTATATATAAAACTTAAATATAATTTAATTCTTTAATTTACTTTGCTGTTATGAATTGTATTATACTATGCATTTTAAGAACTTGACTCAATAGATTAAAAATATGTTATGGTACTAGTATCTGTGCATATTTATTTATTTAATTATTGTTTTCTTTAATTTAAGCCTCTAGAAATCAGAGAAGCTATACCTGAAAGGATTTCCAAAGCTGAAATACTGGGCATCTGTAACATAAAAGATACTGATAAAGATCATGTATTGAATTTAGCCATGGCACTTGAAAGTGGAAGGTCAGTAATAGTTTGTTGTGCTAATATTCTATATATATATAGTTGTTTGGTAACCATATTTTTCTTTTTGTTGTATATATGTACAAAATGATCATAAAATGAGTTTGTCTCTTTAAAATAAATTGTAAATAGAAAATTAGTAACAACAGCTGTAGAGAATAACTCCCAGGCATAGAGTACAAAATCTACACTTGGTTATCACAGTTATGAATAATAAAAAATTGTAACACATTTTTTTGGTTCACCAAAAGCACAGCTATGTTTATATAGTATTCCAAAAACCATACATTGAAGTATATAGAAACAGGATAAGCTTTATCAATGTATACATTTCACAGAAACTTAAGTATTTAGTCAAATCAAAGAATATATACAACTAGGCTAAATATTAAATAAAGATGCACTTAGGCACATTCATGTATTCTAACTTAAGTAGGAAGTCAAAAAAATCAATGTGCAAATACCTTCATGATTGGGAGAACATAAATAAAAATAAAATAAATTTTCTGTTTATACTCCAGGATGACCACACAGTCAGAGGAGTTCATAAGATAGAGAGAATTTAAGAAACAGCACCATATTTAGCAGCCACTCAAGGCACACGCCTTGAGTAACCCCGGTCATTCAAGGCATGTGTACTTATGTACCCTCACCAAATACGGAGGATGCAGAAAGGTCAGGGAATGACCACCGCATATCCCTGGAGCAATATGGCCTTAGTTGCTAATGCTCCTAAAAACCAAATAATAAATAACATAATTTATGTACCCTCGCACCTCACTACCCGGCTATCACTTCCTGAACTTGATGTGCTTGAGATGAAAATTATGTACTTTCCAACATGTTAAGAAAGGAAAAAATATTATAACATCAAAGTCAAGCAGAGGCAGACTGGCCATAAGACTTACTGGGGAAACCCTGGTGGGCCAGAGGTCAATGGAGGCTGGTGTGATTTTAAATTTTACACTCTGACTTCTGATACATTCTATTTGTTGACTAATAAATGAAAACTAAATGCACAAAAATCATAAGAAAAATATGGATCTTCCTTAACCACAGTAATATTGAGGGTTTAGTGTCAAACAACATTAACTACAAAATCATTTTGTAGTTGATGTTTTTATAATTAACCAAAAAAAAAGTCATTTGACATTTTTTTGGTTTACCGGAAATGTACTTACAGCCTAAGCTAACTTGTAAAGTACTAGAGAAAGATACAGTTCTATGGCATGATATGTATAATGTAAAACTAAAGTTATCGCAAAAATAAAATGCAATTTTGTAGTTAACATTGATACAAAACCCTCAATATATGAGTCAAATCGTTTGGAAAAATTTTTTTGTTTGCCTGGATAGTAGTCTCATCAACGCTGTTAGAGTTTGTTTGATAAAAGCAGCACCACCAGGTTGCCATTGCAGCTGGCGGCTACTATACATATTCATACATGGTAGCATGACTGTGGCCACTATGGTGTGGTTATGACGAGCACAACAGTATATAGTATGGAAGAGACAGTTATATAGGTTTTAGCTCTTAATTTGTGTTAATTGGACCACCCATGGATTCAAGAATCTATATAAGCTTATACCCAAAAACTGTAAAAATTTGTTTAATTTAGCAGTTGATGTGTAAAGTTAGTGTGATATGTAAGAGTGCACACATTGAAATAAATGTAAGTACATATCTTTATATATTTAAATTTATATTTAAAATTCATTAAAAATTAATGATCGATAATTATTCTAGTTATTTGTAAACCCCCCCCCCCTTCTCTCATGTACACTTCCTTGCAGTATTGCCATAAACATTAGTATGAGGCCACAAGTTTTTCCCGGTAAGAATTTTGACCCAGTCCTCCTCTGGGATCAAGGGTACAGATAATTGCTATGAGTGTTTAATAAGCCACAGACAGCCCTCAGATGGACAGAGTGCATAATTTTACAGATGGTGTATGATCAGTATCCCTCTCCAAAAGGGGGGAGGATACAGGAATTTTTTTTATAGTTATATTGGAAAACTTCTTTATGCTGAGACATCCCTGCATGTATGCAGAGAAGTAATGAGTTTCATGAATGAAAGGATAACTTTGAGAGGGAATTGATATCAAGATCCAGTTTCATAGCTACAACTTTGTGTTTACGTCCAACCTCTGCCTACAAATCTTGATTACCTTAAAATTTGCTCATAACACCATAGCATCTGCCAACTTTGAAAATTTGAACAAAGAAATGTATATATTGTATAGAAGAACTATAGATAAATACAAAAATTAGAGAACTGGAAACAGGTGCATTTTGGGTTAAGGGAATTTATTTAGAATTTGGGAAAAAAATTAATACATAGTTATATTGTATGGAACTTCAGTCTGTTCTTCAGTAGCTTTATCAGTTCAGTTCATCAGTTGACGTTGAACAAGGACAGCAACTACAAAACAAACACATTGGTTTTTCCAAGCCATCTATAATAACACTTGCGAATCCTAATGATAAATAGGATAAATCGTATTTTCTTTTCTTGGGAGTTCTACCTCCTTGTTCCCTGTTGCTTGTATTCCCACTACCTTTACTTGTATCAATGGATTTTATTTTGTAACCAGTCAAAATTTTATCCATTTGTCTAAAAATATTAGAATTAACTTTATATTCTTAAAAAATACAACTTCTAAATTACTAACGATTATTATCAGTAAGTAAGTAATCACGCCAAAAACAATAAAAAACACAATCGCACACCACTGAAACCGTATTTTCAACCATGCAACTAATGCTATACTATGCAATCTACCTATATATGTCATACATAGTACACACTAAATTCATCATATCAATCATAATTCATCAATCCATTTCAGCAAAATATATTTTTTCCAAATAAATGTTTATCTCATGTTTATATCGAAGTTAGAGTGAGATAGGTGGCGGTAAATGCTTTAAAAAATAGGTTATAAAATTTAATGTTATGTTATGAAAGTTTATTTATATGTATATATTTTTTTATTTATATATGTTATGTTATGAAAATTACATTTCTGTTAAACTTTTCGTGCCTCCCAGTTTGGAAATCGCTGATATAAGGTCAATATTAAGTTTTGATAATTTATAATAGATTATTATAAGCAAGAATAGAGTTATTATTATTGAAAAATTTAAGAGGGAGGTGCCAATGGTACCAACAATGGAATATGAAGCAGGGAAGTCAAGTTTTATCTGAACAAAATGATTTTCCCAGACTGGTCATTTCCCACTTACTTGTAGCTTGACTAATTGACAACTTCCATTATAAATATATTAATTGCAATTTGGATTTCCAGATTAAAAAAAAAAAAAAAACACTGGATGTGTCATCGATATTTATTATTTTAGGCTAGTACTGTCGTGACATAGGAGGTTCAGATCCAGAAAGGATGGCAGCTCCAGCAGTCGCTGATTATGTACAGGATGTATTTAAGGGAACTTGTATACAAGTAAAAGTGGTAGAAGATGAACTCGAGATCAAAGCCCAATATCCTTTGCTTCATGCAGTCAACAGAGCTGCTCGTGGGTAAGGAGTTGGATTTTTGTTACTGATTTGTATAGTAAGATCTCTTTTATCTTTTTTCTTCTGCGTAGAACCTAAGGATCTATCAGTAAACAATATTTCCATTCTTTAGATATTGGATTAGGTTTTGAAGCGTACATTTCCTTCAGTACAATCCACTCTCATCTAGATAATTTGAATAGCATAATGGTTACAGAATACAATATCTAAGTATTTAACAATAGAATTCATTTATAAATACAAACACCTTGTTAATTAGCAGCTTGGAAAATTGATTTAATTTGAATACAATTGTAAATTGTATTCAAATTAAATTGAATATGAATACAATTTAACAATTGTATTCATTTCTGAATTCAGATTCTGTCTTAAGGATACTTTGATCCCTTTCGTGACACATCATCACAGACTTTTGACCTTCAAGGCTTGGACATATGTTCACATTAAAGATGACTTTGTTATCCATATGCTAACCTAAATCACCAATATTGTTTTACAAGTTTCATAAATAACACTGATGAGAATATGATCAGGTGAAGTTTCAATTATTCTTGAAACCATTGGTGATAATAAATATTGTTAATGTAGTACAATGCATATTGCTTATGGATAATATTATTGCTTTATGAAGTCCTGATCAGATGTATATGAATACATAGGAAAAAAAAAAACATTGTTTATTGGAATCAGGCAAATTGCCTTGTGCAAAAAGTAAAGAAGTGATTACATAATATTTTTATTTGTTCTTAAACTGTGACACATGTTAGTTCATTTGTTAGTTTGTGTACTGAAGTCAGAATTCAATATGCTTTTATTTTTTGCAGACATGTAAAAGATATAAATTTATATGGAATAGTGAACTATTTCTGTTCCATTCCATTTTAAGCCTGAGAAAATGGTGAAAGTCTTATGAAGGTTTCTTTTCTCATATGTAGCCTACTTTCAATCACAGGTGTTTCATCTTACTAAAATACTTTCAAATAAACAGTATATCCCAAAAAAAGAGGGGCTTATCAATAGTTACAATCTCTGTTCCTTGATGTTGTGTGGAAAATGCCTAGCTTCAGATGCTATTGAGATAGACAAAACTTTTATGGAATTTTTTTCACTGTGGGCAAGGGTTTTCTGTTTTTTTTTTTTTTTTTTTTTTTTAATTTCCCAGAAACTCGGGATTTTCATCCTGCGAAATGTGTGTTCTGTGGAACTCCTTATGTTGATACCTCGTGGCCTTAGTTGTCTCAGCAAAAAAACTAGACAAAAGGAGTACAATTAATAGACCTGTGGCATTGTATGGGCTATATGACATCCAGAGCCCACCTGGGAAGACTTAATCTACCCTAGCATAGGAAGCTGTTCAACTTTTTATACTGCAGGCTGCGTAGCCCGCAGTGTAAAGTTATGACCACCACATCCATAATGGATGGGGTGGTCATAATTAAGTGGTCACTGAATGTATATTTATATTTCTTGAACTATAAACAAAATTTGTATCTGTTGCTAGGGTCCCCTTATTCTCCCTCAAGCTCCGACTTCTCTAGAAAATTATTGTGTTCACTCTGGAGCAACTCTTATAATTTTTTCCCATGATAAATATACCTAGTGGATATTTTGACCATGTCCTCAGTTGCTGAACTTAAATGCTACTAATTTGTTCCATAGAATTCCCTCCTTGAAAGATACTGAAAAATGCTGCAGGATTGGGGAGATTTTTTATGCAAATTTTTTATTTTTCTGTTGCAGATTTTCAATCCTACACTGAAGGCAAGTAAGGGAAAGGGATCTTTCTTTAAAAGAGGTGTGTGTGTGTGTGTGTGTGTGTGGAAAATCATGATAAAAATCTGATTTAAGACTTGAATCCTTTATTTATAATTCACCAGATGGGCATTATAAAATAACCACAAAAATGCACAACGAAGAAAGAAAAGTGTAAGTTGTTTGTTTATAGCAGTGTTGTAATTCTTGGTTGGTGTTGCATTCGTTACTTGGCATTTTTTTGTATAATGGAGAAGGATCGTATATTACAAACCTCATTTGGGACGAATACTTCTGTGGATGATGTTGCATGCAAACTGGACAAAGACATTGACTAGTTTGCATGCACATACACAGTGGGGGAGCTGCAGTTAGGCAGCAGACTGTGTGGAGGATTAGCTAATGTGGCTCCTTAGCATTCATTTATTTAAAATTATTTTGCAGAACTTTATCTTAGCTCTTATCTGCATGCAGTAGGATATGAATAACATATTACTGTATTATTGTTTTTCATGTAGGCATTGAACGTCATAGAGCAAGAGTAATTTTCCTATGTTATGAGCCAGAAGAGCCTATTGATACAACTTTGGTTCTCATAGGGAAGGTTAGTATAATTTAGTTTTTGCAGGGAAGGTTAGTTATAATTAATTAGAGTTGACAAAATAATAAATAAATAAAATGACAAAATGAATTTGATAGTATGAACCCTTTAGAATAATAAATCTCTTTAGACAGGCGATACAATTTGGGATTAGAACTATGATACACTATTTAATAACCTTAAGGACTGTAGACTTGGCGGTAATGATAATTTATTCTCACTAGATGTTACCTCATTATATATGAATGTAACCATTGAATACACATTAGATATATTTTGGGATATATTAAATAATAACTCTATACCGATTAACTATACAAAGCTTCCTATTAAGGAAATTTTTCACTTAATTAAACTCTTAGTTAAAGCCAACTATATCACCTTTCGAGACAAAATATAAAAACACATTTTTGGTTTACCAATGGGATTAAACCTGAGTGGCCTAATATCGGAGATCTATCTCTGAACGATTGAACTTATACATTTGATGCCTTTTCTACCATGTATCACATACTATGGGAGGTATTTAGATGTTCTAGTCATTACCGATAGTAGCACTATCCAAGGCATTTTACATTCGTTTAATAATATTCATTCTAGACTCAAATGTAAATTTGAGTCTAGAATGAGAGGGAGAATACGGATACTAAGTCATTAAATTTTCTAAATTTCATGCTTAATTGGGACGCATATAAAATACAATTTAACATCTATCGTAAACGTACAAACACCAGTATTCTTCTGCATTATAACAGCTATCACCAGTTCACCTATAATAGATCGACTATCTTTAATCAATTTCTCAATGCTTTTAAATATTCAACAATGGAATCTGATTTGGGCTCAGAAATACAAATATTAACGAGCAGATTCTTAAACAGGGTTTACCCACTTGCTACAATATTAGGGTACAAGCTAAGGATAGAATACAAAAATATACACCAATCAACAATAGTAATATCAAAAAATACTTTATTTCTGTCCCATATGTTGAATAGTGGCACAAACAACTTAACAGATTCTTTAAAGAATACTGAATTTAAAATTGTAGCCAGGCCAATAGAGAAATTACACACTATACTGAACAATCGCTCAGTCCTTTCCTCGTTCGCAACACAAATAAATGACCTAGTATACAACATTCCCTGAGGTGATTGTGACTCGTCTTATAGGGGTTCTACATGGTTTCCTCTGAATTTGTGTTAATCAACACACGGCCTCAGTTCGTGCTTCTCGTTCAGCAACGTCAGAATTAGCCTTTCCTGCCGTTAATGAAAAACATACATTTTTATTTAGCGAGGCCAAAATCCTTAATGTACCGTCGAAATTAAATTACATGAGAATTCTGTTAATCTTCGCCGGCCATATCTAATTTCAGACTCGTGCTCCTTTACGGACATGCACGAAGACAAATAATCCCTATTTGAGTTCCATGCTCAACCCTATTCAGTAATTTTCATTCCTGTGATCACAACATACAGTCGAAAAGCATTGTCAGCTTCAGGAAGGAAAATCATTTTCGTTAAATTAATTTTTACTTAATTTTCAATTGCGTTAAATTGATTTTCAATTGTGTTCAATTATTTCTTACTGTAATGTAAGATTTTCCATTTTTTTTCTTCCTTTCTTTTTTTTTTAAATTGTTTTCGTTTTAATTTCTGGAGAGTATCATATGGAAGTGTTCTACGCATCGTATTGAGGTAAACTTCTCTTACTCTTTTACAAATAAAATGATAAAATAAGGGAGGGAAATCTTATGTGGCATTAGTAACACAAAAAAAACACCATTTTGTATATTGTATAATTGTAAGCTGTATATCTCCTCGATTGTTTTTATTATATTTACATATTTGTCTAGTCTTTAAGTAAATTTAGAGAAGAACTAGACATATTTACTTCTAGAAATTTACTGCTTTCCACAGAATTATGTGCAAGTAAATTATTTTTTCATTAAAAGCTGTTTCTTGCATTGTGTGCAGTGTTTGTTACTTCTGCTGCCTTGTCTCATTCTGTATATTTGAAGCAGATCCTATCCTATTTTCCTGTCTGTAATGTCATGTAGTTCCTGTAATTAACTAGTTCAATATAATATTAAATTACTTTAACACAGTAAAGTATCTGTTTGTTGGGCGATTTTTTATTATTATTATTTTTTTGACACATCTATTTGTCCTGTGTGAATTATGTTCCTGTGTTTGGTATTTTTCTGTACCTTTCAATACTGCATCTACAACAGTTCAGCAGAAGAACCCTATGGCCTAAACAAGCGATCAAGGTTTAAATTTTCAGTTAAGTTTTAAAAAAAAAAAGCAGTGTTCTTTGCACTTAACTGAACAAGAACACAATAGAAATATATTTTAATTTTTTAAAAGAGATAGATTAAAATATATTACACAGAGGACTTATACAAAATACAGTTTAAGCAAGTAAGATCTCTTAATCCTTTCTAGCGTTACAGCTCTCTTGTATGTTCCTATAACTATAAATATAACAGTCATGTGGTTCAAATGTTTTCCAAATTATTTTGTTTCTTTATCATTGCTCAGATTCATATACTTAGTTACTTGTAACATGTCTGTTTTAAATTTTTTTTTTTAAATATAGCCTGTGCAGGTAATAAGAAACTCAACAATAATTATTTTTTTCATACATTGTGTGTTTAAACAATAGCACTTGTAAAATACAAATAATTGCTTTTTAATATAACTATTATTCGGAAGCTTGTCTTTAAGTTTACAGCTTGCACTGATGTGTTTCTTTTATAAGCTGCTACAATAATCACTGACCTTAAGAACATTAACCGTATCATTTACTAAGTAAATGTTCTTATTTTAATAGATTAACAGCCTTTTACACTAAATATAGCTGTCTCTCCTTTACTGCCGACCGGGCTAGCCGAGTGGGTAAAGTACCTGCCCGGCAACCCAAAGGTCGCGGGTTCGATTCCCGCCTCGGGCTTGGATCAAAGTACTGCAAAAACCTTGGGAGGTGCAATATGGCCACAGAAGCCGATGCGCCAACAACTACCAAATCAAAAAAAAAAAAAAAATCTCTCCTTTACTGACTGGTGTTTTTTTTTTTTTTTTTTATATTTATCATTATGCACAAGTTAGCTGACAATGTGCTCAGTTGTTGCCATGTACTGTCTATCACAAAACGTGTAGAGAGAGTGTGAATTAATGCCTTGCAACATTAATTATATTTTTCTCTAAAAAAAAAAGCAAAGTATAAATTATAACTGCTACTTTTCTTTTAAGTCTGTTTCAGTCAGAAGTGGAGTTCAAAATTTATAGTTGTAGGAATAGAATCACAACAGGATGTAATAAAGAATGAGATAGTTTTACTCACCTGTATCTAGCTGTCATGGAAAAATTAGAAGACTAAATAACACTACAACCCATACTGTGTACCATAGTGTGCATTACTAATTAAACCAAAATGATATCTCTAGTGTTTAGTTTCTTATCAGATTTTTGCCATTTGGAAGCATATCATGTTTGCAGATTTGTATGAGATTTAACAGTTAAGTTCTAGAACCAAGTCATTTTAAAGAAAACCATATTTTAGAATGAAAAAAAGCTTTTAATATTTTTCAAAGTCAATCTTGGGCCTATGATACCACAGAACAGAAAGCAAATGAGGTTAGCTCCACAATTCCACACTTTGCTAAAAAAAAAAAAAAAAAAACTTGATAATCACTGCAGAATGTAGCCTAGTGTAGTTGTGGGACAGGAAACAGCTTTTTTTTTAAATCATTTGTCTCTGGAGTTTGAAATACTTTTAGATGTACACAACACCTATCTTGCAGTTCCTCATGGCCATCCTTAAAATCTTGCAAATTAGCAAAAAGCATGCAAGTGAAATAGAACATTTTTATATACGCTTGCTTTACTAATTCATAAGCACTTTTTCCTAACTTGAAACAAGCATGAAATAGATTCAATCCTGAAACTTGATGTGAAATCTTGTATATAGACTTGGGAGTGAAGGTTGATTACTTATAGAAATGAAGCATCAATTAATAAAAAAAAAATAATAAAGATTATTAAAAGACGTGATTGATGCTGTTTGTCCTTAACTCTGCAGCAAGAGTATTGCATTAAAAGGTGAATACAAGAATTGAAGAGGAAAATTCCATATCCGAAATAATATTAAGCATCTTTTCATGAATTCTTAATTAAAGTTAACTGCAACTGAAAGCAGTGATTGTTATAATTTATTGCTCCTCACTTCAGTTTGTTAATGGAATCTGTGTAGTTTGATTGAACTGCATATCTATGATGATATATTCATATTTGGGGGGGGGGGGGTAATTGTTTTCAAATTATTACTAATGCCAGTGTTTTTTTAATTTTTTTTCCTTCAGAAAATATATAATCAGATTTTTGCTAAATTTGTTTCTTATTAAATATTACCATATTTAGGGTGTTACATATGACACAGGTGGTGCTGATATCAAAGCTGGTGGTGTGATGGCTGGCATGCATAGAGATAAATGTGGGGCTGCAGCAGTAGCAGGTTTTTTCCAGGTATGTTTATGAAATGCGTTTGAAACTGATTTGGAAATATTTCACTAAAGTAATGATGAAAAAAAATGAAATGTACAGAAAAGAACGCAGACTAAACACTTTTTACTTTCTTAAATAGGTGCTAGCTGCAACAAAGCCTAAAGGAATTAGAGTTTTAGGTGGAATGTCAATGGTCAGGAATAGTGTTGGGCCAGGTAATTTTCTGATAGATTCATAGAGTAATTGCATTATATTAAGAACTCATTGTGCATGAATAATTTGATATTTGTTTAGATCTTCTAAAAAATTGCACTCTAATGGAAAGTATAAACATTGTGTTATAGAGATATGAGCTATAGGTATAGTGGCTAACTTAGGTATTAGTGATCGAAAACCTTAAATTAAAATAGCAGATTATGTATTAATAGCTAGATATTGAAGTCTAGAAAAATATAATAGTAATTAGGATTAATTTCCATCCTTCCAGAGTATTCCATTTTTGTTATCTATTGAAAATACATTTGCTAATATGTTTTTTCTAGTTGCAGATTAGCTGCAGTTTTAATCAGTATAACTTAACTTTCTTCATTAATAGTGATTGTTTTTTCTTTCTTCTTTTAAGGCTGGTTATTAATAATAAGCAGGTGGTTCAAATGAAAACAGCAGTTAGTGCAAATCATTATTTTCAACTAAGAAATTAATGTATTTGACAGAGTACTAAATGCAGATATATATTATTTTGCATCATTTAGCACCCCTTAATTAATAAATAAACATTTTGGATCCATTCTGGGAATTCTTCCTTGGGCAAAAAAAGAGGAGATGGAGACTTTAAATCAATCATTTAGTCAATATCCATTTATTCAGCAAATTCAAGTAAGCAATCATGCTGCAAATAGCAAGATCAGAATATTCACATTTTACAAAACTTTACGATTGTGATTGCAATGATGGAAGAGATCTTGTACTCTTATTACATCAGCATAAACAAACACTAAACCATCAATGGAGGCTTACAGAAAAAAAGTAGATAAACAGGATTAGACATCAACAAAATATTAAGGCAGTGTAAAGAAGAAAAAATCATTCATCGTCATGAACTTGGTCTGGCTTAGGTCTTTTAAGACCTGTTCCGTTGTAGCGCTTGGAGGTGGTCTTGATCTCGCCATCGCTGTCTTGGTCGACCCACATCTCTCTTGCCTGTAGGTTTGTAGTTAAAGGCTAATTTTAGGATCCAGTCTGGGTTCATTTTTTCTGATACCGTTTTATGTCTTATTGTTCGTTCGTTATTTGGTTTTTAGGAGCATTAGCAACTAAGGCCATATTGCTCCGGGATATGCGGTGGTCATTCCTTGACCTTTCCGCATACTCCGTATTTGGTGGTGACGGGCTCGAACCCCGGTCTAATCAAGAAGCATGTGCTACGCACTGCTGCTCCTTCCCACCTGGCTACGGAGGCGCCCTTATGTCTTATCTACTTTTAATTTCTCACGGATATCTAAATTTCTTTGGTGGTCTAGTCTTGTAAAGCCTAATGATGGTCTTAAAAATCTCATTTGTGCTGCTTTTAGTTTGTGTGCATCTTTCTTATTTATTACCCAAGTCTCACAGCTGTAGAAGAGGGCTGATTTTGAAGTGTGTTGTGCAGTCGTAATTTTGTGAATTAATGAATTTTGTGAAAAAAGAAGAAAAAAAAACTAATATTAAAGATAAAAGCATCAGAAGCAATTGTATGATGACTTGATAAGTGAATACCCAATGATTAGCTAGATGTTATAAAGTAATTACTATATATAAGAATTACTATTAAATTATAAGAATGCATGACACTAAGTTAGCGATAGAGTTACCAGAGAAACTGGTAACTCTGTTCAAATGGATTAAGACTTGTTGCTAAAAAATATATTTGGGATATAAATTTAAAAGAGAGGCATTATTTGAAGCTTGCAAGTGTTAAGATATAGCTTTTTTTTAATATACTCTTCAGCCAGCTTGGAAATTTGTTACTATACCTCTGCCAAAAGACTAGAGCCTTTAGCATTTACTCTTTGGTGGAAGTGGTGTATGTAGAAACAAATTTTTGTTGTGGCTTAAATCATACATTAAAAGTTTCAAGGCCCCTTTTTAGTCCAAATATTGATTTGCAGTCAGAGTGGATCCGAATTGTAACCTCTTCTAAGTTTAGTAATTAATCAAGAGACTGGTAAGAGGAATTTGTGCCTTCACATGTGCTTTTATTCACCATGTTAGCTTCAGTATCTCCTTATTTAAAAGCTTCTTTAATAATGTCTGATGGTAATTGCAAATTTTTCATATAATTTCAGATGGTTATGTTTCTGATGAGCTAATAACATCTAGAGCCGGAGTAAGAGTGCGAGTTGGAAACACAGATGCTGAAGGGCGAATGGCCATGGCTGATGTGCTTTGTCATCTTAAGGAAAAGGTATTCATTATGAAACAAATATCACTGCAGTGTCTTATTTCAATAAGTGTGCATAATTTTCATGGTTATCGTTTTATGTTTTTGGATAGTTATGTGGACAGAGGAGTTAATGCAAACATTTTTTTAAGGAAAAAATTTGTCATATAAGCCAAAGCTATATATTTATTGTGAAGATTTAGATATGTGACAAATGAAATATTCTGCTTGTAGGAATACTCCATTTCGTCCATTCTTCAGATTTATAGTGCCTGCTTTCAATTGTGGTTATTTGTTGATTTATGTGTTCTTGATTTAATGTGGCTGAATGATATATATCACTTTTCAATATAAGCACATTAGATGTATTTATTGTTTCTGAAAGTTTCATTAAAAAATAGCTAAAGATTATTTAGGTTAGCATGAAGATAAAGATGCCAAGCTGTTCTTAGATATCTGTATGCTGTATATAGCTTTCTAACTTTATATTTTCCTGTATACTGTAACAATAAATAATACATTATTGGCATGATGACAACAACACACTGTTGAGGCACTGACAAGATCAATTTCTGAAGATAATCAATTGATAGTTCGTGGTTCCAAACACGAATTATAGCTTCCTGAACTTCACAAAGAGTCTTTGGTTTCTTTCTGGCAACTGCAAATTCCACATGATGCCAATAGTTCTCTATAAGATTCAGATCTTGGGCTGTTTTCTGGCCAGCTAAGAATTGTAATGGGCCATTCTTCCAACCATTTTTTCACCTGTAACACATTTAAACACATTACTGTTGAACCTCTAATGCAGAAATGAAACTAAAGTAATTACAGAAGTGCCTACTTACACTTCTTGCCCGATGACAAGGAGCAGAGTCGTCCCAAAAGATGTGGTTACTTGGCAGGTTGAAACAGTCTCTAATGGTTGGCAGCAATTTGCCTTCTAATATAGCCATGTATCCATTGGCATTTATGGAACTTTTTATAAACTGCAGGTGACCTACTCCACACTATGAATGCACCTCCATATCATTTTGCTGGTAGGGAATTTCGCTGTAGACACCATACAGTCTGGATGGTATTCTTCACCACGTCTACTGTGAATTGTTTGTCTCCCATCAGAGCCATGCAGGTTGAATTTCTTCTCATCCAAGAAAATAACTGACTTCCACTGCTCCGGGGTCTATTTCATATGCCTCGAGCCTTTTTCGTTTTTTGTGTGAGGAGGGGCTTCTCCTGACTGTTACTGCACTTGCTACCACTCCTGTATGTTCTTCCCATTCTCTTTTCAGCTTAGATGAAGAAGCTTTAAGGTTTTTAAGGCATAAGTGCTTCAAAACGCGGTCCTGTTTTGGTGTAGACTCGTTTGTGTCTGGTTCCTTTTTTCCTATCAGCATAATGAATATTCTTGAGTTTAGAAAGAAATCTACTCACTGCCGACTGATTACAAAACACTCTATAAGCAGTATGACAGGAAGAACATCCTTCCTCACGTAAAGCAACAATAGCACTCTTTCTTCGTGGCGTCAACTGCACATAACTCGCCATCCTGACACAAGTAAGCAATGACTGCAACTCTTGCAGAGTGTGCTTATATAGCTGAAAGTAACAGCTGATGCAATATTACATCATCACCTACGTGTGTCAATCTTATCTGATGCAATCTGTAAGAAATATTGCCATGTAGTTCGGTTATTCAGATGACAATTACAATTTTAAGGGGTGATGAACTTTCTTTTAACACCAGTGTAAAATCCAAGAATAAGTGATAAAGTAAGACTTGATAGATGCCAACATTTAGAAGTTCTATACTGTAACTTTTTCTATGGAATTGCAAAAAATATTTGATTTATATTCACTGTTGAAATGATTGATTGTAAGTTCCTCTGACTTAGTGGTTGTGCTGAAACAGACCATTTTAGAGGCCTGATGTAGCGAAGTGTGAGAGTGCAGTAGCATGCATGTTTATGGGAACTGTGGTTCAAGCCTGCATGACTGCTGTTTGCAGTTAATGATTTTATTCACTATTGGAATGATTAATTATAAACTCTTGATGATGGTTTTTTTTTTTTTTTTTAACTATTTGATAATTTTACATGATGCAAAATTCTGTAACTTGAGTTTGACCCATTTGGCCTTAATACACGCCTTGTTTCAGGATACATTACCACGTAAATCAAAGAATGACTGGACTATACAGAATATAAATATATTTCTAGATTTCCAAAAGAAAGTAGTAACAATATTGGATCACAATGATTTTATACTCATGCCTGTTCTTTACTTCACTCTCCCATGATTGTACTGAATATTAGTTTTTTAAAAATTAATCGTATTGCAGTAAATAATAATGCTTAATAATTTTTTGATAATATACTTTTCATTTCAGTATTTTTAGTTTTAAATATATTACTTAGAAAATTTCGTTTATTTTTTATTTTACTAACAAGTTTTGTGTTTTTTCCTCTTTAAGGCTTCAAAATATCCAAATCCACATTTCTTCACAATAGCAACATTAACAGGACATGCTGTTTTGGCTGCTGGAGAGGGCTATTCTGTGAGTATATATATTGCATTCTTCCTAATCTATCACTGATTCTCATATTTGTTGCCATCTGTCTCACACAGTCATTTTGAAACACCCTGTACATACAGTATGTATGCACAGCATGTTTCAAAGTATATGCAGAAAATGCTGGTACATATTCTAAGATCCATAATAAGAAGAGAGGGAAAAAATCATAAACACGTGTGGAATTCTGAACAGGTGCAGAGCTATGGCTGTAGAGCCATAGCTCTGCACCTGTATGGTAAAACATAATAAAAAAAAATACTAATCAACAGCATAACTAGTAAGTTTTTTTCCTCTGTAACGAACTCGCAAATACAAAAGTTATTAGAACTTGTTGATGATTGAATTTCCATAGGTTGTAATCTTTGGGAAAT
Organism: Mastigoproctus giganteus; assembly: GCF_048544385.1. Classification (NCBI taxonomy): domain Eukaryota; kingdom Metazoa; phylum Arthropoda; class Arachnida; order Uropygi; family Thelyphonidae; genus Mastigoproctus; species Mastigoproctus giganteus. The sequence continues at coordinate 210,755,919 of NC_143578.1, read as the reverse complement.
ACACACGAAGGAAGATTGTTCCAAAAACAGAAGCAGAAGGGATAAATGGGGAAGATAAAAAGTTAGTTTTGTGAATTTGGATTTGGACAACAAATGGTTGCAACACATGTTCAAACTGGGTTAGAAAAGTGTGGGAATTACAGATTCTGATTTAGAGTAGCAATGTCCCCGGGAAAAAAAATCTATAAAAAAGGCATTCAGCAGCAACAGAACATTATGGCAACAGAGGAAAGAGTTGGGTCTTTAATTAAACTGACTACCCTCTTTTGCGTGGAGTCTAGAAGCTCAAGAGAGGTTTTGGGGTGTCACCCCCAGATGTTGGAACAGTATTCATTGTATGGTAGGGCAGATTTGAGATTTGTACAGAGTGAGTAGTTATTTAGAAGAAAGGTAGCACCAAGAACAAGCAAAAATTAACACTTTTTTTTTAATGCACAGTAAGCCGTATTTGTGATGTGCTTATACCAAAGAGATTAGAAGTCATGGTGATCCTTAATAAAGATATGCATTCTTATCTATAAAGCTGCTTGTCAGAGTTTTAGAAGGATTGAAGTTAACTAAGTTTTCTTTCCCTCATTGGAGACTTATCTGGAAATTTGGTATTCAAGGAATTGTTAGTGGATATTCCAAGAAGTTAAGGGTAGTAGTAGTAGTAGTGGCATGTGATGCAAGAAAGCAAATGTATGAGCTTATGCAGCATCAGCCAAAAAAAAAAAAAAAAAAAAAAAAAAAAAAACACACCATTCCCTCCAAATGCCTGTCCAGTTCCTCCTTAAATTTATTCAACCTATCAACTTCCACAACAACAGTTGATAGGTGTTTGTGCAGGGCAAGGTTTTCAAGTTGGAAGGGGGAAAGTAGTATACTGTCATCAGCAAAACAATGGGTGGGATGTTCAGTCAGTAGAAGAAGGTTATTATTATTAGTAGCAGCATATGATGCAAGAAAGCAAGCTTATAAAGCATCAACCAAAAAAAAAAACAAAAAAAACCCTGCCCACTTTCACAACCTCAGCTGGAAGTTTGTTCCAACAATCAACCACCCACTGATGGAAGGCAAAACTCCACACATCTGTCCTGCAACAGTCCTCAGTTTCAATTTATGTCCCATCGTGTGTAGTCTGTGCAAGAGGAAGAATGATACATGAGAGGAAAAGAGTGGGAGAAAGAACTGAACCTTGGGGAACAGCAGCATTAGTGGAGATGACAGCTTCTCCACTAATGGAGAAACTGAAAGAATCAAAGAGAAAACTGGTAGTAGTGAATGTCCAACTGCTAAAAGGCAGTCAAATTCTTAATGCAAAACACAATCAAAATCATAGAAATGTCAAGTGCAACTACTTGAGTTTCACCAAACTTTTCCATTGAATCCAAAAGACAGTATACCAGTAACGGATCAACATGAGTGGAATTCATATTGGTGATCATTAAATAGATTTGCAGATAGTTTGGCAGCTGATAAATTTCTTTACTTTGGAAAGAGTGTAATTAAGTGCAGTATGCTGCACGCCATACTCACCTGACCAAAGGTTAAAATTCAAAGAGTTACAGCTTCATACTTGTGTAATTTTTTCCTTTTATTTGGACCCGAGAATGTATCCCAGAATTTTTTGGACATACTTTTGAAATACTCTGTATAATGAAATGGTGCTGTCAATTTTTTCTATAATGGTAAATGAAACATACTGTTAATACATTAAAATAAAGGCGCCTTCCTAGCCAGGTAGGAAGGAACAGCAGTGCACAGCACACGCTTCTTGATTAGACCGGGGTTCGAACCCGTCACCACCAAATATGGAGGATGCGGAAAGGTCAGGGAATTACCACTGCATATCCCGGAGCAATATGGCCTTAGTTTCTAATGCTCCTAAATGACAAACAAACAAACTTTAACATAACATATTAAAAATGAACTTTAAAAATTGTAAATACTAATAGAAAAACTCATGCTTGCAAATAGGACAGCATTTTCAGAATAGTACTACAAGCAGACAGTGAGAAAGGATTCAGTTACACAAGGCAAACCTCATGTGTGGGCATGTAACAGAGCCCATGATGTGATGTTCTTACATGCTCTAGTTATGTTTACTCTTTGCATATGTCACTTACGCTCAGTAGTGCAGTGTGTTACACAAGCAAATCAGTTCAGGGCTGATTTTGTCTTATTAGTATTAGTAACGGCCGTATGGTGCAAGAAAGCCTATGGCTTATGCTGCACCAGCCAAAAAAAAAAAAAAAAAAAAAATCCGAACAAAACAATGATAAAAACAAAAATTAAATAAATAAATAATAATAATTAATAAATAAATAAAAATAATAAAATGAAATAAAAATAAATAAAAAGGAAATTAATCCTATCATCCTATGCGCTTCCCTTACCCGAAAGTACTATCCAGATGACCTTTGAATTTCCCCAAACCGTCGGCCTCTACCACCCATGAAGGCAACTTATTCCAGTAATTTATAACTCGCTGGCTAAAATAAAACTTCCTGCAGTCCAATCTAAACATTTCCCCCCGTAACTTGAATTTATGTCCCCTAGTTCTAGCATCATTTATAATCTTGAAAATTTTATCCTCATTCATTTTACTGATGCCTCTCAGAGCCTTAAACACCTCAATCAAATCTCCTCTAAGGTGTCTAGTTTCCAAACTCTGCAACCCACATATTCGAAGTCTTTCTTCATAAGGACGCCCTTTTGCCGATCTCACCAGGCGAGTTACCCTTCTTTGCACCCTTTCAAGAAGCTCGATGTCTTTCTTTAGGTGCGGTCTCCATACTTGAACACAGTATTCCAAGTGTGGTCTAACATAAGCCTTATATAATGGGATTATCACGTCCCTATCTCTACTTGCAAAATTTCGATAGATCATCGATAGGACACCATGGGCCTTCCCTGCCTTATTTCTATACTTCCTGCAGTCCAATCTAAACATTTCCCCCCGTAACTTGAATTTATGTCCCCTAGTTCTAGCATCATTTATAATCTTGAAAATTTTATCCTCATTCATTTTACTGATGCCTCTCAGAGCCTTAAACACCTCAATCAAATCTCCTCTAAGGTGTCTAGTTTCCAAACTCTGCAACCCACATATTCGAAGTCTTTCTTCATAAGGACGCCCTTTTGCCGATCTCACCAGGCGAGTTACCCTTCTTTGCACCCTTTCAAGAAGCTCGATGTCTTTCTTTAGGTGCGGTCTCCATACTTGAACACAGTATTCCAAGTGTGGTCTAACATAAGCCTTATATAATGGGATTATCACTTGCAAAATTTCGATAGATCATCGATAGGACACCATGGGCCTTCCCTGCCTTATTTCTATACTTCCTGCAGTCCAATCTAAACATTTCCCCCCGTAACTTGAATTTATGTCCCCTAGTTCTAGCATCATTTATAATCTTGAAAATTTTATCCTCATTCATTTTACTGATGCCTCTCAGAGCCTTAAACACCTCAATCAAATCTCCTCTAAGGTGTCTAGTTTCCAAACTCTGCAACCCACATATTCGAAGTCTTTCTTCATAAGGACGCCCTTTTGCCGATCTCACCAGGCGAGTTACCCTTCTTTGCACCCTTTCAAGAAGCTCGATGTCTTTCTTTAGGTGCGGTCTCCATACTTGAACACAGTATTCCAAGTGTGGTCTAACATAAGCCTTATATAATGGGATTATCACGTCCCTATCTCTACTTGCAAAATTTCGATAGATCATCGATAGGACACCATGGGCCTTCCCTGCCTTATTTCTATACTTCCTGCAGTCCAATCTAAACATTTCCCCCCGTAACTTGAATTTATGTCCCCTAGTTCTAGCATCATTTATAATCTTGAAAATTTTATCCTCATTCATTTTACTGATGCCTCTCAGAGCCTTAAACACCTCAATCAAATCTCCTCTAAGGTGTCTAGTTTCCAAACTCTGCAACCCACATATTCGAAGTCTTTCTTCATAAGGACGCCCTTTTGCCGATCTCACCAGGCGAGTTACCCTTCTTTGCACCCTTTCAAGAAGCTCGATGTCTTTCTTTAGGTGCGGTCTCCATACTTGAACACAGTATTCCAAGTGTGGTCTAACATAAGCCTTATATAATGGGATTATCACGTCCCTATCTCTACTTGCAAAATTTCGATAGATCATCGATAGGACACCATGGGCCTTCCCTGCCTTATTTCTATACTTCCTGCAGTCCAATCTAAACATTTCCCCCCGTAACTTGAATTTATGTCCCCTAGTTCTAGCATCATTTATAATCTTGAAAATTTTATCCTCATTCATTTTACTGATGCCTCTCAGAGCCTTAAACACCTCAATCAAATCTCCTCTAAGGTGTCTAGTTTCCAAACTCTGCAACCCACATATTCGAAGTCTTTCTTCATAAGGACGCCCTTTTGCCGATCTCACCAGGCGAGTTACCCTTCTTTGCACCCTTTCAAGAAGCTCGATGTCTTTCTTTAGGTGCGGTCTCCATACTTGAACACAGTATTCCAAGTGTGGTCTAACATAAGCCTTATATAATGGGATTATCACGTCCCTATCTCTACTTGCAAAATTTCGATAGATCATCGATAGGACACCATGGGCCTTCCCTGCCTTATTTCTATACTTTTGCAATAATTTCTGTGTCCATGTCTGCAAATTCAAATGAAAAAGCTACAAGGCTAAGAGTAGTCACCAGTTCGAAAACTGAAAGTTATTGCTGATTTTGAAACTGGAAAATGAGCAGGATATTGGATTTGAACATGGATTAGTGCACACAATGGTAAGAACAATTGTGGTTGATAAACATAAAGATGTTGCAGAATTAGCAGTGCCTGTTAAAATTAAGTGCTTGAGAACCAGAATGTAAATATTGTTCTGAAAAATGGAGACATTATTACTAATTTCAGTTTATCATCAGTAAGCTAAGGGAGGAAAAGTGCCATGTTGAATTTTCCACAAATTAGGGGTGGAAACCATTTGTTTGTGAAGCATGGTGAATTGGCAAGTGCTGATATAAAAGAGACAGGGGACTGGAAGAAGCTGCCCAAAAGAGCTTGCCAAGTTATACATAAGTATCTAGGTATTGTCTGACTCTACTGGGAGGCAGTTCCTGGGAATTTCAAATAGAAAGTGACACTCATTTACTGCTCTGAGTGGGCACAAAAGCCTTGTGAAAGTTGAATTTCATGTGGTCTGGAAGTCAATCAAGAAAAATTAGGTTACCAGAGCTTTATTCCAAGAGTGGTTCTGCCATCATTTCTGCTGAGGAGAAATGAAACTTGGAACAACTTGGCAGAGAACACATCTCCTTACCTAATAATACAATATCAACTTTATAACTAATGGGCCAAGGTGTAATTGCTAATTTCACGCATTACTATACTATGATCACATTTGCTAAATGTTTGGAGACTACTGATGGAAAAAAACAAGCCCACTTTATGGAAATTTTGGTTGTTTCAATGTCAAAAATGAAATTGACAATATTATCTATGATGAATGTTCCATGAAGTAAGTTTTGGCCTGAATATGTTACCATTTTCTCTTAGCACCCAAGGTCAATTTCATATGAATGAGTGAATTAAAAGGCCTTGCCAGAGTGTGGATGAAAGAAGAGAGGGGAGAAGCTAATAAGTATGACACTGACTGGACTGATTTTTTTTTAAGCATTAGGAGGCAAGGAAGGATCTTTTAGATGAGGACTTGGATTTAGAGAGATCTTCTAAGATCATTCCAAGAGGAAGTGGGCTAATGTACAGTGAACTCTAGATTCATTTTGCAAGAAATGAGGCCTTCAGATTTTAGATTTAAGCTCCTGATTCATCCAAGGTGTAAATTGATATGTACATCCTATGTTTAAATTGTTTAAATCATTAAAAGGTATTGTTAATCTCATCTTTATTAATGTTTATTTACTTATATTATAAGTTGTTAAAAAAAAGTAAGAGATTACCTGTCTTTTTCGTGGAATGCTTCCAGTCAATTCTCTCACAAATGTGACGAATAAATTAAGATGAAAAACGCGAATTAATGAATTCCCTCACTCATAGAGACACGACCAAATTGAATGCACAACGGAATCGAAAGCCAAGAGCCCCAACCCAGCCCTGAAACACATCAAACCACTGCAGCAAGACCATGAGTGCGAGAAGGCAATGTGTCAGAATAAATAGTTAAAACTGCTTCCGATAATAAATAATTAAAATCACAATTAAAAATACGATTAAAACTTAAAAGGATTAAAAGTTACTTGGATGAATACTCAAATTAAACGAAATGCACAGCTGTTTCCCTTCCTTAAGCAGACCACGCCTTTCGGTTGATTGCCCTGTTCACAGGACGGGAATACCACAAAGTGTTTGCGGAGACCATATTCAAAGTCTATCACAAATTGTTTCTTGGGGAGTTTATGAGGGTAAATTAAAGTTCAGACCCTTCGAAAGTAGAGAATTCTGATCCTCAGATAACACATATGAAGTCATTAGTAACTTGTTTATATGTTGCCTTATTGTGGGGAAGACCGTATGTAAGCTAGATCTGTGTTATGTCTAAAAATAGTGGACATACTTCTGTGTGTTTGAACGTCTGCTTGCATAAACATGTCCGGGTTATTAGTGGGTATATTGCATCTGTATAAAGGGGTTCGATCCCGACATGAAACTGTTAATAAAGCATTTAACTAAGATGCATTTAGGGCTAAAGCTTCAAGCTTCAAGCAAATTTAGACTATGTATATATTAAGTGCAATAGCATCATTAATACACAGCCATTTCTGAATAAACAGAATTAGCATTAGCATTAGTAGAGGCATTTGATGCAAGAAAGCAAGCTTATGCAGCATCAGCCAAAAAAAAAAAAAAAAAAAACCTCCTACATCTGTCTTTCCTCAATTTGAATTTATGCCCTCTCAGGTGGTTATTCTGAGCTAGAGGAAGAATCCCATCAGCATTGAGCATGCTCAAACCATTCAAGGCTTTATACACCTCTATCAGATCACCTCGCTGGTGCCTAGTCTCCAGACACTGTAATTTGCAAACCTTAAGCCTTTCTTCGTAAGAGCACCCATTTGTTCCATTCACTAATCTTGTTGCCCTTCTCTGTACTCGTTCCAGCAGCTCTACATCCTTCTTGAAATGAGGCCTCCAGACCTGTATACAGTACTCCAGGTGTGGCCTGACCATTGCCTTATACAAGGGAATAATCACCTCCTTATCCCTGCTGGAAAAATTCCTGTATATCATTGACAATACTCCATGAGCTACTCTTGCAGCCCGTCTGCACTGCTCAGAGAACTTCATATCTGCCTGCACAACCACCCCCAAGTCCCTTTCATTCTCTACCACTGTCAGTGTAGTACCACAGAGTTGATACGTTGCTCTGGGGTTGCTGTTTCCCATGTGTAGTACTTTACATTTGTCAATGTTAAACTTCATTTGCCACCTCTCGGCCCATCTGCTCAACCTTTCCAGATCCTGTTGCAGCAGCATAGTGTCAGTACTGTCCTTGACAACCCTGCCAACCTTTGTATCGTCTACAAACTTGGACATTAAGCTTGATATACCATCATCAATATCATTTATAAATACAGAAAACAATAATGGACCCAACACTGAGCCCTGAGGGACTCCACTAATAACATTAGTCCACGATGAGCAGTGTCCATTGATTACCACTCTCTGTCTTCTCCCCCTCAACCACCCCTTTATCCATAGCAGCAATTTGCCTCCAATATCACACTGCTCCAATTTGTGTAGCAGTCTTCCATGTGCAACAGTATCAAAAGCCTTTCTAAGATCCAAGTATATAATATCAAAGCTATTCCCTGCATCCAGTTCTTTTGTGACTGCATCATAGTATCCAATCAAATTGGTCAGGCAAGACTTCCCCTTAACAAAGCCATGCTGTGTCCGAGCTATAACTGAAGTCTTGTCTAAATGATCCTGCAGTGCTTCTTTAACCAGTGCCTCCATTAATTTTCCTGGAACAGAAGTTAAGCTCACAGGTCTATAATTACTTGTGTCAGCCTTTGATCCTCCTTTGTGAATTGGGGTCACATTTGCACATCTCCAGTCTATGGGTACCCCCCCTGAGTCCAAGGAAGCTCTCATAATTATGGCTAAGGGTTTGCTTACTTCCTTTGCTGCCTCCTTTAATATAACTGGATAGATCCCATCCACCCTGGGTGCCTTTCTTGTGTTTATCTTCAACAGTTTCTCCTCCACTTTACTCCCAGTTATTTCAAGATTCTGTAGCTTACTGCTAGAGTTGAATACACCTCTGGCATTCCCCTTGCTGAATAACTCCTCATGTGTGAATGTCGATGCAAAATATTCATTTAGTTTGTTAGCTACCTGAGCAGGATCATCAACAGTTGACCCATCAATATCAAGTGGACCAATCTGATTCATCCCCTTCCTTCTAGAGTTTACATAAGTAAAGAACTCTTTGCTGTTTTTCTTTGCATCCCTTGCCAAGGATTTCTCGTAATCTGCCTTCGCCTGCCTAACCTCCTTTCTAACTTGGTTGCATATCAACTTGTATCTATCATAGGCTTCTGTGTCATGTGTTAATTTGTAAGTATCCCATGCATTTTTCTTCTCTGCCATATGCCTCATTAGTTCATCTGACATCCATTTTGGCCTAAACCTTGAACAATATTTCTTAGTTGGTATGTAAAGCCTAGTAGCTTCCAAGATAAGTTCTTTGAATGCTTCCCATTTTGAATTTGCTGTTGGTAACATCATCAGTTGGTCCCACTGTATAGAATTTAAATACTGTCTCAGTCCATCGTAGTCGCCTTTACGGAAGCAATAACCCTTCCGTTTACCCCTAATGGTAGTTACCTCTTTGAGTAAATCCCACTTCAGCACACTGTGATCACTGCCACCTAGTGGTTCATTTATCTGCAGATTCTTAATGCATGAAGAATCACTGCTGATAATCAAATCAAGAGTATTACTCCCTCTAGTTGCCTCCCGAACATGCTGATGTAGAAAACAATCATCCAATAAATCCACAAAAGCCCTGCTAGTGTGTGAGTGACCAGCCCCCAAATTCCAGTCAATATCTGGGAAATTAAAATCTCCCATTATAAGACTCTCTGATTTACTGGCCCACTCTATTTCCCTGTACAGTTTCTTATTATACTCATCAGAGTCATTAGGCCTATAGCACACTCCTACTCTCAATTTTGATCTCCCAGTGCTTATGTCACACCAAACTGACTCAACACTGCACTGTCCAGCGATGTCGACTGGCTTCACTTCCTTGGTTTTTATGTGTTTCGTAACTAATAGCATAATAGAATATTTATAAGGCAGCATCGTTTTAAGTTATATCTCATATTGGGCACCTCCGTAGCCAGGTGGGAAGGAGCAGCAGTGCGTAGCACACGCTTCTTGATTAGACCAGGGTTCGAGCCCGTCACCACCAAATACGGACCCACCTAAAAACCAAATAACAAACAAACAATATCTCATATTGTGAATACTTTCCCAACGAGTTGCCATGATATTGCACTACTTTGAATAAGTAACGCTTCACCTAAGGAGAAGACTAATGTTACTTATTCTCAGATAGGTACCACCACCCAGACGGCACTCTTTCAGGGCTGTTTATGTATGTATGTGAATATCTACTCGAATATCCACTTGTCCCTATTAGACTTAGAAAAGCAAAAAGTAGAGGGAAAGTTATAGTAGGAGTGGAAGAGGAAAAGAAACGGTGTAGAAGAATGAAAGGGACAATAACTCCTTCAACTCACACCACTCAAAAACTCAAAACTCCTCAAATAGGCAACACTTCCCCAGTGGAGAAGGCTGTTGTTACCTATTCTTGGAAACTCCGGACATCATCAGGCTCCCCCTGGCGGTACCGTTTCAGGGCTATTTGGCCCTTCTTCGGTGGGTGGATAGGTACCCAAGTGATGCAATGATGGCAAAACAGTTATGAAGTATAACTCCACAATATGAGAGATGCCTGATGATGTATTTAGACTAAGATGCATTTAGGGCTAAAGCCTCAAGCTGCGAGCAAATTTAGCTGTGTATATATATTAAGTGCAATAGCATACACAGCCATTGTTTTAAGTTATATGAGATATAACTTAAAACGATGCCGCCTTATAAATATTCTGTTTATTCAGAAATGCCTGTGTATTAATGATGCTATTGTACTTAATATATATATATAGTCTAAATTTGCTCGCAGCTTTAGTCTAATTGTCGGGGCACCCAGCAGCACGCCTTTCAAAAGCCAATGACATTGTGAACAGTCGACTTACTCATGTTCACTATTTGTGCAATTTCATCAGTTTCACTTGCCGGTTTTCAAGAACGATGCCCTTAATGCATGTAATGTTGTCTTCTGTCTTGCTCGATGAAGGCCTGCCTGCCCGCCCGATGGTGACCTTCAATGTCAACACAGCCCGCTTTAAGGTCATTGCACCAAAAACACACCTGTTTCTTTATCATCACCTTTTCGCCATACACAGCAACCAGTTCACAGTGAATGTCACTTGGTGAAGACCCTTTTGCTTGCAAAAAGCGAATAACTTTGCGAACACCTGTTTTTCACCACACTTGCATGGTAACTGCAATTTTACAACTGGAATCTGCTGTGAGGCAACAGTACTGGAACACTGCACTGGCACTCTTTTTGAACGTTATTAATGGGTCTATCTGTCCCCTGCATTTCATCTCATTCCCTTTTACCATTATTAAGAAAAAAAATGTGTTACCTTACTTTTCAGAAACCCCCACCCCATACATGCTATTTTTACCCCTCATTTTGCAGTCATCTGTAAATTAAGTGGTGGTGTAAGGCTGTTTGCCTAACATTCAGAAATCTGGAAACTCAAGCAACCAGGACATTTCCTGTCTTCCAGTTATTAACCAACATCGATTTACTGTGCACAGGATTCAGATTGATTTCGCATCAGCTGGAGATAATTTGTTCTTTGATTTCTCAGAATTTCTTGTTTACTTACTTATAGTTGCTGCTTTTAGGAGTTCTAATGGTTTCGATATCCATTGTCACTGTAGATGTTTTGAAATAAAAATTAGGCTTACAGAGACAGATACAAGAAAGCACTAAATGAGAGAAAGTTTTACATATTGAAAGAAGAAAAAAACAGATGAGATTGAATCCTTTTACATAATGGATGCAGGATAGTTACTGATAACATAGGTCAGTGGTTCCCAAACTGCTGAGATCTACAGACCCTGTCAAAAATCAAAAGTTCACGGACCCCTTCAAATATCAAAAAAAGTTTGCAAACCCCTACACATAATATATGCATATGTTGTGTGTGTGTGTGTGTGTGTGTGTGTGTGTGTGTGTGTGTGTGTGTGTGTGTGTGTGTGTGTGTGTAGTCAACCTCTGTTTCGTGGACCCCCTGGAACTGGTTTACGGATCCCAGTTTGGGAAACGCTGACATAGGTGATAGAACTGATGAAATGAATCAATCTTTACAGATAAGTCACTTTGTACCAAAGAGAAACTGTTCTAATGAACCTGAGCACTGTAAAATCAGTGATATGGAAATTACAGAGAATTGTTTATCAGAACCAAAATGAAATAAGGGCCCTAGGGTAGATTGCACATATCCAATTATTTTGAGGGAAGTAGCAATGGAATGCATCAACCCAATGTTAGTGCATTCCCTTGCCCCTTAAGGTTAATCACAAAGGACTTCATTAGAGTCTCCTGTGTAAGAGATTGGTGTGGTATATAATATATAACTTATAAGGATCGTGGGCAATTAGGTGGATGACTGGACTGTTACACAAGAAGAAGAAAAAGGTTGTTATTAATGGTCAATGCTTCAGAAAATAAGTAACTAATACTAAACTGCACTCTTTCAGGACGATGATATTTCTTTACTTATATGCAGCAGAAATAAAAATAGCCATGCATACCTGCTCACTGTAGAGTAACTGTGAGGGTAAAAGTCTCTAAAGATATATTTGCACTTGCACCTTTTCAGAACAAATTTGAGTAATGCAAATGGGAGAGAAGATGCAGCTATGATGGATGACTGCATCTGATCTTATTACAAAAAGAAAAAAAAAAAAAGATGTGCAAATGTTTATTCTTCACTTGAGTGCCTTAGTTTGTATTTCTTTGTAGTAATTGTATTCAAATTATTTGTTGTTCTGAGATGATGTATTGGTTTGTTTTAGTAAAAGGGGTTGTGTTCCACACATATTTAAACTGTTCATTTAGACTATAAAGCATTTATGGCGTAAGCCTCAAGCTATGGAAAAGTCTAGACTATGTATAAGTATAGTGCGAAAGCATCAATAATACATAGCACTATACTTATACATAGTCTAGACTTTTCCATAGCTTGAGGCTTACGCCCTAAATGCTTTATAGTCTAAATACATCATACACCATCAGGCATCTCTCATATTGTGGAGTTATACTTCATAACTGTTTTGCCATCATTGCATCACTCGGGTACCTACCCACCCACCGAAGAAGGGCCAAATAGCCCTGAAACGGTGCTGTCTGGGTGGTGGTATCCATCTGAGAATAAGTAACATTAGTCTTCTCAGGTGAAGTGTTACTTATTCAAAGTAGTGCAATATCATGGCAACTCGTTGTGAAGGTATTCACAATATGAGATATAACTTAAAACGATGCCACTTTGCTAATATTCTGTTCATTCAGATTTGGCTATGTATTATTGATGCTTTCGCACTATACTTATACATAGTTTAAACTGTTCATTTGAATGACCCTGGTATACATTAAACAACATTCACATTAAAAGTTCGTTACGATAAAACAGACTTTTGCATATTCAGAATGCATATTAAATATATACTGACCTTATTTAAAAGAACATTAAGTTACACAATTTTTATATTAATGTAGTAATATGAAAAAAGGTTTCACGTTTCAATGAACATTGTAGGTATGTGAATATCACCGAAGTTTTAGTCTGATACTAATCTTGTTCAAATTTATGAAAGACTTTTTTGGTTTATAGGAAGTTTATTTACTTGATTCTAAATATTAAAGGAACCTTATTTTTAATAATGAAGTATGCATGTGAGAAATTCTAGTGCACTCCAGTCCATTGTGAGCCCTGAATCTAGTAGGAGGACACAAATCCATCGAGGCATTGCTTAAATGCAAGACTGTTGGGAGATAAAAAAAAAAAAAAAAAAAGTATTAAAATATAACTTATATATTTTCTTTACTGATATTAAAATAAATTATAATATCTATCTATACATTAAAAAAGTTTTCCTCCTAGTGATTTTGATACACAGATTTTGAATATCTTATGAAGTTCCATACATTTATTCCTTATCAGTTGGAAAGCATAATGTCAAACATCATAGAGGTCACAGAATTTACAATTCTGTGACCTCTAATACAAGTGACTACCTAATTTCCCGATTTTATAAACTAAGAGTGTAAAAGTTTCTTTGGATATGACAAACTATTTACAGTCTTTATGGATCAGCAAACTACAGCTTTGAGTTCAGCTCACTTATTAAATACACTGAGTGCTGTATTCTTTATAATCACTGTAGAAACAGTTCACTGTATTTTTTTTTAATGCTCTATCATTATGACCAGATCTTTCCTAGCTAAGTCATCTTAACATAGTATGTATTAAGATTGCTCTCTGATCCCTTTATTATTGTACTTAACTTTTATACTCTCTCCTAAAAGTATAATTTGTAGATTTAAAATGTTTAAAATGGAGAAAAGCTTTTTGCATTGAAATGAACAAAAACAAATTTTACCATATCATAATAATACTAATACTAACTGAAGTGATACTGAATCAATTTTAACATATACAGGGTTAGTGAAAACATTGTCAACAACTTTAACAGTTTATTTGAAAGTAACCACAGTTTTCTGTAGAAAACAAAGCTATCAAAGGTTTTAACAATCCTTCAATATGGGCCCCCACAGGTGATCCTGCACACATTAATGTGCTAATCAAATTCATGCCACACTTTCTGCAGCATGTTGTTGTTGATCTTAACAATAGTTGCAGTGATCTCAGTGGCCAATGAAGTAAAGGTTTGTCATGACAGGGATAATTTTCATTCAGAAACTATAGAAATGTGGCGGAGCCCCCATCCTGTTGTAAAATGTTTGTCTTGTGGCAGCAACCACTCAACCAGCATGCCAAGGTAGAAAATGCCATTCACAGTCTCTTCAGCAAAAAAAGATTCCATAAATCTTTTTCATGGACACTACAGAAAACGTTTACGTTTGGACTGTCCCATTTATGTGTTCCACAGTTGTGGATTCTCACTCTCCTCAGATATGAATGTTGTGTTGATTCACTTTACCACTGAGATGGATTGATTCACTTTACCAATGTGACTTCATCAGTGAAATTTCGTACCTAGAACCTTTGTCACGTGATTTTAGGGCTTGTAACAAATAAATCTTGTAAGGGGAATTGCCTTCTGAGAATATGTCGAACACTTTAGCATTAGCATTAGTAGAGGCATATGATGCAAGAGAGCAAGCTTATTCAGCATCAGCCAAAAAAAAAAAAAAAAAAAAAAAGCACAACCACTACTCCCGTTTCACCCCTCCGTTCGTTCAAAATACCTGTCCAGCTGAGCCTTAAATTTGTTTAGGCTATCAACATCAACAACAAGTGATGGAAGCCTATTCCACAAACCAACTGCCCGCTTGCTAAAGGCAAATTTCCACACATCTATCCGACATCCGTCTTTCCTCAATTTGAATTAATGCCCTCTCAGGTGATTATTCTGAGCAAGAGGAAGAATCCCATCGGCATTGAGCATGCTCAAGCCATTCAAAGCCTTATACACCTCTATCAGATCACCTCGCAAATGCCTAGTCTCCAGACTCTGTAATTTGCAAAACTTAAGCCTTTCTTCGTAAGAGCAACCCTTTGTTCCATTCACTAATCTTGTTGCCCTTCTCTGTACTCGTTCCAGCAGCTCTACATCCTTCTTGAAATGAGATCTCCAGACCTGTATACAGTACTCAAGGTGTGGCCTGACCAATGCCTTATACAAGGGAATAATCACATCCCTATCCCTACTAGAAAAATCCCTGTATATCATTGACAAGACACCATGAGCTACTCTTGCAGCTCGTCTGCACTGCTCAGAGAACTTCATATCTACCTGCACAATTTCCCCCAGGTCCTTTTCATTCTCTACCACTGTCAGCGTAGTACCACAGAGTTGATACGTTGATCTGGGGTTACTGTTTCCCATATGTAGTACTTTACATTTGTCAATGTTAAACTTCATTTGCCACCTCTCAGCCCATCTGCTCAACCTTTCCAGATCCTGTTGCAGCAGCATAGCATCATTAGTGTCCTTAACAACCCTGCCAACCTTTGTATTGTCTGCAAACTTGGACATTAAGCTTGATATACCTTCATTAATAAATACAGAAAACAACAATGGACCCAACACTGAACCCTGAGGAACTCCACTAATAACATTAGTCCACGTTGAGCAGTGTGCATTGATTACCACTCTGTCTTCTGCCACTCAACCATCCCTTTATCCATAGAAGCAATTTGCCTCCAATGCCACACTGCTCCAATTTGTGCAGCAGTCTTCCATGCGCAACAGTATCAAAAGCCTTTCTAAGATCCAAAGAAGCTCTCATAATTATGGCTAGGGGTTTGCTTACTTCCTTTGCTGCCTCCTTTAATATAACTGGATTGATCCAATCCACCCCGGGTGCCTTTTTTATGTTTATCCTCAACAATTTCTCCTCCACTTTCCTCTCAGTTATTAGAAAATCATCTAGCTCACTGCCAATGTTTACTTCACCTACGACATTCCCCTTCCTGAATAACTCCTCATGTGTGAATTTAGATGCAAAATACTCGTTTAGATTGTTAGCCACCTGAGCAGGATCCTCAACTGTTGAACCATCAACATCCAGTGGACCAATCTGATTCATCCCTTTCCTTCTTGAGTTTAAATAGGTAAAGAACTCTTTTCTGTTTTTCTTTGCATCCTTTGCCAAGAATTTCTCATAATCTGCCTTTGCCTGCCTAATCTCCTTTGTGACTTGGTTACAGACCAACTTATATCTATCATAGGCTTCCATGTCACCCATTAATTTGTATGTATCCCATGCAATTTTCTTCTCTGCCATATGTCTCATTAGTTCATCTGACAACCATTTAGGCCTGAACCTTGAACAATATTTCTTGGTTGGTATGTAAAGCCTGGTAGCTTCCAAGATTAGTTCCTTGAATGCTTCCCATTTTGAATTTGCTGTTGGTAACATCATCAGTTGATCCCACTGTATAGAATTTAAATACTGTCTCAGCCCATCATAGTCGCCTTTACGAAAGCAAAAACCCTTCCCTTTACCTCTGATTGTAGTTACCTCCTTGAGTAAATCCCACTTCAGCACACTGTGATCACTGCCACCCAGTGGTTCCTTTATCTGCAGATTCTTAATGCATGAAGAATCACTACTGATAATCAGATCAAGAGTATTACTCCCTCTAGTTGCCTACCGAACATGCTGGTGTAGAAAACAATCATCCAATAAATCCACAAAAGCCTTGCTAGTGTGTGAGTGACCAACCCACAAATTCCAGTCAATATCTGGGAAATTAAAATCCCCCATTATAAGACTCTCTGCTTTACTGGCCCATTCTATTTCCCCGTACAGTATCTTATTATACTCATCAGAGTCATTAGGCCTATAACACACTCCTACTCTCAATTTTGATTTACCCATGCTTATGTCACACCAAACTGACTCGACACTGCCCTGTCCATTGATGTCGACTGGCTTCACTTCCTTCGATTTTATGTGTTTTTTAACTAATAGCATAACCCCTCCTCCCTTTCTATCCTTTCTGTAGACGTTGTACTCCCCAAATTCCAGTTCTGCATTCCTTATATCTGTGTGACACCATGTCTCTGATATCCCAACAATATCTGCCTTTGATGTTTTGAGCAAAACCTCAAATTTATTTACTAAACTCCTAGCATTGGTGTACACGCAAGTATACATGCACCCACCTGTTTCTCTTCTTAGCTACCCTAACACAACCCATGTGTTTACTTGTACCGCAATGACTTCCAGCAGTCTCTGAAATATCCTGCATATTGTTTTTCAGGCTTCTGCTCATTCCAATAGAAGCAGTGCAAGAATCTCTTTCACCTCTGCAAGTGGCTACTGTTAATCTATTTGTCTTTGTCTCCCCCCCAAGCTAGCAGTTTTCTGACCCACCTAACACTGCCTCGATAGCATCAGCAAATATTCTTGCACCCTTTTTATTTAAGTGTATCCCATCCCTGTGGAAGCAATCTCTCCTGTTAACAAGTACAGTCCAGGCTGAAAAAAATTCTACCTCTTGAGCCTTGCACAATCTTTCCAGGGCCGAATTGATCGACAAGGCTCTCATAAACTTTTCTGTGGAATCCTAAGTTCTCTACTGACCTTGTTAGTCAGTTAGTGGGGACTCCTGAGCTACGCCTGCCACACATTTTACAGTCATGTCATCTGTGCTGGGACAACCTGTGCTTTTGCCCTTGCAGATGCATCCATGCCCCACAAACTGGCTATAACACTTAATGACGGACTCTTCAGTTGGCAGATTTCTATAAAATTTAGTTTGGAATGATCACTGCACTGAAACACTTGATTCTGTTTCATGATATCAGACAATAGAAAATGATAATGCTATTTTGAATGCAGCACTATCTGGTGCAGGCATCTGCATGGTCTGTGCCATCTCTGTTGCAGCAAACACAATTTTGATATTTAGGTTTTCATTTGATAGCATTTTTGTCATGGAAATGTATGTAGTATATTTGACATAAACTGTCAAAATTTTTGATTTTGACTAATTCTACACACAGCGGACACTGCTTATTGTAATCACTTCGAGACATAGCTCCATTGATTGATAAGAATGCAGCTGAAGCATCGTTTACTGATGCAAAGCTGAAATGTGCACATAAAAAGGTGAAAATAGTCAGAAAGAAAACATTAAAATCAAGCAATATAAAATACTTCAGTTTGCATTTGGTATTTCTTTGAGAAAATGGTTAATGCACTGCTGTAAAACAATCAGATCGGTAGGAGTACAACGTAGTACTTCCTTTCACAGAGTAACAATGGCAACAACCACATGAAACATGTTTGTGTTCAAAAATAAATAAGGATATTAAGTAATCACTTCCACTGCACGTGTGAATCGCAAAAAGGCAATAACATAAACTGAAGTGCTGATTACAATAAATGCACTTTTTTTTTGGACGTCGACTTAGTTCATTAAGAATGTTGCAGTAGCCCTTATACACACGTACCTGTCAATGAAATACAAGAGACTACCTAATAATGTTTTGGGCCTCCCTGTGTCCAGATAATTGTAATTGTTAGAATGTCTCATATTGTTGATCTCTTCATTGATTAGGTTGAGTAATAGCATAGCTAAAAGCACTCACTTTTTGAAACTTGTAATAATACAGTGGTTATTTTTATTTTTTGATTTTTCTGAATTTATTTGCTGTAGGAAAACAAACGGGGGGGGGGGGAATTAGGATATTAATTTGTTCACCACAATATTTACATACTTTTCCAGCATGGTATTAAGCCTTGATTCTTGGTCAGGCCACATCTTGAGTACTGTATGCAGATCTGGAGGCCTTGTATTAGGAAAGATGTGGAGCTGCTGGACTAGTACAGAGAAGGGCAACAAGATTGGTGAGCAAAACAAAGGGGGTGCTCTTACTGAGAAAGGCTTGTAAACTGCAGCATCTGAAGACTAGATACCTGCAAAGTGATCTGATTGAGGTGTTTCTAAGGCTTTGAATGGATTGAGCAAACTCATTGTTGGTGGGATTCTTCCTCATGCTCAGACCACACACGAGGGGGTGCAAATTCTAATTGAGGAAGGATGGTTGCAAAACAGATGTACGCCTTTAGCCAGTGGGGTGATTGATTGCTGGAACAGACTTCCATCTATTGTTGTGGAAGTTGATAGTTGAAATAAGTTCAAGGAAGAACCAGACAGACTATTTGAGGGAATGAATGAATAAGTGAAATGAGAGGTGGTGATGTGTTTTTTTTTTGGCTGATGCTGTATATAAACTTGCTTTCTTGCATCATTTGCCACTGCTAATATAGTCTGTAGCATTTACAGTTATTGTCCAGTGGCATTTGAAGTGCCAAGTGTAAAATTTATAGAATTTTTAGATTTCTGTATTTAAATATAAGAAATAGCCACAAGAGCTCATATTACGTTGAATAATAGTTGTTAAAATTAGGAATTTTAATTCTGGTCAAAGGAAGTAAATACATACGGGAGCCAATTAATGTAGCTGCACTCTCCTGTTATTATTGCCATTAAAATTATTATCAAATAGTAGTAAGAGATCAGATCTTTTACAAGTGTATAATAAAGTATGCATCATATAATTACCTCACCATAAGAATGTATTTATATCTGTAAAAACATTTTACTTGTCTGTGTGCCCATTTAAATATCTTTTTATTAAAATCATAATAGCAATACAACACAAATTTTAGGCTATATCTTTAAGCTGGTGTTATTTAATGCAAGCTGTTGGTTATTGACATGGCTATAATAATAATTTATTTTCCTTTTTGCACAGATTGTGATAGATAATGGACCTGCTAGGGATGCAGGGGTAGGAAGAAGTCTACAGAAAGCTGGTGAACTTGTTGGAGACATGTTTGAAACCTCCACTCTTCGTAGGGAGGCAAGTTATTTAAATGATTACAGTTAAGCCATTTGAAGTAGATACATTTATATACAGTGGATTCTGGTTGTTTGGGCCACCAGTTAATCAGGGCAGCCATTTGCTTGGGACAAATCATAAAGAATAGAACTTAGCCAGGGTTTTCTTTGCTTAATTGGCGCAAGAGACCGCAGCACTCGAGATTACTCTACAATTGTTTCCGACCATATCACGTGGCCCAGTCAGATTTCTGGAGGTCAAAACCATAAAACAATTAGCAGTTTCCGGTTTATTGGACTTTTCTGTTAGTGCAATCTATTATAAATAGATAGTGAATTTGCAATAATACTGACAGCTGGAATTCTATGGGTTTTTATGGTGAAATGTGTTTCCCCTTTCATGAAATCTTCAATCATATAAAAAACAAATTTTCAGAATCTTCTTTTTAAGCTTTGTAACTTATGCTATTCTCACTTGCGCATATTGTGTTAGTTGCAATTTGGGCGTGCCGCGTTCTTTGTTATTTATTACTTATCTTTTTTACTGTTTTAAATTTTAATCCCCCCCCCCCCAAATGTCAGTGAACAGTTAGTATGTACATATTACATATTCCGATTTTCATGTCTCATTTAAATTTTTAATTGGTAAGATAATAAAGTATAAATCTATGCTTTATACCTTTACTTTTTATAGCCTGTGGATAATATTCCTTCTATTTTCACTTATTAGAATCGCTGTTTAATAGAATTAAAATTAAATTCATAAATGTAATCACAACCAGCACTTACTACATATTGTATAGCGAACAGTACTTTACTATGGTGAGACCATCATAACGTGATTTGATCGTACAGAGAATCAGTCGTAAAGCTGGGGTCCACTATATTTTAAACTGTTTACATGAAACTGCATAATTGGGGTAGCTGCTTAATCGGGCCAAAATGCACTAGCCCCAATGTGTCCCAAATAACTGGAATCCACTGTATTAAAGTCTTGTCATTTACCCATGATCACTTGGTGAAAAAGTTTTTAAACCTCTATTGTATGCGATTATGGAAACTCTGTTTGCATAGACCATATCATGCATGGTAATTGGTGCAGAATCCATACATATGCATGCTTTATTTATTGCACAAATTATTTTTTCTGTATATTGTGATCTGCATTGTTTTGTTTTGTACAATGCTTTATTTTTAAATGTGTTAATTTTTATTCAAATTTTGACACATCTCACAAAACATTACCTTCTTGATAATTTTATCCATGTGCTAATTATTAAATTAAAATTTATTATTATATTTAGACAGTTGTGTAATTAGTATAAATCTGAAAAACAGCAATATAAAATAAATAATCATTGTACAGATGATTACTTGTATTTATAGTAGGAATTTTACAAATAACTTACAGATACCAAAACAAACTCTGCTGAAATATAACCTCTGTATTTCTACTTCAGTACCTGGCAAATATTAGTATTAGCAATGGCCTCGTGGTGCAAGGAAGCCTATGGCTTATGCTGCACCAGCATATTTTTTAATGGCTGATCAAATCAGAAAAATCTCCTTGCAAGCCAGGAACCTAATCTCTTTTCCCATGGGCCTTTAACTTGTTAGTTGAGGACATTTTCTCTAACATAACTTCCACAGTCACTACAAGTGCCGTCATAGTATGGTAGGGCAAATGCCTAGGGCACAAAATTATCTCACGAAGGCACTGGTCACTCCACATGTGCTTATCCTGTGGTGATAAAAATGTTGAAGGATGAGAATAATCAGAACAGAGAAATGTTTACTGTAGAAAACTTGCAGATTGTCATCCAAGACAATTTGCAAGTTTGTACTTTGAAATTTTAATCAAAACCCATGATTGCAAATCAAAGCAGATGACGATTATGATTCTGTGCACATGTATGTGTACAGAATGCTTCATCATAAGTGGGCCACACTTTCACAATCAATTCAAGACCTGAAAATAATGATAATCATATTTATATAAAAATTCACTTAATATATCCAATTCCAAGCAGTTGTAGAGCTATGGCAGTTTGAATTTTAAAAAATGGCTATGGAGTTTTCAAAATAAATAAGATTAAGCAAACATGTGCTTAGTATGGATAAATGTTTTACTAGCTGTCATTTTTTTTTTTTTTTTTTAAACCATTAAAATGTCCAGAGCCATTTTTAATTCATACACATTTATATAAATGTCGTTCATTGTTTTCATGTCCTGAAAGTATAATTCACATATTAGAAAACGCCCTGTATACATACAGGGATTTCTTGATTTACATCCATGGGAGATAATGGAAAGTGGTGGGGGGGTTGTGTGTATCGAACTCTCACATGACAGATTATGGATGTTTATTCATCTAAAATAAGCAGCAGTTATTTTTGTGCAGAGAATGAAGTTACAGTACAAAACTGCTACACAGTACTGGCCACAAGTTGGTCATGCTTTTGTCCTTTCTCACTAAGACTTCTTTTGGTTTGTTAAATCCAAGGCTGTGTACACAATTGAGCATTCTGCTCTACTAAATGGTACACTCATGTTATATTACATATGTTATATCAATGTTAAACTTCATTTGCCACCTCTCAGCCCATCTGCTCAACCTTTCCAGATCCCATTGCAGCAGCATAGTGTCAGGAATGAAGTGTATCAACACCATGAGCATTCAAAGAAACAGAATTGTGTTCCCTCAGTTCAATAGTCAGTATGTGGCATCTTACAGTTTTTATACAGCTCAATAAACTGAAAAGTTATTTCATTACTCCACTCCATTTCATTTATTTAACTACAGATTAGAAAAAAGAAATATTTTTGGTTTTAAACCAGCATCAGCCAAAAAAAAAAAAAAAAAAACCACTTCCACTTCACCCCTCTGTTCGTTCAAAATACCTGTCCAGCTGAGCCTTAAACTTTTTTAGGCTATCAACTTCCACGACAAGGGATGGAAGTCTGTTCCACCAACCAACCACTCGCTGGCTAAAGGCAAAAAAATTTCCGCACGTCTATCCTCCATCTGTCTTTCCTCAATTTGAATTTATGCCCTCTCAGGTGATTATTCTGAGCGAGAGGAAGAATCCCATCAGCATTGAGCATGCTCAAACCATTCAATGCTTTATACACCTCTATCAGATCACCTCGCTGGTGCCTAGTCACCAGACACTGTAATTTGTAAAACTTAAGCCTTTCTTCGTAAGAGCACCCCTTTGTTCTATTCACTAATCTTGTTGCCCTTCTCTGTACTCGTACCAGCAGCTCTACATCCTTCTTGAAATGAGGCCTCCAGACCTGTATACAGTACTCTAGGTGTGGCCTGACCATTGCCTTATACAAGGGAATAATCACCTGCTTATCCCTGCTAGAAAAATTCCTATATATCATTGACAATACACCATGAGCTACTCTTGCAGCCCATCTGCACTGCTCAGAGAACTTCATATCTTCCTGCACAACCACCCCCAGGTCCCTTTCATTCTCTACCACTGTCAGTGTAGTACCACAGAGTTGATACGTTGCTCTGGGGTTGCTGTTTCCCATGTGTAGTACTTTACATTTGTCAATGTTAAACTTCATTTGCCACTTCTCAGCCCATCTGCTCAACCTTTCCAGATCCTATTGCAGCAGCATAGTGTCAGTAGTGTCCTTGACAACCCTGCCTACCTTTGTATCGTCTGCAGACTTCGACATTAAGCTTGATATACCATCATCAATATCATTTATGAATACAGAAAACAATAATGGACCCAACACTGAGCCCTGAGGGACTCCACTAATAACATTAGTCCACGACGAGCAGAGTCCATTGATTACCACTCTCTGTCTTCTCCCCCTCAGCCACCCCTTTATCCACAGCAGCAATTTGCCTCCAATGTCTACAGCAAGACACATGGTGTTGTATACCATCCTTCAATGTTTTCGTTTAAAAAAAACATTGTTTATTGCAAATGATGTGGCAACATCATCCACACTTGAGCATTCATAGTACATTTCAGAATGCTGAAGTGAGGTCAGGGCTTAAGGCAAGCTTAGTCCGTAAAGCAGTTTTATGTACTATATTTATTGCAACAATATAGAAAAATATAAACATGCAGTTTGCCAAAAAAAAATATTGTGAGACAAATCCTGCACTTACCTATCATGTGCTTTTGTTGCTAACAGCTTTGAAGCACGAAATGGCTTTTTCATTTGCGTAAATCGAGAAATTACTGTGTGTGAGACTTTGGTTGCTGCAGGCAACAAAACTCTGAATTCCAAGATAAATTTGGAATAAACAGTTTCTAGATCATGTGGAAATGGGGAGGCAAGATTATAAAAATGTTATCAGTCATAACATGTTCCAAGGCCACATGTCATCCACTTAAGTCCTATAGAGAAATCATAGAGCTCAGTTGGTGTATTAATTACTTGGAGTTAAATGGTACACCACATGGACCTTATAAGTAAACCACTGCACGGGGGATCAAAGCACTTTGCAGGTTGTTTTCATGGCATATCTACTTGTCACAACATTGCTCTCATACTAGTGGATGAGTGTGCATTTCTTGTAGTAAAATTGTCTACAGCAATTTTGCTCAATTCATTGATAAAAAAAAAAAAAATGGAAAAGGAATCCTTAAGCTTTTTAAACAGTTGTACTCCTAAGGCACAGCCAAGTAGTTACCATTGTTGTGGTAAAAGCCTTACCAGAAAAATGCAACCTTTTATTTGCAGTAACAAATGAAACTTACTACTGTAGTCACATCTGTTTTTATCATATCCAAAACATATTGAGTACCAGTTGTGCCATAAGACTTACTTTTCACATAAAATAAAATTAACAATTAAAGATTCAATGTACAACAGTCATTGCAAAATATTTCTGTATCATAGCAATGTAAACTGATTTATAGGTTCTGACAGTCTCAAGCTCATCCTTCTGGCCACCTCTTTATAAATGCAATTGCTGTCCTTTAGTATATTTGAATCTACATGGATACATATATCCACTATGTTATCAAAAGTATTATGATAACAAGAGAAACTCATTATGATATAAAATCATTGAGTGTATATATATATATATATATATATATATATATTATTCTTTTGTAATATGATAGTTCATGCCGTATTTTATTTATAATTATAGTAGTTTTATTTAATTTAATTTCTTACTAGCTTTTTCTGTTGTCCCAGTAGCTGTTTTAGCAATGCATGGGTACAAACAGAGTACATATTATTATTCTTTTGTCTTATCTTTGTGGTTTGTTATTCTTTTGTATTAATTTTGTTAATTACAGGTGTTTTTTACACATAGGTATTTTAGTAAATACATAACTGTTCTTTACTTTAAAAAACTCATTATAACGCTGGATAGAAACAAAATTCCCAAAAAATACAGTAGATATCACGTAAGAACTGCCATATACGCAAATGTTAGAAAACACCATCCCAATGTAGACCCATATACTTTTATCAAAAGCCAACTAAAAATATAATAGTAATTACTCAGAAGAGTAACCCCTTATTTACTAGGTTTATTGCACCCAGGCGAGGCTCGTCGCCTGACTGCACTACGACCTATTGCCAAAATTACCCCCCCCCTCCCATAGTAAGAGGCTGTATATATGTATATAGTTTTACCTCAGGACAAACAAGTGCTTTTACGCCTTGGAAAAGCGGGTACCGGCACTGTCCGAGGTAAGGCATAAAATAAATGTAAAAATAATGTAAATACACAATTAAGTTAAGTAAAGTAAATTCATTGAACCAACCACCAAAACACAATAATAGACCTTGGCCTTAATATCGGGGACTTCGGCCAACACACCATCTGCACATATGTGAAGCGTTAACGCGACAGGGCCATAAAAACAGCGCCATAGGGATGGCCATCCATAAAACCAGTTAAAAGTGGGAAATTTTTCCTTATTTCGACTCTATGACCTCCACAGAAACACATCAAGTAGGATGGGAAACTTTCCTTTTTCGACACTACGACCTCCACTTAAACACATCAAGTGAGTAAAGTTATTGCAATATTTTTATTAAAAAACTTACCCGTTGGGCTTTGTGTATTCTATCACAGTTGCTGGGTAGATGATGGGAAATTAATTTGGTTAATTATTAAAAAAAAAGAATTTAACTAATAACAATTAGGAATAATATAAACAAGGGTTCAAAAATTAGAATTTAGTACTGAAAAAATAGCAAAGATGTGATAGATACAAACAGAAACGGGTAAGTAAGAAATGCATTACATCGAATGGACTGTCAATCCTCTCAAAGCCCCCGATGAAGTAGGGGATTGACGTACATGTGATGTAATACTGAAATGTATAAGAATGTTTAATATAATATTATAAAGTAGTATTGATAATTTGCTTATTGCTATAGTTTTTCATTAATAATTGTATGACAATTTCTTTAGCAATACGTAACAAGTTGAAAAATCCTAAATGTATAGGCCATGGTAAATTAAGATAACCGAGATTAGGCTATCGTAAAGAACAGTTATGTATTTACAAAAACACCTGTAATTAACAAAATTAATACAAAAGAATAACAAACCACAAAGATAAGACAAAAGAATAATATATATATATATATATATCTTATGTGACATAAAATCAACAATATTTGGTATTGTTGTTCTTGTTGGGTTTATGTCACATCAGAATTTTAGTTAACTATTGTACCAGTATATCATGTTTGACTAAAATTTTAATATGGAATAGGCTTGCATTTGGCTTTCAATACAGTGGATAGCCTATGCAGCAAATTTGAGTGTAACAATATAAACATTCCTTCTTTGCACAATAAATCCCTTAATTCAGCTTGTTTGGTTAGCCTTGATGGTTGATTTTGCACATGCCTTGCCAGTTTATCTCACAAATATCTGTTGAATAGAAGGCTCAGAAATCTGAGCCTTCTTTTCAGCTTGTAGCATATGTTGTGCTCTTCAAGCCATATCACTGAGTATTGCCCTGCCAAAATCTGTAGGGCCATTTAATGTCAAAATCCATTAGCATCAGAAATGTAGAACAGGAGTTTTACACAATTGTACTGGTGCCAGACGTGGCATCCTAGACTCCAAAGGCACTATGCCCTTAAGTACAGAATAACCCATCTGTAAGACACATGATTTTTTTATTCTCTTTTTTTTTTTTTTTTTTTTTTTTGAAATTGTGTTTTTGACCAGAAACACTGAATTTGAATACTGTGCACTCATATGCCTTGTCAAGATGAGAAACTGCGGGGATTATACAGCGGCCCACATCATGTTACCAAAAAAACTGCTTCACTATTTCCATTAACAAGTAAATCAAAATTAAAGTTATTTATTGACTTGCTTACTTTTTTTGCAGTGACTTTGAAAATGATGACCTGTTTAGTAAATTTTCTATTCTAAAATAGGATTCTGTTCAGCAGTTAGATATTACACTTCATACCTTGTGTAACTAAATACATAAGGTCAAGTATTCTGCAAGATGAGTTGTCAGTGTTTTGTGTAGCAAATGTGGCTTGCTCATAGCTACATACAAAATTAAGGCCATTGCTCTGATTGTATACCCTTATATATGAAGTTTCTATCCTAAATTTATTTGCATTTTTAAGCTTCTACCATAAAGAATGTCCTGACATGGGCGCCGCTGTAGCCAGGAGCAGCAGTGCATAGCACATGCTTCTTGATTAGACCGGGGTTCGAGCCCGTGACCACCAAATAGGGAGGATGCGGAAAGGTCAGGAAATGACCACCGCATATCCCCGGAGCAATATGGCCTTAGTTGCTAATGCTCCTAAAAACCAAATAATAACAACAGTCCTGACATGTCATTCATTAAGTGCCTAATTACCCACTGCTGCAGTGCCAATAAGTACCAAAAGTACAGTAAGGGTAAATGACAATAAATAACAATATGGTTCTTCCTTTGAAGCAGTGCTCTTTATTTTAGGTGGAAGTACCAAGGCAACTTGTGCCTCCACTAAACTAAATTTAGTACATGCAATCTCTACATGAGATTGCATTTTGTACTAAATCTAGTTTTCTCATAACTAGGTAGGCAAACAGGCTATGGTCCTAATCATTATAATAAAGTGGTTGTGTAATTTCACTTAGTTCCAGATGAGACTGTGCCAGTATGATGCTTTTTGATTTAGATGCAGTTAAGTGTTTTGCTAAATATTCTTCTGATAATCATATTTATCTTTTATATCTAAATGATACCTGGTACTCTTACAAATAGTTATTTATTGTCAAACTCCACTATGAAATATCAGGAATCAGTTGTCATAAAAAAAAAAAAAAAAAAAAAAAAAAGTTGGCTAACATGAATAATAATTTGAAATTGGGAAGCACTTTAGGTCTGAATAAAAGTGCACTATAAACTCAAATAGAACAATGATTGAATTAATTTTTAATGAAATTATGTAGGATATCCAAAACATTTTGCTTAATTAGTATGCTAATCAAAACTAATTGAGGAATTTCATTTTTTTCACATAGGATTTTGAATTCCATGCAGGAAAATCAGAATATGAAGATGTACTTCAGTGCAATAATTTACCTTCTTCACGCACACCACGAGGACACCAAAGTCCATTTGCTTTCCTCCTCATGGCATCTGGAATGGATCTGGTTAGTTATTTAGTACCATAACCATATTCATTTTATTCTTAACTAAGTATAAAATTATGATAATCACTATAGTTGATGACAATAAAAAAAAATCACATGTGTACCCTGTATGCACAAAAGATGTTTTATGTGTAAACATCTTTGACAAAAAATCAGAATTGATTTTGAAATCGTGAACGATGAAATGTTTTATATTCTGCCCGCTACTTACTCTACTGAATCAATGTTAGTGACGTACCTCACTCCAAAATATTTAGTACGAACGATGTAATGTTTTATACACATGCCCACTGCTTACTCTACCAAATCAACATTTGTAAGAGGTTAGGCCAATAACCTAATTACCCATTTGATTGCAGCCATTTGTTGAATAGTATGATTGCAACAATACAAGTTTTTGTATTGTTATAATCTGCATTTTCATTACATTCCATTGTTAGGTGCCTAGATCACATCAGTAATTTTGTGAGTAGTGAAAGGGACTGAATGCCACACTGTATAACCTTCAGCAGCTTAACCTGCTATAATGCTGACTTTGGCATTGTGTTCAACAATGCCGCAGTCAAGTACAGAGTGTTGTCAAGAGTATTGAGCAAGCCAGCCTTAAAAAATAAAGGTGGGGGTAGCAATGAGTGTGCGAGAACGACAAAGGCTATTGAGATTGTGTAAAAGACAAACAGAAAATCAGGTGTTGGATTTAGCAGTGCCTTCAATCAGCAATACCCCTGAAGTGAGTATTAATTAGGTACAACAGAGCAGATGAGTTTAAATGATCAAGCTCCTTTTCTTTACACAGACTACTATTTATACAAGAATGCCCATTTGAGAGTTTGAAAGGATATTTATGAGAAATCATTTCTGTTATGTATGCTACATTTGTGATCATCTATGGTTTGAAAATGATACAAAGAAACCAACTGCTAAAGGTTTACCATTGATACGCACTGCATTTTCTGATTTTGATGGCATTCTTGTGTGTAATAGTTGCAGAGGATCACTTAAGAACAACACTATTCCAAGCACTATGTACGTTGAATGGCTTTGTCTACCCAGAACTTCTGTTGGATTTAGTAACAGAGAGGCTTATTTCTCCTCGGTTACCATTCATGTTTTATATACATGTTTATACAATGATCATCGTCAATCTCCCTTGGCAAGCGATGGACCATCGTGTTGACTGAAACAAGCACATTGATCATTGAGATACACATACCGACAATGTGGCATTCTGGGCCAAGTGATCAATGTGCTTGTTTCAGTCAACACGATGGTCCATCGCTTGCCAAGGGAGATTGACGATGATCATTGTATAAACATGTATATAAAACACAAGAAAATACACAAGTCCAGCTATTTGATCAGGTTAGTAAAAAAGCAAGTGGTTAAAGCATGCTTCAATATTTAGCACGCCTCTCTATCGATTGTATCAAATCACGATAGGTCAGTCATTCTTCGATGACAGTCACATGGAAATTAATTTGGCTAAAGACCAACATAAGCGAAGTGGTTCTGATCAAGGAAAGTCTCATTGCCCAGCAGCAAACATTGTGGAGCAATGATAAATATCTTAGAATTGCCCCAGGAGAAACTGATGTGCCGCAGAGCTTACTATTTTATGAGCACACAGAGGAACTGTCCTTTCCCAGGATTTATCTTGGACAGTTCAGAACAACATTCATAGAGAATTTATGCGTGACCCCATTCATGATGGCAACGAGTGAGCTCAGACAATCTGACTGAAGAGGTCTTACTCCTTATCATAACAATGCAGATAATGAGATTGAGAACAAGAGCCTTTTTGACGGTGGCTTTCAAATATATATTTTTAAAGATACAAAACTGACCCGCAAGCAAGTTCAATCCAAAGAATACATTAACAGATGTATTCTTTGGATTGAATACCTACCTGCTATGAAAGTGATTACAGTTGGTTACTCACTGGGGAACAGAAGGAAGCTTGAAATATAATAAATTATTCCAAGTCATACTTGCAATTTTAACAATTCCTTATTGAATTGCTGAGTGTGAGGGGATATTCAGCCAGGTGAGAAAAACAAAAACCGAGTTCAGGTCCCCTCTTTCTGGTAAAGGTTTGGAAATGGTCATAATCATCAATTGTTGGCAGCAGGCCTATTGTTATGAACAAAACTGACTCAACAGTTCTGAAGAGGGCAAAGTTTTCAACAGTGTCTTTCTTGAAGCAACCATAATCAATGAAATCAATAGACAGAAAAATTATGGGTAAGAAAATGTTTATTTCTGGACTAGTAGGTAAACAATATAGGAAAGAATACTGGACTAGTAAATACTTCTATGGGTGTATTTTAATATAAAATGTTTACTCAGTCAGTGAAATTTAATTTCTAGTGCAGTGTAAGCTTTAAGAAACCTGCTTTGTTCTTGCTCTGTGAAATTAAAAACTCAATATGAGTATTTAGAAACTGTTTGCTCTTGCTCTCACATAAATGTTGCTTCATGTTGCATTTAATTTTTATGTAACAGAATTATTTTTAAATTTCAGCATGGCGGCGATTCAGAAAATCCTCTTAAGTATTGTCATATTGACATTGCTGCTTCCGCAGGGCCTTTTCCTGGAATTCCTACTGGTGCCCCAATCCTAGCACTTTCATCTCAGTTTATAATGGATCGCATTGGAGGCTAGGCCATTAGGACACAATACTGCAGTTGACATAATATTTTGATATTGGGGAATTGTTTTCAGCTTCTGTGATAATTTCAGAACACTGTTTTAAATTTTTGGAAATAAAAATATGTTGCAAAAAAAAAAAAATTAGGCATTTATTCTTTGATCACCAACAAACTGACTTCTAGTTTCTGTTAAAACTTAAATAGAAAAACATGTGTTCATGAATTTTCCATTCTTTTTATTTGAGTAAATACTTCTAGAACACTTAGTATGTTCAAAAAGTTCTTGGAATTGAACGCTGCTATTTAAATGGTTTGTGCTATGACCATAAGGTTTTGAGGGGCATTAACACTGACCTTGGTACACATGCATGCCACATGGGAATTGGCTTGACCACTTCACTTGTGTCACAGCTGATTGACTGCTGCATGTCGCAGTCTGAATAGTGTGCTAACGTGGGAAACGTGATAGAAATGTTGCAAGCATTACAGAAAGTTAATGGAGATGATGCTTTGAAGAAAACATTAAAAGATGAACCTTGCAGTGGACACCCTTCAAGTCATGAAAGTGAAGGAACGTGTGTGAAATAATGGGCAAATGATTGTTGTTGAGACTGTTCATGAAATTTGACTGTCTGTAGGCTCAGTATATACAATCCTGATGCAAGATTTAGGGATACATGTGTACAAAGTTTCTTCCATCCTTGCTGTCAGATAATCAAATGGACTGCAGAAGAGCCATTGCAGGCGATTTGTTTGAAAAATCTATGCGGGATCCAAGCTTCCTGAGAAAAGTGGTCATTGGGGTTGAGAGTTGGGCTATGACCCCGAGACCAAGGTGGAATCATCCGAATGTCACGCAAAAATATCCCCATGGCCAAAGAAGTCTTATGCAACAAAATCCATCAAAATCATGCAGATCGTTTTTTGACAATGCAGGCATAGATAGCATACCATGAATTTGTGACTAGGGGAAGAAGTATTACTGCTGCTTACTATGTCAAGGTTTGGACACATTTATGTGAGAATGTGAGGCAAAGATGGCTGAATCCTGAACCATGACAATGCGAACTGCCATCATGTGGTGATAGCAGTTCTTGGCAGAAAAAGTCAAAAAAAGTCATTCAGCATTAATGCTTTTCTCCTTAGCCACAAATTCATACTCCTTACTCTCCCCCCCCCCCAACTTTTCACTGCTTGGGAAGACTGATGGAGCATGCGTGTGCACGTGCAGAATGAAGGTAATTAAGGTTAATAAATCACCAACTGTTCATTCAATCAACTTTTTATTAAATTCTGAGAACTTTTTGAAATGTACCTTATATATGTATGAGATTCAACAGGGATTACCTTTATTTTTTTACTATAGGATGGCTTCTTTCAACCAACTCTCCTAATCCAACGTGTTAACGATTAATTTATAATGATATAATTATAAGATTAATTAAACGTCTTCCCCACTGTCAGAACAGTAGCGGGACAACCCCTTGGTATCAATATTGGACATACAATTCAACCAGGGTTCCAACCTCCCCCCCCTTGCCAGTAAGGAAAACATCAGGTCCAACATCATTAAAACTAAAATTAATATTGATATTAAAAAGCTTAACTGCATATAGAGCAATATTCTCTTCATTCCTTAAGTTTTAATAAGGCTTTTTGAAACTACGCGTTCACAGGAAGAAGAGCAAACCCAAAAAATTTAACCAGAAAAATTGTCTTATGTAGTACTTTTATTCTTCACGCATGCGCATATATGACCAATCATCAGATAATAGGAATAATCTACAAATATTAACTGAATTTTTACATAACTTCATCTCAAAGTAATTTATAGTAATTGTGTTGGATATTTATTATTTTTGCTTCATTAAAACCTGAATATCTAGAAGCCTACAAAATAAAAGTGCTTTTGCAGAGACCTTATTTTGCAAATCAGGTTAAAGTAATTCTGATCATGTGTAAGAAACACAGAAAGTGGATATAACAGATCCCGAGAAAAAGTCACACAAGTTTAGGATTAAATTTGAAAGTGTGTGCAATTCTGCCCAGACACAATAGGAGGGAGTATATGATTAGAATATTTTCAATTTAGCTCTGGGGGGACTGTGAAAGGCTCATAGGGTAGAATTTTTTGTAGTGTGGTCTGTTCTTGTTAACAGGAAAGGATATTTTTACAAGGATAGGATACACTTAAATGAAAGGGGGTGCAAGAATATTTACTCACACTACTGAGACAGTGTTAAGTGAGTAGGAAAACTGCTAGCTTGGGGGATATACAGACTAAATAGTTTATACCAGCCATAGATGGAGATGAAATTGATTCTTGCATTGCTTCTACTGAGACATACAGCAACTAGGAAAACGATGTTCGGGATTACAAGGCCTGCTTGGGGAACCCTCACGGGACAAGCAAATATATCAGCTGTGTTAGGGTTACCAAGAGCAAATGCAGAAGTATGTATACTTGCTTTGATCGTTCACCAATGCTAGGAGTATAGTAAACAAACTTAATGAATTTGAAGTATTGGTTAAATTATCAAATGCGAACAACATATAAATAATGAAAACATGGTGCCACTCACAACATAAGGGATGCAGAATTTGAATGTGGTGAGTACAATATGTATAGAAAGACATTTGTAATATGGTTACAGTTCCTTGAGTCTCCTCCATATCTAGCACTCTCCTGTGATACAGCAGCATGCCAAGCAGTCTTGCAAGTGGTGATTAGTCCATGTATATATAGTGATGTGTTCTGTTGCAGTGTTGTCGCTGGCAGCTCAGCTACCAGGAGGCAATGATCACTAGATGGTTGCCTCCTAGTTCCTGTCTTTACCACAGGGAAGCAGGTCATATCTGAAAAACTCATACTCATAGACTCTTGTTCCGAACAAGTGCAAAGTCCTTTTAAAAAAAATAAATAAAATAAAAAAGAGAGAGAGAGTGGACAGGGTCACCAGATGTTGTCAAAAAGAGAAAGCATCCCTATAGAAAATAAAAAGACAAGAATTTACAATATATTTATGGATGCAAAGAGTTATATTTCAAAATTCCACCCTGGCCAGAAGTCCAGGTTCAGAGTTAATCCTGCTTGCATTCTGCAAGAAGTTACTCCAGAGGAGGTAAGTACAGAAAAGACAGATGGGGGGGGGTTACGCCCTTGGTTAGAAGGCACATGGACTCTAAGGCAATGCACTCAGTTGATATTGGTGGCCAGTAATGATAAGTTGGTTTGATGTGACATAAGCACTGGGAAAACAAAAATGAGCAGGGGTGCATTACAGGCCTGTAATGAGTACAAAGAACAATTACACAGACAAATAGAATGGGCCAGTAAAACAAAATGCTCTATAATGAGAGTATTTTAACTTCTACACAGCATGTTAGAGAGACGATGAGAAAAAGCAATATTCTTCTGCGATCTGATTAGATTGTTGGAGGGAAACAAAGGTTTGGAGTTAAAGCTGAACATCACTGGGAAAAAATCAGCTAGCATGAAAGAAATAGCAACCTTTACTGCTAAATTAGCAAAAATGATTCAAGAAAAAAAAAAAATTTGAATTTGGATCAAATTTACAATTGTGACGAAACGGGCTTGATTATAAAATGCTCCCATCCAAAATACTTGCAGCTAGAAAAGAAAAATCAGCTCCTGGTTATAAACGAAGCAATACTACTACTGACGTGTTCAAATTTGTCAGAGGGGCATAACCTTAAACTAACTCTTATTGGAAAGTCAAAGACCTCCGAGCTTTAAAAACTATGCAAATAAAATAAAAAAAATGCATGGATGGATTCAAGTTTGTTTAAAACATTTGTCATGAAGAATTAGTCCGTAGCAAAAAAAAAAAAAAAAAAAAAAAAAATTTTCAACGAAAAGAAACTTCCTCAAAATGCACTTAATTTTAGACAATGCCCCATCCCATCGAGACGAAAGTGAACTAGTTTTTGGTAACATCAGAGTTCTGTTTTTGCCACCTAATGTGACATCCCTTCTTCAACCTCTAGATCAAGGTGTTTTGGAGACTTTGAAACAACTATAGATGACGTCTCTTAAAACATCTGCCTTGAAATCTTGAAACAGGGACTAGTGTTGTTGGGAATCTTCAAAAATAATAAACATCAAAAGGCGTTATTTACTGGTTGGCAGAAGCATGGAACGATCTACTCTCATTAAATCCTGGAAAAATATTTTATGCTCCCAAAATGGAGCCAACGAGAACGAGATGATGGCAAATTAAGGTGAAAGAGGTGAGGAAACCCTTTTAGAACTAACCAATAACCATCCTGTTTAGGGGACACTTATTATAGAGGATATTAAAGAGTGGATGAATTCTGATGAACAGCTGGAAATGATGACACGATAGTAATGCTTGCTGATGAACAAAAAGACGAAGATGATGATGAAGAGTGCACAGAAACCACAAAAAAAAAAAAAAAAAAATGACACACACGGAAGGTCTAAATGCTATTGAGTCAGTTTACGTTATATTGTACAGCAGAGGATGCCATGGCCACCGATGTTTTGTTAATTAGGCGCCTACAAATATAGCTGCTAAAAAGCGAGGAGCTTCTATGAAACAGAAACCCATTAAGGAATTTTTATATAATATTAAGGCGTAGTGCTAACGACTGTAAGTGTACATTTTTCTTGTCTGACTTGTAATTTTTATACATGTACTTTTTTTTTGTAATGAAACAGTTGTAAATAAAATTAAGTATTTTATTGTATAATTTAAAAGTCATTATGTTGAATAAGTAGGTATAATCTGAAAATAGGGCATACATCATCACGTTAACTTACTCAAATCAGTTTATTTAATAATAATTTACCAAACCTTTCGCCGACCGGGCTAGCCTGGCAACCCAAAGGTTGCGGATTCGAATCCAGCCTCGGGCTTGGATCAAAGTACTGCAAAAACCTTGGGAGGTGCATTATGGCCACAGAAGCCGATGTGCCAACAACTACCAAAAAAAAAAAACACCTTTCGTGTTATCAGAGTTTTTGATTATCTGAGTTTCCCTCGGTCCACATTACCTCGGATAATCGGGACTCTACTATATAAAGGAAGGTTATTCCAGGAAACAAAAGTAGAAGGGATAAATTAGGAAAAGTTGGTTTTGTGAGTTTGAAGTTGGACAGTATGTTTGCAGCATCTGTTCAAGCTTTTTGGAAAAGGTTGTGGAAATTACAGATGTAAATTCAGAAGAACAGTGCCCATGGATGAATTCACAGAGAAGACACACACAACTGAAACTATATCTGTGAGACAGAGTGGGGAAGCTGCAAGAGATGGGTCATTAATTAACCTAACTATCCTCTTCTGAATGAAGTCTAGAAGCAGGGCCGGATTTAAACTTGTAGTAACCCTAAGCTATGACATTTATGAGGCCCTCCAACTCTTACCTAAGACAATATTAAAAAAAAAAGGATTTTTTAAGATGGGGCGAGGCCCTAAACTGTAGCTTGTTTAGCTTATGTGTAAATCCGATCCTGTCTAGAAGCTTCAAAGAGGTTTTGGGGGAACCACCTCAGATGTTGGAACAATATCCCATGGTAGCATGGATTTCTATAAGTTCTTGCTGAGCGTATCCAAAAATCCATTTCTGTGGAGAGCAATTTGTTTTCCCCTTGCCTACTATAAAAGACTTTGTACAATCGTTTGAAATATAAGTTTTTGTTTTATTTAGAATATTTCTGCTCCATAGAACAGAATTTAGCATGCCGATAGCCTTTCTGCCATCTGCAATTATCTTATTGATCTCTGCTTTGGATGATCCGTCACTTTCTAAGATTGATCCCAAATATTTGAATTTATCGATTTATTTGATTTTAAAAATCTTCAATATTTAGAATGTGTCCTAATCCTGAAGACAACATTTCAGTCTTGCTAAAATTGGATTTTAGATCCCATCGTTTATATTCCTCCAACAATTTACGACATGCATGATCTGCATCTTCTAAGTCTTGTACTATCACCACGATCGTTTGCAAAAAAGAAGATTGTGGTTATAGATGTTCTTATTGATCGGCAATCCCATTTTATTGCATGTTCCATTACGAATTCTTTGACCAGGATCTTAGGCAGATGTCAATATAAATTTTGAAAAGTGTTGGTGACGTGCAACAGCCTTGTAATAAGCTTTTTGAAGTATGGAATTCAAAAAAAAATAAATAAAAATAAAATAATAATAAAAATAAATAAATAAAAGTAATAATAACAAAATAAAATAATAAAAACAATTTAAAAAAAAAATCTGTAGCAGGTACATAATGTGTCCTGCCGCCAGCATATTTAACGTGTTTTACATTTAAGAGTCATCGGCAGGCGTTAAAAACGTTTTAATTTTCAGATATTAATATAACGATGTTTTTATTTTATTAATAATAATTACATATCGGTTACTGAAAGTATTGGTCTGTGATAACTAAAGTAGGATATATAGTATAATTTTTACATTGAGGAGATTTTAGATCGAAAGATCTGATGACGTGTCCAAGTTGAAGAATGTTTTCATAAATGTGCACAACTCTTTTCCAGCCTCAGTTTAATTGTAAAGAAAAAAATTACATTCAATCTGAAAACACCAGTTAACTTGAAACCAGATGCGTTTTCGAATTGATGCATTTCCCAGTTTCCGAAAGTTTTTTTGTATCTTAAAAACTT
Organism: Mastigoproctus giganteus; assembly: GCF_048544385.1. Lineage (NCBI taxonomy): Eukaryota > Metazoa > Arthropoda > Arachnida > Uropygi > Thelyphonidae > Mastigoproctus > Mastigoproctus giganteus. The sequence goes on along the minus strand of NC_143578.1, from coordinate 210,718,289 downwards.
AATATTTCTCTTTCTAAATTCCTTGGCTTTCCAACGATATGCTATACGTCTACATTATTCCGTTATATGAGAAAATTTCCTTGATCACACGTTCATATTTTCCACTATCCTGAAAAAACTACTGCAATTTTCAGAGGGTTGAAAGTTTTCCCTCTAGTATAGAGCTAAGATGAAGCTCCGTGCAAAATTTCATGAAATTTGGTCCGGTAGAAGATAAAATAAACTGGAATAAATTTTCGTAACGCGTTTCGCATGACGGTTTTTCGTTACAAAATTTTTGGAATAACGCCAGTAAAAATGTTTTTAACGTCAAAAAGTGTACAGTTAAACTAGCTGGTATCAGTAACAACTGGAATTAGCCTCCTTTTTCTAAACACCTACCTACAATATTCTTGAAAAACCAAATAGGGTTCTACAGAAGACAGCCACACAGCCTCAAAACTCCTGTTGAAATCCGGCCGTAAAATTCTTAATATACTTCTAAATTCTTCGTATAACAGACAATCATAAAATGTGATCCCAAGTTTCAAGACTACCACATATGCAAAATGGTTGCGCCTCTAATCCTAGTTGAAATAACTTATTTCTTAGGGAGCCATGCCCTATAATAAAATAGGAGGCCTCCATACATGAGTAAAACCATCTATTCAGTTTATTATTACAATTAAAGCCTATATTAGGGATAAAAAAAAATATGTCGTTTTGCCAGTCAGGCTATCCCAACGAGTTTGCTAATTTTCAATTAATTTCAGCATAATGTTTTTCTTTTCCTGAGTAATTCAGACTGTCAAATCGTTAGCAACACCCGTAAACGATACTGTCTTCCTTAACTCAAAAAATAGCAAAATGCTTGCTCTGTATGACTGCCAAATCGAACGGAAGAGTTCCTACAATAACTTGCAGAGCATTCGTCGACACTGTTTTGCTTTTGTTGTACAGAGTCAGCAGAAAAGTAATGCCCCAAGTAAAAAGCAAAACGAGCTGCTTTTTTTTCTTTTTTTTTTTTTTTTTAATTCGGAGGAAGACAAATCTCAAATCCGCCAATGGAATATTGTTCCTACATCTGGGATGTTACCCCCATAACCTCTCTCTCAGGCTTCTAGACTCCATTTAAAAGAGGGAAGTCATGTTAATTATAGACCCATCTCTTAGAAAGTCTCACCACTCTGTCTCATAGACGTTCTGTTTCTGCTGCATGCTTTTCTATAGATACTGTACTTCCATGGACAGTGTTGTTCTGAATCGGCTTCTATAATTCCCCCCCCCCCTCTCTCTCTCTCTCTTCCAAAACGGCTTGAACATGTGCCGCACCCAGTCAGCATTGTTTTACTGTTCGACTTCAAACTGGTAGAACCAGCTTTTCTTTTTCTCATTTATTCTTTCAACTTCCGTTGTTTGGAACAACATTCCTTCGCACGTATTTCCTAAAAATTACAATCTACAGAAATTCAAGTCTAATGTCAACAAGTATCTTCTTTTATCTTCAACCCACGCACATTACTAAGTACTTAGGTTCTAATACGTTTAGTGTTCGGGGTTTCATAAAAAAAAAAACATATATATATATATATATATATTTGTGTTGTGCTTAAACCAATACAGACCAATCAGACGTGATGATAATCTGTCTAAAAATGGAGTATCATCGAAGTTTTCCCCTCTTACAGCGTAGACTAAATAATATGCACGCTAAACAGCAGTAATAGAAGCTGCTTGGATTTTATACAGTATTTTGCAATGTATAGAGAAATCTGTGATTATGTACAATTTTCCACGTAAATACGTTAAATACTAGAGAAAAGAAATTCATTAAATAAATTTAATAAAATACTTGTACAAGGTCATACGCAATTTTTTTAAAAATAATTTGAATTTTATTTTCCATAACAGAGCATTACTTTAGTAGTACAGAGGAAAGAAGGGAAATTTAAATGCTTAAAACATTTAGTTTTATTTCAGAACGATTAATTTCTGACGCACATGCTAGAATTCCCTCGAAACACAATCTCAGAAAAGTTGGTTGCCACTTCGCGTGCTGTCCAACCACGTTGGACAGCCTTAATCTACAGTGTACGCAACTTAAAAACAGCGGGAATTAAAACTCCTCCATCTTTAATTGCATATAATATCAATCCACGAATGATTTCTTTCCAAAAATTCAGGTGTTAGTTAGGTTGTATTTATTAATTTTAACTTTCTCCTTTAAGAATCGGTCGAATCTATTAGAAGTATAAACCACAACACTTTAAAAAATATATACAGGTCTAAAATAATAATTAAATATTAAAAATAAAATTAAAAAGAACAAAGCTAAAAATTTATTATAATTGGCTACTTAAGCACGAACTAAATTTAAAAATTGACGGCGTCTGACAATTTAAAAATTGTTATTTATTTCATTTAAAACTTAAAATATTTCATCATCGGCTTGTATTTTATTTTAATTTATTTAATAGAATAAAGTATTAGTCTAATATTTAATACTGTAACATTAACAATATTTTTGATCTATATTTAGTATAAACAACGTTTCTTGTAGGTGGCGCATTTAATCGTTCTAGAACTGACAACCGTTTCCTGGTGTAAACAGTTAGGTAGCGTAGGTTAGAAATGTAAATGCAAAAGAATTGTTTCATGCCGTAAGGAAGGATTCTGGTCAGCTCAAGTGATTTATTAGGACTAATTCTCGCAAATTGATAGATAGAATGGACATGTATTATGCTGAAAATATTTATGATCCAGCTTTTCGAGCTTTTGTACCAATTCCAGTTCCACAAGGTAAGCGTATAAATTCACCTGGATCATTGCATGCTATATCAATTCTGTTTATGCAAATATCGATTCTGGTTTGGCCAATAAATTTCTACCGTTCAGAACACTATTAAATTTATCAGTTTGAATGGTAGCGTATATTATAACGTACATAACTCACTTGCCCGAATAACAGTATAATAATTGTATCATACGCCTTAGAGAGAAATGAAGCCCTTGTCAACAAATGTTTGTTATTTCTAAACATATTTGCTGTAGCAGCTTCATCAACAAACAGTTGCAAAAATAAGACTGGAATGTTCCAATTTCATTAACCTTGTAGCCACAAGGTGAGAGAGTTCTCAATGAGAGCAGGACTAGAAAGAGAGATTCTCCCTCAGCAAATTGATTTTGTTTATACCCGAAAAGCTTAGAGGGCCAGAAGTGGCCGAAATCCCTCCATTACTCGGTATAATCTCAGTCCAGTCTAAGTCTGTTCATGTTTTTCATATCAAAATTCACTATTTTATTATGAATCAAAAGAAGTCGTAACGATCTTAAAAGAGGAATTCTAGACTAACAGCAGCTGTTATTACTCTTTGTTTGTTTGTTCTTTTTTATATAATTTGAGGGGAAGATCACTATTTAAAAGGCGTTAATTACGTTTTGTAAGCTAGAGTCAAAAAGAAAACACTTAGCTGCACCACAGAAAACACTTTACTGCAAAATTTTGCGACCATACTTGCTTTTCGTTGTTGTAGTAGTGTTTGAGGGGCATCGGCGACTAAGACCACCATATTGTCTATAAACTGCGTGTGTTCCGTGGTCGATTTTCTGTTTTCGGGAAAAAGACTATGCTATCCTCGCCTGAAACCGACTAACTCAGCACGTTGTGAAAAGGGTCCATAAAAATTCTTCACGTCATCGACGGGACTCGAACTGAGGTCTTTTCCATCCGGTGTGAGGAGGAGACTGCGATATTATTTGCTTTTGGCGTTTTACAATTTCTCATGTCTAGGGTATGCATCTTATTAATTTTTATTATTTATTCGCATCAAGGTTTGTTAAAGTAAGGAGAAAAATAACAAGTGGTTCAAGGTTATTAAATTGCTTTCCAATGCGTACTAACGCTGTGGAAGAAAAGGCCTTGTGAGAACTTTAGCTGCCTGTTGTTTTTCTCTCCGCTATAATATAGTTTCATTTCTTAAATTTATAATAGGTTTTACGTAAAAGTTGTATTTTTTTTGTTAGTTATTTCTTTTATACTGTTGAATAACCATAAAAATTAAGTCATTTTGTATATCATCCTACTGTACAATTTAGCATTATCTCACTAATGATACATAATTATATTATCTTGTTTCTTTAAATATATAAATCGCTTAAACAATTCAGTGGCAATCAACGAGCATTATTCACAGTGGGCTGATGTAGTGGGTGAGGACCGTCAGGGTTCAGTGTTGCTCCCCTCCTCTTGTTTCTGATTTTTCTCAATGACATTGATGAGGATGTGAACTGAAAGCTGTCAATTGGTTGATGACTTAAAGGGAGGCTAGACGATCCCAGCAATCTCAGCACACTCCAGTTCATACACAGCCTCTGATGACGAACCGAAACAAGAGTTTTTCTAAAATTCAGGTGTACAATAAGTTCATCTAGTATTATTATATTTGCCATTTTTCCCAGACGTCGGCTTAAACCTTTAATACTACTGAATTATCATGTTGATCGGAGTTGATCACTGCAGAGATCTTGGTGTTACCATACGTCAGTTTTCACCAGACTCCGATATTTCACGGTATGAAACTAATTAATCTTCACAGGTAGTGTATTTAGCGATAATCCCAAAAATTACTTCAGGAAGCGGACTATTGGTGTCCCAAAGTATTTTTTTTTTAAATCTATTATTAACCTATTATGTTCAATTAAAGCTAACCAAGGGTATTTAGCCTTTCTCAATCTTTACATTATTATTCATATGCCATTATATATTATTCAATTGGATTATTGTACATTCATGTTAATTCTTATTTTCGCATACAGGTGAATAATCTTTGTTTAAGCAGTGTTATGCATGCTAAAAAACCAGGGCCGGATGAAATAGGTCCCCAGCCATATTTAAATTTTAGGCCCCTTTAAGGGGCTTAACTCTGGTGAGTATAGGCTTGGCAAACCCAGGGTCCTGAGCTGGCTGGATATCATCATTCTTCTCTTTCTTGATGATTCCCTTCTACTTCTCTCTCTCTCTCTCTCTCTCTCTCTCTCTCTCTCTCTCTCTCTCTCTCTCTCTCTCTCTCTCTCTCTCTCTCTCTCTCTCTCTCTCTCAGGGTAACACGGGATTTTTTTTTTTTTTTTTTTTTTGGCTGGTGCAGCATAAGCCTCAGGCTTCCTTGCACCTTATGGCTAATAATAATAATAATAATAATAAATATATATAATAAAAACAATTTTAATAGAAACTTAACTTAATTATACAGTAAAAAAGGTATAACAATACAATTTAAACACTTAAGTTAGGTTTAAGAATGCTTTTATATTACACGTTTTCTTAGTCTATTATTATTATTAATAGAAATTTTTATCACTACTTTAGCAAATATTTACACTGAAAATGAGGCACCTCTTCGCGTGAGGCCCCTGGCCATTGGTTGGTTTGGCTGTAGCGTTAACGCGGCCCTGTAAAAATCTCTGAATTTTTTTTTTTACGAGGAACGGCCCTACTCCTTCCACATAACTCGACTAATTACAGACCCGGTCGAAGAGACCTATAGCAACTCTTTGAGCCTTCGATAGGATCTGAATCCACACTATGCCATACGTATGACAAGGATTTTTTTTTTTTTTTTTTTTTTTTATATATACAGTACATGTATATAAAAACACCATAAAACCTATAGTACTTAGTACCGTGCATGGGTTGGAGGGTGAGGAGAAAGAAGATACTTGTTGACATTAGACTTGAATTTCGGTAGATTGTAATTTTCAGGAAATTCGAGGGGTTTCCGAAAAATAAGGTTGCACAGTTTTTCTCTCGATGATATTTAATAATACGAAGTTGAAATTACACACCAAGAAATAAGTGAACACGCACTACTTCTCCACAAAGTCTCCACTTTTATTGATGCACTTGTCCCAACGATGGATCAGTTTATCAATACCAGTACTGAAGAAGTCCGTGCCCATACGAGTAACCAACATGAACAACATTTCACCACGAATGAGGAAGTTCAACGCCTGATGAACTTCCTCATCCGTGGTGAAATGCTTTCCTGAAAGGTGTTTTTTCAGAGGGCCGAACAAATGGAAATCTGATGGCACTAAGTCTCGGCTGTAGTGGGGATATGGGAGTTTCTCAACGATTACGGCGCAATCACTCACCGGTGAGGCAGTGTGTGGAGTTGCGTTGTCGTGCCACAAAATCACACCGCTTGTCAGGAGTCCTGGTCGTTTGCGTCGAATGTTGGCTTTCAGTTTTTCAACGTTGCTCAATAAAGCTGTGCATTGATTGTTCCTCCCTTCGGGAAGAAATCCACCAACAGAACGCCTTGACGATCCCAGAACACTGTGGCCATGACTTTTCGGACACTGGGAACAGTTTTGAGTTTTTTGCGCACAGGAGTTTGTGGATGTTTCTAGGTCATGGAGCCTTGTTTGCTCTCCGGGGTAAAGTGATGAACCCACGTTTCGTCTGCTGTGGCTATGCGAGCGAGAAAATCCTCTCCTTTGTCGCTGTATCGCAACAGGTTCTCCAGACACATCCCCATGCGTTTTGCTTTGTCCTCCTCTGACAATTGTCGGGGCACCCAGCGGCCACACACCGTTCGAAAGCCAAGGACATCGTGAACAGTAGACTTACTTACGTTCACTATTTATGCAATTTCACTCGCCTGTTTTCAAGAACGATGCCCTTAATGCGCGTAATGTCTTGCTCGATGAAGGCCTGCCTGCCCGATGTCGATCTTCAATGTCAACACGGCCCGCTTTAAATTCATTGCGCCAAAAACACATTGCTTCTTTGTCATCACCTTTTCGTCATACACAGCAACCAGTTCACAGTGAATGTCACTTGGTGAAGACCCTTTTGCCTGCAAAAAGCGAATAACTTCACGAACACCTGTTTTGGACCACACTCGCACGGTAGCCGCCATTTTACAACTGGAATCTGCTGTGAGGCGAAAGTACCGCAACACTGCACTGGCCGTCTTTTTGAACGTTATTAACAGGTCTATCTGTCTACCGCGTTTCATCTCATTCCCTTTCACCATTATTAAGAAAAAAAAAAAAAATGTGTTACTCAGCTCTTCAGAATTTTGCCTCCGAGGTGTTTGCTCGCAGAAAGAGAATCAACGCCGGAGTAGCAAACCAAAGCAATCCAGCAAATACACCCGTGTAAGCGGGACAATAGTTTGCTTCTCTGCTATCCTGGATGACAAAACATATACTTTCAGTGAACAGAAATTTCTGCGCAGTGCTGGGCTGCTCATGAATTCAGCATAATTGCATCAAAATTCGATTTATTTTCTTCTATGATTCATATACTCAAGAATTGTCATTGCACTGATCCTAAAGGTCACCAGTTCCACATCTGAATTATCCTGGATACAAGAGTACTTATTGAAGACTACTTTTTTCTTCTTCTCTTTTTTTTTGTCTACCAGCATCAGTCACTCCTCATCCTTTTTTTTTTCACCAGCGCCAGTGTTTTTTTTTACTATTTGTTTATTATTATTGCTTTTTATTTATTTTTATTTATTTATTATTATTTTTTTTTATCCCAACGTGTCTTTTTGTTTTTTTTTTCACTAATTTTTTTTAATATATATTTTATTTTATTTAAACCAGCACCACGGGTTGTGTTTATTTTTATTTTTTTTTCTCTCTCTCTCTCTCTCGCTCCTTTCTTTCCTCTGGAATTCCCCCCCCCCCCCCCCGGGAGGAATCTGGCCCACCTTTTGGCAACATCAGGTGGGTCAGAGTCTCTTTTGAGACATACGTGCTCTATTGGAACTGGCCCACCTTCCCGTGTATGGACGAGTACCCAGAATCATTTGTCCAGGTGACTGATGCTTCTGGGTAGCCAAGTAGCCAGAACATAACAGAACACACACAAACCTACGTCACACACATATCTGGCCCATTTGTAATGATACTGTTCTTCACAGAGACACGAGGCGGAGTTGAGCAGACGTTCTACGTGCCGCCCATTACCTTACTTTTAGAAATACCTCATACATAAGAAGGTTGTTCCAGAAAAATAGAAGTTGAAGAGGTTAACCTGCATGTCCCTGCCTTAACCTTTGAATGTAAGCAACTAAATTACTCATGCTGTGTGTGTACATATTTTTAATACACACACACACACACAGTATACGTTCCATTCGATCACCACTGTTATCAATTTCGTAATCAAACTAATTTCCATATAATCGATTATCAATCTTTCTATTATGCTTATCGCTACTTGATCGATACACACCGAAACTGTTGCCATCTTCAAGGGACTTTAAATTGTGAAAAAAACATACACAACTAAAGAATTTTTCTCATATGTAAACTTCACCTGGCAATTTAAATTCGAAATGGAAATGATTACGACATCTTCACTTCAGAAAGAATTTTATGAATTTTATAGCAGAAATTCTTTTTCCTTCTAGAATGAAATGCAACTCGTTTCGCTTTAATGGAATTACCCTTTTACCTTTAATTAAAGCGCATTTATTTTACAAAATAATATCGTTTGCAGCTTATTCGTGTGATGTCACGATTTCTCTTCTTTATATTTACTATTCACTAAAATGTTACATATTTTATGAGTCAGCGGACAGAACGATACTAATCCGATTGCCTTCAGAAATAACTCGAACTTAAATAATACATCGAGACCAACAGCGATTTGAAAAGAATTAAAAAATAAAGGCTCTCATTCAGATACATTAAATCCAGTAACAAACAAGCAGCGGTATAATGGCACTTAAATTTTAATGAGAAGGTTGTCCTAGAGTGCCTAGGAGCGACTTATTTTTCTACAGGAATACTGTGACATTTGAGATGCTGCACTAGTGGGTGGTAATGGCCTCGGGAATGACAACACAGCACTAAACATGCTGATCGCTGAAAAAATGTGAGGGTTGTGGTGGAACTCAAATGTCTTTGCTTCGACGAAAACCAAACATTTCTAATTCCGACTTCAAAGTTAACAGTTTGTTCCTTAACTGAAACCATAAGTGCAACTGATTTCCCTACTGTTGTAGGGAAATATCGCAAAAAGAAATATCTATGGGAAATCAATTAATTGGTCGCACAAGGACTTCACAGGTCACCAATTTGTGTTGTTCTAACTCCATAAAAGCTAAACACCTGCTCAATCGGTTATGCTATCAATTTCTTTGATGCAAAAGAAATTGATTACAAACGTGTCCTCACAGAACCCCTGTCGCAGTTGTTCAAAAGCTTTGGGACACATTTGGAAGTACTGTACTCTATGGTTCAAGATGTGGGTTCTGATCACGCAGTTTCACACTTCATACTGGCCATGATAATTTTCAGATTAAGGATACCAGCTAGTTTTGTGCTGATGCCGCGTACTTATCGTCAGACACCCTCCCCCCCCTTACCGGGATTGAAACCTCTGACTGATCAGTTCGCTATAATATTGCTCTGTATACTTATATACTAGGTATGAAGCCATTGGATTTCGTAAGATTTTTCGCTCTGCGTACAATCTCAGACATTTTACGATCAGACCCCTTCATCAAAGAAATTTGAAGAAAACTACCTATTGACTTAAACAACTACGGTTCATTGAAACCCAAACTGTATATGTTAAAATTCATCGTGGAATTTAATTCAGTAACAGCACTGGCCATCCCCAAACTGTCAAAAGTTGTTATAAGTTAGTTCACTAACCGGTAAGCGTTTCTTTGATAGCGTGTTCATAACTGAATACACACTATCCTCGGATTTTTATCTTTCAGGCTAGTTTAAAGAAGTGGTACTGTAGACATTAACAACCTTCACATAATGGAAAGTTAAGTCACTATAGAATCAGAAATTTTAATGATAACTCTTCAAACACGACGGCAAATCTCATCAAAATGAAAACAATCTGTGCTTACATTTGGAAAGGAGAACACCTGACATTTATTGTAGTCTATTATTATAACGATGCAAAGAATCAAGATTTTTTTTTTTTTGACTGAAACTTATACAGCATCAGTCAAAAATAAATAAATAAATAACTACCCACCTCATCTGTCCATACCCTCTAATAATTTTCTTAAGCCCTCCTTAAATTTATTCAAACTACTCACTTCCACAGCACCTGATGGAAGTTTTTTGAGACAATCAGTTACTCTCTGGCTGAAAGCAATTTTTCGAACATCTATCCTACAACCATCCTTTTTCAATTTAAGTTTGTCCCCTTGTGTTATCCGAAAAAGAGTTAGAATGTCATCATCATTAAGTTTACTCAATCCATTTAAACGTCTAGGTTAAAATCCTCTCGGTGATATATGATAAAGATCATTTAAAGCCTTAAACATCAATGAGGTCTCCTCGCAGGAGCCTAGTTTCCAAGAGCTGCAATTTGTAGAACCGAAGTCTCTTTCGTGGTAAGAATACTCATCTATGTCCTTAACTAATCCTGTTGCTCTTCTCTGAACCCAACAGATAAACATCCTCCCTAAAACGAGGTTTCCAGACCTGTATACGTTACTAAAGATGCAGCTTAACCACTCACTGCCTTATATAATACGGTAATCACTTCCTTGTCTCTGATAGCAAAATTCCTCTATATCAGTGGCCGGCAACCTTTTTCACCACATGTGCTACTTTAAAAATAAACAAGATCTCCAGATCGACCTGTCAACATTTTTTTAAAAAGAGTATGTTTACATAAAATGAAATACATTAGTTTTAAAATTATTGATATTTTTACTATAGAAAATCACACGAGAAAAAAGGTACATATTTAATTTTAGACAAGAAAACAAAAACGGGCAAATAGTCAATGAGATTTCTGGCATTGGTTTTCTTCTTTGAGGATCCGGTGTGTAGTTTGTAACTGCTAATCTTATACAGTTATCTACATTTTGGTCCTTGAGGTTTGTTCTGTATTCTTAATGACGTGCATATTGGAAAATTCTAATGCACGTTGATCCGAAAATTGAAGTTATTTTTAATGCCAAGTCTCTTAACATTGGGTATCGAGTTTCTGACACATTACTCCAAAAGGTAGACTAATCTGGAAAATTCACAACTTAAAAGAATGCCATTATAAAGTGATATGATTTAATTTCAAGTTTAGGTTTATTGATATGAAACGGGTTAGCAATTATATCTTCAATATTTTCCACATATATATTTTAAAACAGAAACTGAAAGCGTAAAACTGGCACAATTATGTCCAATGAGTTAAAAGTGTTTTAACTCATTGGGCATAAGGTTTATCTTCCACAATTTAAGAAAAACACAATTTTTGAGAAAAACTTTGAAGTGAACTTATCATTTGCAAAATGTTTTTCTTTACATTGGAGCTCTAAATTAAATTATTCATTTTTTCTTTTAGATCAGTAAGAAATGCAAGGTCTTTAAGCTATACATGGTCTTAAAACTTACAAGTTCTTGTAAGTTTTTCATAACACTCATTGCGTTCTTTCAAGAAAATAATTATTTGAGGAAGCAAATCTCTGAAACGCTTTTCCTTTCCCTTTATTCAGCCATCTCACATCGGTATGTAGCAATAAATCTGAATTCGTTAAATTCATCAGTCTATTCTTTGAAAATACGCTTTTGGTCGCATACAATTAACTATTTTCATCACAAGTTTCATAACAGAGCTCATATTCAGGAATCTGCCGCATAGTGTTTGCTGGTGTATAATACAAAGATAAGCAATAAATGGTAAAAAGATAAACTGCAGCTATTATCAACCCACTACAGGATGGAAGCCTCCTCAGCAATTCATGCTGAGGGAAATGGACCATAATCTGCCACGCTAATCCAGTGCGGGTTGGCAGATCAACAGTATTTAGCAGTCAGGGGCTTGAACCCCGGTCTACTCAAGGAGCGTGTGCTATTGCACTCCCGCTCCTGACCACTAGGCTACGGAGCAATAAATGAGAGGTATCCAACATTTTTCTTACAAAGTGCTAAAATCCTGCGATTCACCCCAGTAAATGCTAGGGCTCCATCTCTTGAAATACTGACTAACTTATGCAAAGGTACATTTGCTTCATTGACGAACTGCATAGGAAAGGCAGTCCCTCGTTTTTCAGTGGGCATGCCCATGCCGCACGAGAAGGAAAAGTGGGGTGGCGGGAGGGAGAGTAGACAGCGAAAGCGTCGCCCCCCTCGCCTGGGAAAGAGGGGAAAAGCAGGTTGGAACAGATGTCCAGCCCCGTTTGCCAGATGGGCTTTTAGGGGAACCATCCAAGGTTCAGAGGATGTCCATTCCAGTCGTATTTAGGTAGTCCTTTCAGGAGTCACCACACGGAGCACTCAGTGGTGCACGGGTAAAGAGACCGTTTGTCGTTTCCATTTAGTCATTGCGGTTTCCTCGTTTTGTCTAGTCTAGTTTTCCGGTTGTTGTCTTGTCTGTTTTCACCTTGGGAGGGTTGGTGAGAACGTAGGCATTTTGTTGCGTTGTTCTGCATCACCATTTTTATGTCACTGTGTAAGGCGATGAGTGTTCTTCGCCTGGTGAAGAGCTGCTGAGCAAAGTTTGTTAGTGCTCCATATTCTTCACTCGAGTCCAGCAAGTGTGATTTCCATATTTTTTGGGAAGTACTTTATTGTAGTTATTAACCTACATCGCAGGTTCGCATAGTTTGGGCAGTTTACATGACGTGTGTCCAACTCTCCGGTTCACCACACGCATCTCGGGTCTTCTTCCAATCCCATCTGGGCCAGCTTTTCTTTGAAGGCGCCATGGTCTGTAAGTACATAATGTGTGAAGTCCTGGTTTGAACCAAGTGGGCGTTTGCAGGAATATTTTCCACAGGTCCGGGATGAATTTTTTGGTAATACAGTCTTTGGTGGTTTCAGCCCAACGACGTTGCCAGATCCGGGTGAGGTGGTTCTGAAGCCTATTATTTTCCTCTTTGCATGGCGTGCTGTTGTTAACCGTGTAATCTAGGAAGGTGTAGGTGAGTCCCTTCACTATATAGTATTTGATTCCACTTTTTGCAATTTCCAAGTCTAGGGGTAGGACCCCTGCAGGGCGTTAGTGCTTGTGGCGCTACAGGCTCGCGTGATAATAGCTTGTTTGTTTGTTTGTTATTTGGTTTTTAGGAGCATTAGCAACTAAGGCCATATTGCTCCGGGATATGCGGTGGTCATTCCTTGACCTTTCCGCATACTCCGTATTTGGTGGTGACGGGCTCGAACCCCGGTCTAATCAAGAAGCATGTGCTACGCACTGCTGCTCCTTCCCACCTGGCTACGGAGGCGCCCCGATAATAGCAAAACAGTTCTTTGGATTGCATCCAGGGTCCTCCGAATTACAACCATTGCTGTTTTGGTGTACCAAGCCGGAGCTGCGTACAAGATGGCTGGGAGGAAGACTGTTTTATAATATAGGTTGAGGGTATGTTTTGATAACCTCCAGTCCCGTCGTGCGATTCTTGCTAATAGGCCAGCGTATCTTTTTATTTTTGTGCGAATGTAGGATAGGTGATGCTAGAAGGAAAGGTTGTTATTAAGAACAACGTCAAGGTATTTCATTTTTTTCAGTTAAGGTGTCAATCTTAATTTGGGGTGGCCTGCGGATGTCAAGTCTGCCCTTGAGTATAATGGATGTAGTCTTTTCCAACGATACTTTTAAGTCATGAATCCTAGCCCAGTTTTGGAGCTTAGTCATGGTCTGGTTTGCTGGGCCCTCAAGCTGGGCCCTGTTATTCGCAGCAACCATCAGGATCAAGTCATCCGCTTGGGAAAGCACGCCCTCCAAGTCAAGGGTGAGGAACTCATCAAGGATAATGTTCCACAGGAGAGGCCCCAGGACAGATATGGGATAAAGATGCACCATACCATTTTGACTATAGTTCAAGTGGTGATCAAGGTATCGCCCAAGGTAACTGCTAACTGGTTAGCAATAATTTGTTAGAAGACTATATTTTAAGGAAGTTCGAAGAATAATTTTAAGACCAGAGAAGTCTGGGTGCCCCCAACATTACAAAGATATTGACAGTAAGATAATGTTTTCATCCGTTAAAATTTGCTGTTCTATGTAAATTCGCATCGACACTTAATTAAGTTCTTAGATGGTGACAAGGTCGAGTTATCCTTGTAAGGGAATTCACCAAATATCCAGCCCACGATGATGCAGTTCTCGATATTCCATCAAATTATTCATGTTATCTAGAGTTCTCATACATACAGCACCACCTGTACTAAAACAACAGACCCTGAAAATTGTGCATTTGCGAAAATATTAAACTTTACTTTCTCCTTTTAATTTTTGTTGACAAATAATTAACTTTTCAGGAAATATTTAAGTCTTGCAGAATTTCTCTAGCGCAATAATGCAAATATTCATGCTGTCGTGATTTACTGTGTACTGCAATTGCGAATTTCCTCGTAGAAGAAGAAGGAATTTTTAATGTGATCTGCAAAAAGTGTAATGGCAGATGTTTGCAATAAACTGGAACTTTATGCAATTTTATATTTTCGCAGTTTTTAAATTTATTTTAATTTCCCAGGTTTCTTTTTATAAAATGCATTACGCATAATATAATCGCATCTTTTTCGTTTTCTAACCCTATTCCATTTCTCAAGATCCGAATATTTTGGAGTTTTCGTTTAAAATCCCTCACTAATTGAGTTTGAAATCACGTTGTGTCATATGTCGGTAAATATTTCGAAGGAGTAATTGATACAAGATTTTTTCCTCCCCTCTGAGATGAAACCTCTGGCAGTAATCAGTTCGCTGTAATATTTCTCTGCTGTTGCTTACGATAGATAAGGAGCGATTGGATTTCTTAACATTAGTTTTTTCCTGGTGTGTTGTAATGAGGAATGGCATTGATTTTGTATTCTCGAGGGATATTCCTGAAAGGTGCTATCATTACTGATTATTCACTGTACCGATATCAATGTTTTTTTTAACGTGCAAACTTATTTTTCAGATACTATTCACACATTCAAACAAAGAAATTACTTTTTTTTTTTCTTAAATCTTTGTTGGTTTGCGTATCTATAGCATTTTTAATATACTGCTATACAAACAAATGTTCTTAACTCATTTTATATAAAGCATGATGGGATATTTTCTGAGCTTCCAAAAACTTATTTAGACCTTTCGATCAGGAAAGGATATTTAAGGTGGCTTGATCTGGTATTAAAGCATCTTCTATGTTAATTATACCGTATTAACTGGCACATTTCTCATGTCTTGGTTATTACCAAGACATGAGAAATGTCTTGGTAATACAATTCCCCTCGTTTTAGGGAGGATGTTTATCTGTTGTATGTATAAATCATTACAATTGCCTGTTCTACTATTTTTACCGTTACTGAAGAAGTTGTACAGGAAGTACCACGAAACGTCTGAGAATATTCTGTAACCCTTTGAGAAATGAATGACAGATTACACTCTGCGCAGGTTAATTATTTTAATTTCTTGATTTACCTGCGCGCCATGTCGCTAAAAGGGGGGGGTGACACGTATACCCAAAGTAATAAAAACGCACTTTGAACCCTCATGTATTACACTACTGATTTAACTGTTATTTGTATTTATAATATCCTGATTTACGATGTCAGTTAGTCATTTGAGGAAATGCACCAATTGCTTAATTTCGCATTTAAATTCTGGTTAATATCAAATTCGATTTCTGTTGAGGATCATTGCTGATGCAAAACTCGAGCTAATCTCGAACTAATAAAAGGACAGCTTGAAACCTACAGTATATTTTAAATTGAATGTAGGTTCTCACACAGGAACCTTATGATAAATCGTGATGAATTTGAGGATTTATTTTCCTTTCGTTTCAGTTCACTATGAGTGCTTTCCTCCGGCTCATTATCCTTATCATCCGTTTCACCTCGGATATGTATGTCCACCCACTTATAGTCCTGTGATTCCGTCGTCGTCCTTAGATGTGCCGTTCGCTACCCCTTGCTTTGATGAATCTTACAGAGTTCCTCAAAAGGAAGAAAAAAAGACTCGTAGATACCGAAGGCAAAAGAAGAATAACAAAGATGTGACTAGCCTTTCCTTGGCTTTTCAGTTGTTCCACGTAAGTAGTCGTTAATAGTGTCAAGAAACATTTTTAAACAATTATCGGGGCAGGGGAGGGGGTGATTAAGCCGCATCTGAATGCACTTTTTACCTTATTTTTCAAAAAATGAAAAGCGGGCTTATAATTCACCATGTCTGTTGATGAGCCCCGATAGCTCGTGTGTTTGCAGTCTGATGAGTACCAACAAATTATGAATTATTATTAAGGCCAGCCACCACTGCTTTTCATCAGTGTAATGCGTTCGTCAGTTCAACGTAAATATGGGTTGTTAACGCAAAATTCAGATGAACCTGTATTGTTAAATAAGGACTATAATATTTCCTGAAAAACTCCCCTACGTTAAGCATGCATGCTTAACGAAGGGGGTTTTTCTTGCTGTATCACCATACAAAGATCGTAATGCTTTTGGATTTTCAGTTTACACCTTATCTTTCAAATATCCTCTTGGAGGGGAAAAAAAAAAATCTAAGGGACAGAGGTCCTGAGACCTTATAAAGTATTCAAAAGCATTCCCTGGCTACCTATCCATTTTTCATGAAATTTCCTGTCCAGAGAGTCACGAACAACAGGATGAAAATGTGGACATGCATCATCCTGTTGAAAAAACGCCATCGTATCTGAAACGTGCTTCTGATATTGAGTGCATAATTCCTTAATATTTCCAGATAACTGTAATAGTAGTTGTATGATTTTTTAAATTAAATTTAAAATTTCTGTTTATACTCCGGGATGACCAAACGGTCAGAGGAGTTCACAAGATAGACAGAATACAAGAAACAGCACCGTATTCAGAGTCACGGGCTTGAACTCCGGTCACTCAAGGCACGTGTACTTATGCACCCGCGCGCCTGACCACTAGGCTACGGCGGCCTTTGGTTATAGACGCATCAGCAACTAAGACAATATTGCTCCGTGTGTACTGTCTGTAAACTGCGTGTGTTCTGTGGTAGATTGTGTTTGGTGGGCGAAAAACTCGAGTTTCCGGGAGAAAAAAACCATGCTAACCTCTCTCTAGAAACCGATTAACTCAGCCATGTTGTGAAATGACATGTGATATTTACTGTATTTAAGTTATCAGCAACCAATTCAAGATAATCGATACTACCATGTCAAGTGGACCAATATGGTTTGATTTCTTTCTTTTTATTACTTTAACAGAAGTAAAAAAAAAATTCTTGCCACTGTTCTTTGCGCTCTTAGTTAAAGTCGTCTCGTAATGGTTTTAGTGAGTGTAATCCTTGCAGGAGTCAGTTTATTACAAATTAATTTATAATTTGCTGTAGGAGTCAGAATCCTCTGATAATTATAATCATCCCATCATCATTCTTTTCGGCCAAGACATCTCTGACATCCATTTTTAGCAATACCTTTTCGTGGGTAATAAAAAGCTTAGTAGCTTCTAGAATAACTTCCTTAAACATGTCCCATTTAGTATTTGTAAAAATGCCAGACACACTTGGTGGCATTGACTTAAAAACAGTAGAGGAAAAAGAAATTTGGGAGTTACGATACGGTCGTACATAAGGTCCCCCGAGCAATGCAAACAGGCGGCAAGGAAAGCCCGTGGTGTCCTATCGATGCTTTTAGGAAAATTTGCTTGTAGAGATAGAGATAATACCACTGTATTAGGTAATTGTGAGACCACACTTTGAATACGTGTTCAGGTATGGAGACCGCACTTAATAAAAGCGACATCGAGCTTCTTCAAAAGGTCCAAAGACGGGCAACGCACCTGGTGAGCTCGGCAAAAAGGCGTCCACATGAGGAAAGATTTCGAATATGTGGGCTGCAGAGTTTGGAAACTAGGCACATGCTTCCATGGGTGGTTTGAGGTTGGCAGCTTGGGGAAATTCAAAGCTCAGCTGGATAGACAACTGCGTGAGGAGGAAATAAAAATAGGTGGTTTACTGTACTTTTTATTATTATTTTTTCCCGGGCAGCAAGAGCCCAGGGCTTCCTTGCACCACAGGGCTAACATTAAATAAATAGTACATTCAAGAAGTTCCCAGAATGGTACGCTGGTATTTAAATGATTTATGCTACGGCCGTAAGGTTTCGTGGGGCGTTGACCTTGACCGTGGTGCGAACGCATGTCAGATGAGAACTGGTTCGACCATTTCACTCGTGTGTCACAGTTGACTAATTGTGAAATGTCACAGTCTGAACAGCGTGCTAACATCAAGTTCTTCTTTAAACTTGGAAAAAATGCTACAGAGACGCTGCAAGCATTACGGAAAGTTTATGGAGATGATGCTTTGAAGAAAACAGCAGTTTACGAGTGGTTTAAATACGTACTGGAAACTGAGAGATGAACCTCGCATGGTGGACGTCACGAAACGACGAAAGTGAAGGAATTCACTTTCGTGACATTCTTGAGAGGCTCAGTATAAGCAGGTGCGTGTGATTAGGCTAGTAAGACCAACTGTTCACTCAAACTTTTATAGTAAAATTCCGAGAACTTTTTGAATTTACCTTGAAGTAAAAACAAACATACTTCTGCCTTTCCTTTGATAGCAAATTATTTCTTTAAATAGATCCACATTAATCCACTAATATATCTGCTTCCTAGTGGTCTTGATATGCGATTCCACTAGTAGTCCATGGATGAGATGGTATGGTCTCAAACTGAATAAATAAATTTTTACTAATAACTAAACCGTGAATATTTTTTTTGCCCTTGTGGCATATCTAACACGTACTGATATAAAAAGCAGTCATCCAACAAACCTAGCAATGCTCCTCTACTAAGCGAATAATAACCAACTCAGTTCCAGTCAGCCTCTGGAAAATTAAAGATAAAATTTCTTATCATAGAGTTCTCTATGATAAGACATTTTGATATTCCAGCCCACTCTGCTGTAAACATTCATTATGCAGATACTACCTGAATGGTCTGAATGGTAGTTATTTTGTGTAGAAGCATCAGTCATAGCAATAGCGATTTCTTGAAATACACGGTCAGGTAGCGTAGGAAGCGTTCTTTGCCAGAAGCTACAGACAAAGCACCAGTTTCTTTGAATTTGTGAAATTTGTTTTGAGAAAAGGGTCCTCCTTTGTAAACATTTGAAAGAAGTATTTCGATAAGAGAGCTTTACCAACAAAGCAGAATTTTTGATTACAGGACCATGCTGGACTTTTGATTGCCATTCTGGTTGTATTCGCTTTTATTGCATCGAAGCCGTGGGCGTCCCCAATTATATCACAAAATTTAATTTTTTTACTGCATACTTATAACGATGAGTACAAATTATAGGGGACACTGGTATAGTTTCATATTTCTTACAGTTTTGTGCCTCTTGGTCAAAATTTCTTTTAACAGTTGCAATTATTTAAGAAGCTTTCATGCTTTTACTGTCCATATTCATATATGAAAAGTGCTGGTCATTTCAAGTTTTCGTGTAAAACAGTTTATGAAAGATGTTACAAACATCTGAATTTCGGTTCATTGTAGCACATACGGCAGGCTGGAACAACTGTGAATTATGATGGCAACACTTACAGAGTAGAACATACTCTTGCGTTCTTTTCTAAAGATACTGCAAATGCTCAATAAGATTGAGATCGGGAAGGGATTGGGCAAGTCAGTGCAGATTTGAAGTCTCGTGTTCCTCTTACAACTCTTTCGAACTTTTGTGTGCTGGACGATTACTTTGTCATCTTGAGGTAAACATGCAACGCTGCCTGGCCCTCGCGGTAGCACAGTTGGTATGATCGTGTCCTCCCCGCACAACGGGCGGAAAAGACCAGAGTTCGAATTCCGTTCTAATGGTGTGAATGGTTCGAAACCATTCAAGCCGGTCAAAAATTAAGTTAGTTTCAGTAAAAATAATATTTCCATTGCACATTCATTTCCGAATAGTTTAGAATTTAGAGTAAACTAACTTGCTGTTTCTAAGAGCCTTCAGCTAAATTAATGATTATTTTGTGGATTTTTTTTTTTTTTTGCCAAAATACTGAGAGAAGAAAATAGGAAGATTTAAGTGGAAGATCTTTGTAGCTCGCAGAAATAGTGGCGAAAATTATAGCTCTCCTAGTAATCCTCCAAAAGCCGAGTCATTAATAAAACTCGCGCTCCAGTACATGACCTTACGTACGACAAATGACCTGCCAACCTTAGCAACTGACATGATACCAAAACATTCTGTTTGCGTTCAGACATATAAAAAAAAAGGAAAAGACAATCCATCGCATCACTCCTGGTAAAGCCATCATACCTATCAATAACAACTGTAGTAGTAAACGATGCCATGCCTCACCTCAGCAGGAACCAAAGAAGATGCTCACATCACCATAAAAATTTTCAAAAAATCATTTGTTTTAGAAATGAATTGATCCAGTGGATGTATCAACACAAGTGGAGGTGCAGAGCATTTTCCATCCCCAAAATTTATCGTACAGTTTACTCAGGCAACATATGGAAAGGTCATGGCTTAGGTGCCCCTACATATATCGGAAGCCAATCAACGGAATGAAAATCTGACAGTTTATACAGGAAGATGTTCTCGTGTAATCTCCTCCTTACAATTACTTCCAATCACGTGTTCATCCCAAGAATATAAATAAAACTTTATTTTCAAATCTCAACACAAGATGAGTTTTTTTCCTTCTTTTTTCCCCCGTAATAAGTAAATTTAAATTTCCACGACGCTAAAGGTTTTTCTGTGTGAATGGGGTTGGCAACCATTTGGTCTTATTTCTGTTTAGTCCTGCCAAAAAGAGAGAGAAAAAAAGAAGTATTTTAATTTTACTATCTTAAAATATTCAATTATACCTCTATCAGCTGTGAAGACTGTATAAATATGCGTTTATTATTATCAAGCAAAACAAAATACAACTAAACAAAGCGACGTAAAGTTCCAATATACATTGAGTGGACAGAAATCATGGGATACCGCCCTAGTTACAGCTAGGCCCATCTTTCGCACTGATAAGGGCAGTCACACGACGAGGGATGGAGTCCACTAGTTCACGAAAACGTTCCACAGGTATTTCATCCATGCTTGCTATACCGCTGTCCATAATTCCATCGGAAATCGGGGGGAAAAGAAAAGAAACTGTTGGCTTGGGCTAAGATCCATCAATATTGGTTAAATGAAGAGTGGAAAAACGCACTGTGAACGAATGAATGCAAATTTCAAATTTTTGGATCCAAGCGTGGAGTGTTGTTATGTGAGACGATCAACTGAATCAAAGATAGCACCACATTGTTTAGTGCCTACAGTCACGGTGTTGGTGGTTCCACCATGATCTGGGGTTGCATCTGCTTTTCTGCAGTGAGTGACATTGTCAGAATTGAAGGAATTTTAAGAAATGAAGGCTACAAAAATATTCTTGAACACAATAACATCTGGACTTTGACTTTGCGGAAGAAATTTTATATTACAAGACCCTAAACATCTCTAAGTTGTGTGGGGACTTTCTAGCAACTGAATAACATGAAGGGGTATTGTAAATTATGGTGTGGCCGCCCCAATTGCCTGCCTTAAATCCAGTAGAGCTTTTATGGGATCTAGACCGTCAAGTTCGTGAAGTCTGCCCATCTTCACAAAATTTATGGGGAACCTTGCAGATCGCTTGGATTAATGTTAGTCAAGGCACTATTATAAAATTAGTCGCTAGAGTGCCACGTTCGTGTAAGGTAGTGATAAAATATTTGAAGAACACTTCGATGAAGAATCAGTGTACACTGTGCTGCCACTTTATTAGGTACACCTACCTAATGTGCTGAGCCTCCTCTAGCCTTCAAAACAGCCTGAATTCATCTAGTCATGAATTGAAGATGCTGAAAACGTTGTGCAGGAATGTAGTACCATGCAGACATGAGTGTGTCACGCAGTTCCTTGAGATTCGAAGGAAGGTGTAGGCCTGCAGCGAACAGCCCTTTCCAACTCATCCCAAAGATGTTCAATAGGATTGAGATCCACTCACTGAGCGGACCACTGCAGCAAAGAAAAGTCATTGTCATGTTCCTGAAACCATTCCATAGTGATTCGGGTTTTATACACCGGCGCATTATCCTGCTAGAAGTAACCATCTGATGAGGATAAACTGCAACACGAACGGATGCACTTGGTCAGCAACGATGTAGCATTCAGACGTGAATCTATGGGTATCAATGGACCCAACGTGTGCCAAGAAAACATTCCCCACACCATAACACTGCCCCCCACTACCTTGCACAGTAGTCGTCAGACATGACGGGTCCATGTATTCATGTTGTTTTCGCCAAATTCTGAGCCTTCCATCAACATGACGCACGAGAAACTTCGGCTCGTCAGACCAAGCAACTGTTTTCCAATCTTCGATAGTTCAGAGTTGGTGTTGCTGTGCCCACAGGAAGCGTGCTCTCTTGTTCTTCATTGATAACAAAGGTACGCGATGTGGCCGTCGGCTGTTGTAGCCCGGTCGCGACAAATTGTGACTAGTGGTCCGTTGCAATATTTTGTTCTGAGCACCAAGGTTGTATTCTGACGTGATGTGCGACATTGTGACCCGTCTGTTTGCTTGCACAATTCTAGCCATCCTCCTCTCACCTCTCTCATCAACAAGCGCTTTTCTTCCATAGGAGTTCCGTTGAGAGGATGCTTTCTGTTCGTTGCACCATTCTCGATGCACCTTCGAAACTGTGGTGCGTGAAAACTTCAGAGAATTGCCGTTTCAGAGATGCTTTGTCCAGCACGTCTTCCACCTACTACCATGCCACGTTCGAAATCCGTTAGATCACTCCTTTTCCTCATTCTTGCTATGGTTTGTACGCTTAACTGATACTAGAAAGGTTGTTCTGCTGCATTTATTATCCACAACTGTGGTCATGTGACTTGCAACGTTGTGGAACAAACCATTTGTGTGCACAGCAGGGGTGTACCTAATAAAGTGGCAGCACAGTGTATTTGTTAAAACTGAAATTATTGATAATTATTTTTTGCTGTAAATTTTTCAGTGCTTAATAAAAAAAAAAAAAAGTGTTAAAATACTTTGTACTGTTTCCTTATCTTAAACCTGACATTGTAATAACTTCAAAAAATTAACCAAACCCTGTCATACATACACTGTGATTCAAAACTTTTAGCGGGAGGGGATATCTCCAGAGAGATGCTCCATTTTAAATAGTACATAATTACTGGAACATGACATAAAACTATGTATTCGGTTCTAAAACGACAGTTGTACTGCCCATGACGGTAACCTCGTCATTCGTTTCACAAGAACGTGTATTCTTAGTTAAACGAATTGACAACTGATAGTGCTAAAAGGACAAGTTATGTTTGAAACAGCTACATCCACAGTCCACAAAAGCAGAGTACTTTCGATAAGATTATCAGAATGCCAAAAAACGCCGAGCGTGTTTGACGTGCAATGTTGCTAAGTCTTACAAAATTCTTAAAAACGTCTTCCTCGACAACTTCAATTAAGAGAATCATCAACGCACAAGGTTATTCGATTAAATTCAAAATTCGACCGCAGAAGTCGCTTAACAAAAGAATAAACGTCTGTGGTCCCGATTTTGAATTTTATTTGTATTGAAGAATAATTCCAGCTGCTCTAACAAGTAGGTACAATTATTTGGATTATACACAAAGCCAATTTTTTGAATGGCTATGTTAACAAGCAGAATATGCATACACTCATGAGCCAAAACATTATGACCACCTCTGTCAAAACGACTGGACGCATCTCACAGCACCTAGGAGTGACCGGCGTAGCACATATAGTGCTACGCCGTCTTAGTGAAATCACGGTAGTGCTTTCATTATATGTCGCTGTGTCAGTACGAAGCCCATGCAATGAGGAAAGGACAGTACATGAAGGAGTTTGAACGGGAAATGATTTGCTGGGCTAGGAAGGCGGGGGCCAGCATCTCAGCAACCGCAGGCATTGTTGGTTGTTTTAGAGTCGCCGTAGTAAGGGCGGCAGGAATGACCCGAAGAGGGACACACAAACATCCAACGCATCGAGACGGGGAGAACACCACTGGTTGACAGTAGAACTGTACACGGTTGGCATGTGCTGTCCGGAACAACAGACGGCTCACGTTCCCTCAATTAACGGCACACCAGTGCACACATAGAAACGTTTCCGAGCATACGATCCAGTGGACGCTCCAGTGGATATGCGTACGAAATAGGGATCTGTTCGTGTGTCCATGGTGACCGACCATCATCGACACCTCTGCCTACAGTAGGCACGGGAGTACCTTTCCTGGATATTGGACGACTAAAAGAGTAACCTGGTCTGATGAATCGAGGTCTTAGCTACATAATGTCGATGAATGGCTGCGTGTTCGACGGCGAGCAAGTGAACAGCAATCAGACTATACTGGATGAAAACAGGCCGGCGGTGCAATCATGGTCTTGGGCATGTTCTCATGGCCATTAATGGGATTTCCGATTTCCTCAATGATCATACATTTAGCAGAGGGTCTTCAAAAACAGCCATCATTGTCTTCAATACTTCTCTCGATGTTACTGCAATATCCTCCCTATGCACCCAAAATGCTACATATGTTCACATTTCATCCACTTCCCATACCTTCTATATAATCTCTCTCTACTGCCCACCATCTGATGACATAGAAAAATTTCCTGAACTATCTAGAACTTTCCTTTGATAAACTCTGTCCGTCTCAAATAGTAAACGCAACAGATCTGAACGCCAAATCTCCACTATGGAACAGCAAAACCTGTGATCCCCGTGGGCGTAAACTGGAAGAAGTCATCTTTACTCACAACCTAGACATCTTGAATAAACTCAACCAACCGAGCACCTCTACCGTCCTAGGAGAGTCAAACGTTGACCTGACAATCTGTACACCAGGATTAACCAACAAGATTTCAGACTGAACTGTTCACGAAGATTACACTTGTAGTGACCACAGGGCCATCTCTTTCAAAGTTTCTGCCAACCAGCCTGCCAGGATTCCACCTCCTCACGAATTAAGAAGATTTTCCATTAAACTCCATAAAACAAGATTTTCATGAAGACATGATTGACTCCTTAAATCAACTAAATACAGAAGAGTACGCATTTTACGTACAGAAGCACTAATAAGGGCCACAGCCAACTCAGCCAAACGCAAAAGACCAAGGAATACATCCATCCCCTGGTGGAATTCTCACCTGACAGAGCTGAGAAAAAAAAAAGTACACCAAGCTAGAAAACTCTACCAACGTAGACGTTCCTGGCCTCAAGCTGAAGTTGGTATATATAGGAACGACTCCCATACCTTGAAACGTCAATACAACACGGAAATCGCTCAGCAAAAAGCACCACTTGGCAGACTTTTGTCTCTTCTGTTGGTTGTTGGTAACTCATATTCCTGGGTCCTTCTCTATCAAATTAGTAAAGACAAATTACCCACCAATGAAATCTACAATTCCGTTGAGGACAACAACACTGAAACAACAAACTGGAAGGACACAGTCAATACAATCCTGGAAAAACTGTTTCCTGAAGATGACACTACAGCCGACTCACCTTTGCAGTCTTCCCTAAGAATTCTTAATCTCGAATATACTTCCACCAAGGATTCAAAATTATTCAACCTAACAGAACTACAGACAGCATTAGAAAAACTCAAAACCAACAAATACCCAGGTTGAGACCTGCTGGAAAACATTACCATTAAAAAAAATTTTGGAGAAATATATCCCAACATATTACTAAACCTATTCAATAAATGTCTAATCAATGGCAGTTTTCCCAGCCTATGGAAAAAGTCCTTGTAAAACTAATAAAGAAGCCTAACAAACCACCATCAGATCCAAAAGCTTTTCGACCCATATCCCTTCTTTCCAACTTGGGAAAACCTTTTGAGAGATTGTTAGAAGTCAGAACGGACCTCTTCCAAAATCAGAATCTACTCTCTCATTGCAGCAGTTTGGTTTCGTCAAGGGCAAGTCATGTGAGGATGCTCTTACACTCAGAAATTACGCCCAAGACTATAAGGCTAAATATGAACTGACTAATTTTATAGACTTCGAGGGCGCCTTTGACTCCCTCTGGTGGGAGACCGTTCTTGATAGTCTCCGCTATGCCAACCTCATCCCAGCTATTTTTGACTATTTCACACAGATATATACAGGTCCTAACGAAGAACCACAGCATCACCCGATCCATCTCAAGAGGGTGCCCCAAGGCTCTGTACTGGGACCCCCCCTTCTGGAAAATCGTATACTGAACTCCTGGATGTCCAAAAAACTTGAGTATACCTATCCTATAACATATGCGGATGATTTGGTCCTCATATTTCCTGGGAACTCAACATCCCAGTTGGAAGTAAGAGCTTCTTCAGCACTTGGAAACCTTATAGAATGGGCAACCAAAAACAAAGATAAAAATATCAACTGCCACAACGCAAATGATGACCTTTAAGAGACAACTCAAACTACAGGAGTCTCCCCCACTCCTGAAAATTTATGGAAAACAAATTCCCTATGTAAGGAACACTAACTATCTGGGCTTGATGTTAGACGACAAGATGAATTTCATGCTCCACATAACAGAGAGAATAAGTTCACCATGGCCATCATTAGAATTACAAAAACCGACTGGGGACTAGGGCACAAAACTCTTATGCTCTACTACAAGTCAGTCTTTATCCCCATAGCAACCTAGTAACCTACGCTGCCTCAGTGTTGTACGACAGAACCAAAAATACTAAAATTCAATCTAAACTCCTCACATTTCAACGAATGATGATCCTAACCATGCTTAGATCCTGCAGAGCTGTCTCAACCGATGCCCTACAGGCCATCGCAGGCGTCATGCCTCTAGACTTCCATCTAGCATTCTGTGCTTTTTGCTATTCTATCAAGCATGCCAAGCCCATGACTTACAGAGGAATAATAATTAACACTCTTGCAGATATAAAATCTGAGAAGACCCGAGTCTGGACAGAATTAATGAAACAATGGCAAACACACTAGAACATATCAACTAAAGGCAGAATGACTTTCAACTTCATCCCAGAAATCTCCTTCACAGCAAACAAAAGAACCTTCTCCTAGTTCACTCCTAACATATACGCATCATTTCTCCTCACTGGCCATGGATCAATGAACTCAAAATTATATCAGTTTAGATTAGCTAGCACTAATTCCTGCATATGCCAACAAACAGAAGATTGGATCCACATCCTCTACCACTGGCCGCTTTACATGGACATTAGAAACATCCTGAGGGCACAAATTTCCAGGCTTTCGCCAGGGAATGAGACACTTAGCAGAATCCATCACCAATTTCAAAGCCTTCCAGCAGTTCTCAACTGAGCTATTTTCTAGAAGAAAACGACATTTGGCAAACCAACCAGTCACAAATTAAAATCAAGATATCTAGAATAACAGAGACCCTTTTTACCACTGTTTACTATGAAGAACCTAAATTATGGAACTTTAAGAATCTTCTGCCTTCAATTGTTAGGGAATCTCATGTCTCTAAAACACGAAAATAGTCACTCTCTCTTCCATCTTCCCACCCCACTTTTCATTTTTTTAAGTTAATTATAGTATTAACTTATTTTATTATTATTAATGTTTTTTCAAGTGTGTGTGTATATATATATATATATATACATATATATATATATATACACACACACACACACACACACACACACACACACACACACACACACACACACACACTTCTACTTGTTCGAACTTTTTTTGGTTTAGTTGCAGATTTTTACCTATTATTGGTGTTTTTCATATAAGTATTAGTGTTCATACAATTCTGGTAATCAAGCTAGCCCAATTTAGGTTATCTTGATTCCGCATGGACTATACATTTAAAAAAAAAGTAATAAATAATAATATATATTTTATTTATTTATTTTTTTTTTCTGCTGGTACTCTCAGCTTGGGCAGCTGCGTGTTCGGAAATTTGCTGGCACCCACTGGTTTAGCACTACCTCCAGTGGGTGCGGGATTTTGCCCTTCCTAGGGCAGACAAAGGTTGCAATGATCAACCTCCATGGGACTAGGGACATACTTAGTTGTGGCCCACCTCCTCGTGGTGTAGACGAGCACGAGGTAGGCTCTCCAGGAGATCCCGGTCTTCCCGGTGGCAAAAAATGTCCAGAAACAACTAATAACAATATAACAACACACAGACTACACAAACACACACACAAAAAAACAACACCTTGCTATCTACGTTTGAGACCGACTAACTTAGCCACGGAGTGAAAAAAAGCCCATTAAAGTTCCTCGCGTCATTAATGGGATTCAAACCTGGGCCTTTTCCACCCGGTGTGGGGAGGACGGTGACGATACCACTGTGCTACACGCGCAGACCCTACACACGTTTCTGGCCATTTTAGAGTCTTGTACCTTCACAGAGCACATTGGCCGAGCTGAACTAATGTTCCGGAGCCGCTGTACAGAAGATATTATCTATATAATATCTGTGTTTAGATACACCATAGACACTCTTAAAAAAAAAAACTACAAAGTAGTTGTTGTGGGCATCATTTGCTCTTTCTCATATTGTGCTCTGCCTTCACGACGAGTTGCCATGATACTACACTACCTCAAATAAGTAACGCTTCACTAATAGAGAAGACTATTGGTTACTTATTCTCAGTGAGTACCACCACCCAGACATGTTTCAAGGCTATTGGCCTATCTTCATCACTGGGTGGGCAACTCTTAAAGTATTATGCCATGTGCATTTAATTATTTTAAAGAAGATATTATGCATGTCATACATCATTGGGTCCCCTCATTCTCATTGAACACACCATCACCGCCAGACCCTACCTCTCATTGTTTCGGACTAATTTTGTCCAACATCCTACCGTGTATTCAGATGACAATGGACTCTATCAAAAATCCAACGCCGTGTCATAAAGCGAACCTGCATTGTGCAGGAATGGTTCGAGGATCGTGTCCAATCATTTCGTGTGCTGCCCTGGCCGCCAAATTCCCCAGACATCAATCCCATCGAACATTTGTGAGATACAGTGGAACGCAGCATCTGTCAGTCCACGTTAGTTCCTCATTCTGTTACCGAACTCCGCAATGCCCTCCTGTCCAGGTTGGTCGAGGATACCTGAGGTTATCTTCTGCGGTCTCGAGTTGATGTCAGGTCCGCTACTAGCGATTATCAAGGCGAAGGGAGCGACCCAACACGCTATTACATAGGTGATCAATAATATCTTGGCTCATGGATGTATAAGGACCACAGAAGATATATTTCTGATCCTTCTAGAGTTTAGTGAATTAGTGGAAACTCAATTGCACCATAAGAAATTCAAGTGCTATTTCTGCTTGTGGTATCGATGGACCAATATATATCGAGCCTTCTGGAAGGATTAGAAATATCAGATTGTGGACCATCTTTCTGCCACATAACCATCTTGGGGCGTTTCCCTTTGTGAATTAATTAATAAACTTCCACTCCACTACCCTGAGGGATTCAATATGCCGTACAGTATGCTTTGAAGATAGGTAAAAAGTTCAGTGGCACACGCACACACACGTTTCTGGCAGTCGTAGCCCGCAAAATGGCTAAGTGACGCAAGGAAGTGTTTTTTTTTTTTTTTTCCTTTTTTTGTATCCGCTTAAAATAATCATTGGATTACTACCAATTGTAATGTTCCAGTACCAAGAGAGTTCCAAGTACTTCACGAGGTCAAAATTTGGATCCAAACGTAGCCTTCTGTTCGATTCCAATTAGAACAAACAAGCAAAGATATAGGCAAAACAGAGTAACCATTTAAAATGAAACCCATGAAAACGTCAAATAACTTCCAGTAAAAGTGTGCTAGAAACACGAAATTTATAAGTAATATTCTTTATTCTGTGCATAATGTCACCACCTGTCGGCAACCTGGAAACTAGAAATGTGCGTGGGCACTTCAAGAAGTAAACTTAGCATTCATGGTTCATATTTTGCCTTTACAGTAACATGGTCTAACTCCTGGGACACAATACCACTAAGGAGGAGATTGTTAAAGTACAGTTTCAGCAAGATAGCGTAACAAGTTACACGTCATGTGCGCCTGTCATCAAGTTATCTGCCTTGTTTGATAATTCCAGAAAGGAATATGGCCACCACCCTCGCCAGATGTCGCCTTATTTTTGTGGGCTCTGTCAAAGATAATGCCAACAACAACGTACTTTAGAACAATTGAAAAGCAGCTTATCTAACATTGCTCCCAACACGTTGTAGGCAGTGTTTTCGAATATGCTTCTTTCTCAGTTATGTTGTGATCACGATAATGATCGTTTTTTTTTTTTTTTTTTTTTTTAACTAGTAAATTTCGTGTCTCCAGCACCCTTTTACTCGAAGTTATTAGTATTTCTAAGGGTAAATTAAAATTAAACCCACTGTATAGATATATATTAGATTATGAAGAAACTCTTCTTATTAACTTGGAATGAAATAAGTTTATTTCTATTTGCGAGATGTTTTCCCTTGTCATATTCCTAAAAATTCGAAAAGTCAGCGAATTAATATATAAACATGGACGTTCAAAATCAAAGTTTTAACTACTCCTGCAAGCACGCCGATTTAAAATACTTTGAATTAAACGCAAATTAAAATTTAATTTCTTTAAATTATTAAAAAATTATCAATTGGTGTGCATTGATAATTTTTTGCATTGATAATTCTTCAGGATCATTTCAGCCACCTCTTCCATTCGCAGTGAAATGGCCAATGACACTTGCATTCAGCACACATCGAATCACTTTCGGCAATGTTTTGAAATACTTTATTTTCAACTACCCATCCAGGGCGGCATTTACCATAAGGCGCAAGCTGACGCTATATTGGCATTGAAATGTGGATATAAACAAATTAAGGAGGCATTACTTGAACTATCCATTTCTCCTTATGAAAAACCTATTTCTAAATTAGAGAGCTCATCACTGGTTGAAAATTTTCACAATTTAGAAACAGCTATTTTATCAATTGGGTGGGACAAAATTTTACAACGAATAAATGGGACTAGTAAATCTCTACAAGATCCCGATATGGATTTGTACTGACTTGACCTTACCTTTTGGGGCCTCATAATTGTGTTGCGCCTAGGGCCAAAAGTGGAGGCCCTAGGCGCAACACAAATGCGGCTCTGTACCCATCCTTTAAATTTGATAATTTAAAATAACTTAAAATATATATTAACTGTCTTTTGCAGCAAGACAAATATCCCAGCCTCCTTCAGATGAATCCAAACTTGTGCAGAAATGACATCACCACCATCCTGGAGCAATCTTGGCAGCAGATGACGGACAAAGAAAAATTGCCTTACCTCTATCAGGCAGGAGAACTGCCTGTAGCAGTTCCAGACAGGGTAATGTATACCATATAAAATAGAAAAAATGAAAAAGAAATGTGTATATTTTACTTTACATTTTGCAGGTCTTGTGCAAGAAATTTGGCATCGAGATGTTTTCTGTAATGCAGAGGATTGTGCATTATGGTTGTACACTGTACCAATACCGCATTGTCCAGGTTTTGGCATTTCCGTGTTGGAGTGACAACAGTGATATAACGACTGTTGTTATTGTAGGGTTTTAGGAGCATCAGCAACTAAGGCCATATTGCTCCATGTATACTATCTATAAAAATTGCGTGTGTTCTAAGGTCGATTTTCTGTTTACTGGAAGAAAAATCCAAGTTACCGGGAGGAAAAACATGCTACCATAGCCCGAGGCCGACTAACTCAGCCTCGTTGTGAAAACGGTCCATAATTCTTCCCATCATCGACGGACTCGAACACCTCTTTTCACCCGGTGTGGGGAGGACGACGATCCTACCAAATCTGCTACCCAAGAGGACTAACGACAATTACATAGTAAAACAACTTCCATAAAAAAACATTTCACCCGAAAGCATTCTACAGTCAGAAACGGAATTGCAGTATGCTATGATGGCTTGGACAAATCAATCACTGCACAGAAGATGAACTATAGAACAGCTATGACTGGACGTAACAAAGCAGTTTTAGTCCAAATTCCACTTGTCTGAATTTCACATGAACAACTCATATAATCGTAATTCTCAATTTAATAAAATAGCATTTCTGCCCTAACTTTAGTTAGATTTATTAGCTTGCTTTTCTAGATACCATGAATCACGGTTATTTTCGAGTTTGAACTATTTCAGAAGGAAATGGTGGTGGCCATATCTCAGATGGAATATGGCCACCACCCAAGATTTGTCACCATTAGAATTCTTCCAATGCCAAAAATCAACAATCCACGTACTCTGGAAGAATTGAAAAGCAACGTATCCAACGTTATTTCCAACATCGCTACCAATACGCAGCAGGCAATGTTTTCGAACATGCTTTTTCTTTC
Source organism: Mastigoproctus giganteus (assembly GCF_048544385.1). Lineage (NCBI taxonomy): Eukaryota > Metazoa > Arthropoda > Arachnida > Uropygi > Thelyphonidae > Mastigoproctus > Mastigoproctus giganteus. Next base: position 210,685,990 of record NC_143578.1, on the reverse strand, counting down.
TCAGTTACGTTGTGTTTACTAAAAATTTCTTTTTCACTTAATTGTGATAATGCCGTGGCATCTTCTTTTGCTTACAAAAAGTCAAACCCATTTTGGAGAAAAGATATGTCTAAAACAGCAGTGTTTTAAGAGAACAGAGCTGTATATTGCCAACAAGAAGGAGGAAAATACAGCGGCTTAATGCAAATCTTATTTATTTTTTTTTTTTTACTTTTAAAAATTTAACTTAAGGTTATTTTATTTTAATTAGTATTGTGTGTGGCACAACATACAGACATGGAAAACATTTAAGGGAACAAAAATGGACCCAAATATAAAGTAGGTAACCTGGTTATCGCGATTCCTTTTTGACTGTCATTCTGCCTTTTAATAAACATTTTTTTGCGAATATTTTTCTTTATGGGAAATGAATATTACAAACGCTAGTTAATGTTGTCTTGGAGAGCATAAAAAGAAACTTGTTTTCATTTTAATTGTATTCTACTGCTGTTTTTCCTTTTCTGTACTGTCATGAATATATATTTATTTATTTTTTTCAAGCAAAAAAGCTGGTGCTTGAATTCTTTTATTCAAAAGAATTATTCACGGGTCTGTTAATCGTCAGAAACAGTCTAAAATTTACTTTCAGCTTTATATATATATATATATATATATATATATATATATAAAAACAGCTTCCCTAGTCAATTTTTAATAAAATCGGAGTGCACAGCTCGAGGGAAGTCTCTGCATAAGATATTTTAGCAAGCAGCAGCACGCAAAGATCGAATGAGGTAATTCGACGGGTTTTTTCTTCAATAAAGAATTCTAAAAATGCACCTAATATTTATTTAAAAGGTAAATATTGGAAAAAAGGGTTAAAATACATTCACCGGATTTTTTTGTACTGAGTAAGTGAAAACCTGATATTAATTCCCCCATTTTCTCTTACAGGGTATTTAAATCACCGGCGGAATTAACCTGTTAGCTCAATGTAAATGGCTTTAAACTTTAACTTAAGAGTAACTGAACAGACCCATTATCACATGGGGGTGGGCGGATCTGTTTGCAAATTTGCGTGGACATTGCCTCATCCATGCCTTTATGTGTATTAATGCTTTCTTAGAGATATTTGAGTAGCATTATGCCAAAAGAAGAGTTCAGTGTATTTTTTCGGCGAATTTGAATGGGAATGGATTATTGGGTTTTCTGAGATGGTTGTAAACAAAAATGTTGCTGGTCCTGCGGACCATGTAGAAACCCGTGTTCATCCTCTAGATTTTGGAACTGACAAACAAACATTGAATCGGTCGACTGACTATAAGACTACCGATTTCACACATTGCGCCGTAGGCCTGGATCAACAAGCACCATTATTGGATGCTGAGATGACTTGCAAGCAAACAACTTCACTAATGACACCTACACTACCAACAGTTAGAGTAGCCTTTAAATTACACGATCAGGAAATCAAAGATAAAGAAGAGCAATTGCCACACAAAACTGATTACAGGCTACATTAGCACTCTTGATTTCTGGAATATGCGGAGCCCTTGCAACAGCTGCAATCCGCTCCATGGTTCCGACAGTCCAGAACCCTGAGGCAGATTTCCGCCGATTTGTACGTGATAAAAAAATACAGAAAACAAATCCTAGCAAGCATACTATTGAAGAACCGAGTTTTGGTGTCATCATCATTATCAGCCATTTTCAATCCACTGCAGGATGAAGTTCCTTCTGTTTTGAGCACTGGCCATCCATTTACTACCCACAAAGTCATGAATTTCATCTATCCATCTCCGCCTTTGCCTTCCAGGTTTTCTTCTAGCTCCTCTTGGGTACCATTCTGTTATTTTCTTAGTCCATCTGTCATCATGTGTTCAAGCTATGTATCCTGCCCAAGACCATTTTAGTTCTTTAGTTTTGATAAGAATGTCCTTTACTTGAGTTTGCTGCCTAATCCATGTGTTTCTCTTCTTATCTATCAGTCTGATTCCCAATATAATTCGTTCCATTCTTCGCTGTGTTGTTCTCAACTTCTCTTCCATTCTTTTGGCGAGTGCCCAAGTTTCACTTCCATAAGTCATGGTGGAGGGTATACATTGGTTCATTATCTATGTTATTATGGAGGTCACATCATAGAGGTTCTATGTCATCATAGAGGTTACTAAAGATTAATTTTCCAGTTCTTTTCATTGTCTTCCGTAATTTCTACAGCTTCTTTGTGCCATTTCTATTTTTTTTTACTTGTGGCAATTCAACTTGATTATTAGCATTCAATTCATCGATTAACTTGTGTAACAAAACCATGTAATCAGGCGACAGCTTCTAACCTACCCTATAAATCATTTTTAAAATGTTCAATTTTAATCTTTACTCATAATACTTAACCTATATTTAAACCAGTTGATACACCAGCAGCCTTGCGGCTCGAGATTTCGATGCCAGCCCTTTAAAAATAAATTCTTTTACTGTATTTATATATTTTTAAATCGCTGGCTACTAGTCGTGCTAGGTGTTATTTCTAAAAATCAGTTAAAACTTGTAATTTGCAACCATTCAATGAAGAAGATTTTACTTTTTATTTCACCACCAACAAACCATTTCGAGAAGTCCGGATGAATTCTCACCATCTGTCACGCCACATACCTGTAACGCCATTGCGCTGCAATCAGCGTTTGCAGAGGAGCCAGAAAAAAAAATCTATTGCCACGATGCATTCCATTTCTGTTTGGGAGCTCTCACGTTGACATTCCAAATGACACTGGAATGAATTATACACTATCTGCTGGTTTCGTTCTTATACCATATCCCAGAAAGGCAGTATGTGCTTACATGCCGCACATAATCTGCGATACTGCCTCGCCCACAACATCATCCACTCGGTCCTCAACAGTGCGAGTCTAGGATATAGGATATTCACTTTCTCCTAAAGTTCAGCCAATGCAAACTGTTTCGTAGGCTGGAGGGACGCCCAAGAAAATTCCAGATGGCACTAATTTTTTTGTCCCTTCTTTCCATGATATACCCGTTTATATATTAAGAAGATGGAGTAATAATGAATCCCTTTCCGGAAGGACTGAGCTTTCTTTTCGTAGACAGACATATACACCAAACTTCTAACACATTTTTTGGTACTAATCCGAAGGAATCAATTCGGTTTGCTATTAGAATTAACGATAAAGACAAACGTACGTAGGACCAGACTGGAAAAGAAACAAAAGAAACAATGGATTCATTAAGTCTCACGCATTAATTATTTATTTTTATCTCAGGTCTACCTCCGAACTGATGACACTGCTCCAGGAATTCGAACCGGAGCAAATACCAAAGATAAAAATAAATATATACAAAAAAAAAAAGGGGGAATTTAAAATATGTGAGGTAGCGATTGCCAACTCATTTTTGTTAAGCACGTAAAATGAGATTTTCTTTTCTGATGTCAAACTAAAACTGTAGAGGCATCTACTGGTTATTTTTCTAATGACACACTTGATCTGGGCAGAGCCTGTTTTTCTGTGGAAAGTCATCAAAGAACCTAGCATAAATTACTGGCACCTGTTTCCTGGACAGATGCACTTAAGCGAGAGAAAAAGTGCAAGGAATATTTATAACGAGACAAGTCTAGCTTCTGGTTAGTTGCGAGACTTCTGAAACTGCTTGGGGAGAGTCTTATTCATGTGGTAATATATACGCTTCTCTTTCGGGAAATTAATAGATTTAGCATGTGTTAAATTTGTCGCGATCACGAGTAATGCTAGGGAATTCAACTTTTCGTAGATAAACTTAAGATTGGAATGAAGCATTAGGCGTGTCTAAACCTGGAGTTATATTACACCGTTCTAACGTACACCGAGAAATTTAAAGAGATGTGCAGTTTGAGAAGTTATTTTCTGTCTTTAAAGTTAAGAAATGAAATTCCTGAGAAGGAAAAGAACTTTCAAAGTTGTGAAATGAATTAAAATGGAGTTCTGATAACCTTGCCTCTATAATAAACTAAGAGATCTTTCTCCACCATAGAACTTTATCTTCACATCCTGAAAGAAGGGAAACTGGGGCAACCAACTTAAAAAAGCAGAGGAAAAGTTGGCTCTATTATCTAATTGTGATTAACTGTTCTACGGGATACCTCAAGATTCAGCGTGACTGCCAACTGTTCCATCTGTGAAGTTTAAATATTTCCGAATATGAAAACATGATTCCAAAAAACTAAATTATATACGTGTACTATGAATTTCTGTTCACGTGTATGTATATTATTAATATCAAGCACGTTATTATTGAATACCGAAATTTACTGCTGTTTCTCTGCTTTGATGTTGCCTGTCTGTAGTGTATTTAATATTTACTAGTTAAGATATTCCACATGTTTCTAATATTTAACATAATTTCTTCCAAACTTTACCAGCCTGTTAACAGTATCACGTGCCATCCATTAAATGGAATGAATATCTGCAATCCCCACATTGGCCAGACATTAGTATTAGGTACGTATTTTGTTTATTAATGCGTTCTTATTATTTTGATTGTACCTATTAATTAATGATGTGGAGCCAAAAAAACTTTACTTTTTTTGACAATATTAAATTACATTTGGAGGAGTGGATCAAAGAACTACTTTTTTAAGGGAGAGAAATTTAAAAAAAAGTTTGCCCATCATAGATTAAACCAAACTTAAATGAAAAATGACCTGCGCTGATGAATAGACAAGTTGTAACACCAAACCTACTGTTGTAAGAATGTCATGGAAATCACCAAAAACAAAACTATTGTAACCCTACACTTATTGGACGGAAAAGATGGAGCAAACCTCGATGTAAACCTCGATTTAGAAATGTTTTTCTGCAAGAGTATCCAAAACTTATTGAAAGTTACTGCTGAAGAGTGGCCAACTATTCTTGAGTGCTATTAACATCAAACATCCGTTGTTTTGACCAAAATTTGACAGTAAAAAACTTCTTTCCAACCCGACATTACAACCAACATATTAAAAGTAATAAATTTCCTTTTTATATTTTGAGACGGTCACACAAGGACACAGCAGTTTACAAGATGCAGAGTAAACGAACATTGAGAATCTATATCCTTCCCCCACTATAGTCCAAGAAGGGGGGAGGTAGATTCCTCCGTTTTATTTCATCGGCAATAAATAGTTATCACTCCTCCCAATGGACTTTTTGGCCATATTATTCATTGGTACAGAAAGTTTATCGCTACAGATTCACAAATTTAATTATTTTCGATTTAGCTCAAGGTGATAATTTTAAAAATAAATTCTCTCCTTAATTATATCTATCTTAACTTTAAAAAGGTTTCTTCTGGATTTTTAACACTAATTTATCTCTCATTTTTCCGGCACAGACGCATCCTGGTTGCCTGAGCCATCTCCAATGCCTCTATCGCAGTTTTTCTGTATTCCACCTGAAATGACCAACATGTTTATCCCTGAAGCCTGTGGCGATCTGCTAGCTCAAGCTGTTCAAGAAGCAGGAATCACAGAAGAAACATTACAACCAAATAATGATTCGACTCAGCCATCAGCTACAGTAGAGAACAGCCAGTGTAATACTCTCTCAAAGGATAACGTTGCCGTTCAAAGCAATACTCTTCCACGGAATGATGTAAATGCCACTCTACAGGGTGTGCTGCCAGAGAATGAAATTAATGAAACGTTGAATGACATTTTCCTGCAGGATGCTGCACAAACCACCCTGGATACCTTTTTACAAGATAATATTGGGACCACCCTGCAAGATCCTTTTTTACAGGATGAGTTAGCCAGTACTCTGCAGAATAACCTGTTAAGAAATGATATAGCCTCCCTGTCTGACAGCATGGGCCAAAGCATTCCGTGTAGCCCTCATCACGATACTGGAACCAGTGGCGAAATGGAAAGCCTCCCCTTTACAGAAGCGAGCATTGAGAACCATTCGAAGGAATGCGTAGATTCGCCTTCCAAATCTTCGGACAAAACCTACCATGCAAGATCACTGTCACCAAATGACATAGGTGCAGTTAAAACTAACAACAACCCACTAAGTGTGGTCGCTAATAACGAAGGCAAACTTATCAACGAAAAACCTGTTGCAGATCTTGAGAATCCACTTTCAAATGGAATGACGGAGCTTCAAGAAAATTACGTACTCCAACACCTTCTTTTTAATGACCAGAAGAGTGTACTAGACAATGCCTGCGAAATCAGTAAGTTGCTAGGAGATTCCATAAACCAACTTCCCGTTTCTGGTATCAGTGATGGCACAGAAGGCACGTTACCACTGCCCAAATTTTCAACATTAATTCAACCACAAGAGAATATGGTCCTTTCATGAGAATGACCTGTTATCATTGATTGGTGATTTCTGTAAATAGTCCTCACTCATTTTAGAAACAAATTTGTCGCACACTTTTTTTTTTTGTTTTAATTTTCTTGCCATACAAGTTAACTGAATCATGAAACCTTCATGTACAACTAAACATGTCGATCGTTTTCCAAATTGTAAGCTTTGTATCTCTGGTAAAAGTTGTGATTAAACTGTGACGTTATTTTTAAATTGTGCAGATACCTTTTTTGGCGTTTATATGTAGTGGCCTGCAATCTCATGAGAACAGCCAGGATTCAGCTAACATAATGGAATGACCAATCAGCAGAAATGTCGAAGTGCAAACGGAGAAGAAGTAAAGTTCATCACATCGTGTATCAGACCCAATTTCTTTGTCACTTGTACACCTACACAGAAGTCTTCATCCAGTAATGGCTTTAATTTTAGTCTTTGTTTTTAAGAGGAATTCGCCTCTTGGCATACCTTTTAATAATTCAGACTTCATTTGTGTTTACTATCGCCAGTCTCTACAGTAACTGCTGATCACTGAGGACGTTTGGAACTGTGTAGGTTGCCTTATATATAAATAGAGCGCTATCTTCACCGAACTTTCTTTGCTTTCATCCGGAGTCACTTTTCTATATTAATGCTTCAACTCAAGTTCTACAGTACAAGAAAATTTTTGATATTTAGCGTGACGTAGTTCATCGAAACAGTACAAATTATACACTGCCCTGCCATTAATATTCGGACACCTGCACATCTACAAATAACCTTTATTTACAGGAAAAGTAATAAAACGTATACGGAGAAAGCTTCAGCCTTTATGACATCCTCTACTCCCTGTGTAACACTCTCCACCAGTTTTTCGTTATTGCAGATATTTTCCGCCATTGGGTCTTTAAACCAGTTCAGCTCTGTTTTTTTATTTAATTTTATTTTTGGACAGTCTTCTCACACGCATCTGATGATCCAATCAATTCATCCCAGTGGTTCTCTATAGCATAGAGGTCAGGCTTCTGGACTGGCCAGTACAACTTTTCTACGCTCATATCATCAAAGCAGTCCGGCACAAAGCAAGCAATATCACATGGAGCATTATCCTGCTGATGCCTTCCCCGATGTGCTGCCACACAAACAATGGTATCAGGCCAAACCATGAAAAACAGCTGCAGTCCGTCACGCTGCCTCCACCAAACTTCATTGTCGAGACGATACAGTCCGGCAGGTAGTTTTGACACCTAGGCACGTTAAAAAATTTTTAAATTTAAAAAAAAAAATTTTGTTAAAAATTGTTTAACAAAGCCGAAATTCTTATATTTACCAATTTGGAAACTTTCAAGTTCAGGAACACCTTTAAATGTTTCATTCATTGGGTTGGTTACAATGAACTCAAACTCTGAATTAATCGAGGTGCCTTCCCGACTTATTTTTAATAACTTCTGAATTTATGAAATCGCTATAAATGTAAAAACGTTGCTTTAAAAGGAAGAAAGGTATTTCGGGACACCTCTTTGGAGTGAATGGACAGCAAAACGTTCGCACCGCCAAAGAAAAAGGATTGACGGATTTACCTGAAAGTTGCTAAAAACGGCTAGTTTCTAACTTCAAGCTGGTTGCACTTGTTGGTTCTCAGACGAAATATTCTGTAGAAACACTATCAGTGGTTGGACTACGAGGAAGAAAGGATACTGGATGCTGTTCTTGGTATGTGATTATGAGACCGACTAACCCAGCCATGTTCCCCTTGGATATTATCCACAGGCACTGGGCAAAAGTAAATGACTATTTGAGACTTATTCAGTTTATATCAGTTTGATGACTGACTGGCTCTCTACTACGGAGCCGAGACGAAGCAGCACCCGGATTGCGAATTAGAAATGTCCCTCCCCCACCGCTAACCCCCAACTAACTGTCATATAAACTTTAACTCCATAACTGAGTTAGTCGGTCTCAGACGTGGACGGCAAGGTTTTCTTGGTCCCCTGAAACTGTAGTTTTTCGTTTTTTTCAAATCGACTATTTATTCTTTTATTATTGTGCCTCTTCCAACCATGCACCCAAGACAAGTGCCTCGTTTGTTACACCCTTATTCCGACGCTACCACACCAAGAAAACTGACCACTAGACATTCGGATAATATAATGTAATAGAAAAGTTGGAGATTATATAAACACATATAACTTATTATCTTTTCTATACATTAAAATAAATTTTCCTCCTAGTGATATTTATTCAGCCAATGGGAGAAGATGGATGTGGATTACGTTGTAATACGTAACAAATACTAAAATATGTAACAGAAGCTTGCTTTACTGTTGTAAAACTTACGGATTGTACTGTTTTAGCGTGATCATGCTAGATAAACCTCGTGCACGCGCTTTGTTTATCTAGATTCTAGAATGATCACGCGCTACCATTCTTGATTGTCATATGTAACGTATTTATGTATCCATAGCTGAAGAAGAAGAGACACACACAGTGTCGAAAGCTTCTGTATTTTATTTTATTAAAAGAAGCGAGCACAGCCCCCTAATAATAATAATAATTATTATTATTATTATATAAATCGTATTGTCTGGTTGGTCTGTTTTCTTGGTGTTCAATGTACATCTTCAATCTGGATCATGCAGTTTGCGAAATGTTATACCTTGCTAATAATAGATGGCAGCACTGTATATGGAGCCGAGAGTTAGTTTCGTTATAGAGCAACTGGTCAGGGTAATAATCACCATTAACCTCATTATTTAATCCCATATAGTAATGTAATATAAATTACAATGATTTTTAATGAGTTCATTTTTAAATAAACTCATTAAATAACTAATTTTTAAATACCTCATTAAAATAAGATGTGCAGTAACTGATGCGTTTGCGTACATGACTGACATTGTAAATCAGGATATAAGCACAACAATGCTGTCTGCAATTCTGTTTAGACATTACAGGAACAACTGTATTATGAAAGCGTTGTGGATTAATGAGAGGAAGTTTTCTCACAGCTCCGACTGCTCTAGCTAAAAGAGGGATTTATTTTATAAAGATGGAATTCACTTGAATGGGAGAAGTGAACGAGTCTTTGCTGATGCTATAGAAAACAACTTAAGGGTTCAAGAATAGGAAAGTATCTGGTAAAACTCACTTTTGTCACTTGTCATTCGTTTAGAGGTAGGTCTGGGTTCGAATCGCGTCATAGACTGGAAGTGTTTCCAAACACCTCTTCAATCGGAGCCGTGGTTAGCCGATTATACTCGATAAGGGGCGGAGTTTTGATCCGTAAGTTCCGGGATTTTCTGCCCGAAAAACATGCAAATCGATTCCATGAATGCAAACGTGTAAAACACAGTACTGTACAGATAAGGCTATTGCCTCATTTTGTACAATGTTTTTTTTTCTTTTTTTTTTTTTTTTTTACATGAGCTAATCGAAGCTAAATGCTGACATACAGTAATACAAAAAGAATTTTTCGCTATATATTTTTTTTGTTCATTGTATATGGAGAAAAAAGTACTTGGATGCTAACTATTGGATAGACCCACCAACAACGATTTCTCTTTCGCGATGCCATTTTTGAACAGATGCAGAGTGCTGACACAATCGATCTGAATAAAATCACTTTTGGGACTGACAAAAGCGCCCGTGTAATTTGAGTACGTCGTATTACACGACACGTTTGAGATGCTTCGGTTTGCGTTTTGAATGCTCGCGTAATTTCACTAACTTGAATATGAATAACATCGTAGTGCTTGAAAATATTTTAGCGGCGTAGTCAGGCGAAAATTATCACCTAATTTAAATAAAAAAAAAAGTCAAGTAATAAACAGCTTAAAGTGTAAATTACAAAATAAATTTCATACGAAACCTAAAAATTACTAGAATACTGTACCCGGTTTAAACAAAAAACAACTTAATCGATACTCTTAGCAAAGCTAAAAGTATCAATAAAACAGGATATAAGCACAATAGGTGCAGAAGTACACGCGTTTGAGTAACCGTGGTTCAAGCCCACATGACTACTAAACAATATTCTTGTATTCTCTCCTCTCAATTTGTGATAGTCCGAGTATAAACAGAAAATTTGTTAATTTACCAGCAGTTTGGTAGGTATAAAAATTTAAACAGGTCACAACAGGAGGAAAGCTGATCTCGGATCACATTCGAATAAGATTTTTCAAAATGTCTTCCAAAATTTATATTTCGATAATGGTAAAAATTCTGACTGAAATTGTAAAAGTTAGAATTAAATTCTGAAATCCTAAAACCGAAACAAAATTAATTCGTGTATTATATTCATATTAATTTGGCGTCGCTCACCAGCATTAATGATTAACTCAAGTCCAGATTCCAGATGGATATATTGGTGTATGTGGCAAAGAAATACGGCAATGTTTCTGTAAAGCATCACTTCTACAGATTTTCTACATTCCTTCCAGCGCCTTTGTCAAGAACAAGTACTGGAAGACAGCTCCCGTTATGCTGAAGACTGCCCCCAGATAATTTCACCAATTCAGATAGACTTCAGACTGGTGAAACGTAATAAAAAGTCCGAATTATACAAGCAAATTTATTCACAACCCAGCAACTTGCATTAATCTAGATGGTATTAGGGCACAAATATAACCAAAAGGAAAAAAATCCTTATAAAAATGTTTTTCCAATTCTTTATCAGCAGTTTGGATAAGATCGAGGAAACTGCCTTCGGGTAGTTGAATTTTTTCTTCAACTTCCCTTTCACCTACTGGTTTTTTTTTTTTTTTTTTTTCCCCTTGAAATTCTGTTGCTATTTCATCATCTGTCGACGTCCTTATCATTACCAACCCAAATATCCTTTTCGCCACTGTTGTGCAATACAGTTTGATGTTTCATCTTAAATAAGGGAAGGCTGCATTTGGCCGATCTCAGGAGGAGGGAACAGGATTTTTCCGGTTTTTCCTCTAGCATGCAAATCGGTCCCTGAACACATTTGTTTGAATATAGACAAAAGTAGCAGCAATACTTTCGAGTGTTTTATTTACTTGAACTGTCGATTTTATTCATTAAAATTTTCTTTTTATTAAAAATTACTTCCATAGGTTTTCGTTCTAGGATTTTTTTTTAATTGGACATGATACACTTATATTTCCCTTCACAACTGCTCATGACTCTATTCTCACCTAACTCATGGTAGAAATTTTGGCAATAAAAATGAAATCAATAACAAGCAGATCGGTTGTTTGCGGATTACAAGCAAAGAATTCATCAAGGCGCACAAATTGAAAATTTTGAATGTAAACTTGTTTAAATTACTGAATAATAAGTGCAGAGACTACGTTCTGTCTGAAGATGCACTTTACCACCCTGATTTCTCCATCAATGTTTTCTTTGTATGCGCGAACGTAGAGAGTTACAGTATTGTGTCAGTCGCCGACGGCAGCAGGTCATTTGTCGTGTGGAAGGTTATACAGGAGCCTGATTTTTATTAATGACCCGGATTTTGTTGGATTACCGAATGCTCCATAACGTTCCTGTAAGACTAACTCATTCACGGACAGAAATCTGTCATCCTTCATCTCTCGCTATTCGAGAATTAGTTTCTACTCAAAAATTAATTTATTTGGCAGCGTTTAACAAGTATCTACAATACCACTAAGCTCTAGATGAGTTTTATCGATTTTGAGGGCGCTGGAAATGTGTCCAGAACAAATCAAAGTTACATAAGTTCCAAGAAACAACTACTTTCACCACCGAGTTGTACTTTCTGTACGCATCACAGTTGAGTTTTGTATATAAAAATTGGTATTCTTATTACCAATACTAAAATGCAATGATATTTCACGTAAAAGTTGCACCAATTCAAAGTACGGATCCCTTAAACTTGCAAATGTATATTCAAATATTTCTAATCTTAAGTTTGTCAAAAGTTCTGTGTCAACGTTTCCATTATTCCAGAAGCAAAAGCTGAAGAATCTCCAAACACCACCCGCTATGGTATTAGGGGAGCCTTTATATTATCATATGAAAAGGGTTGTTCCGGCAGACAGCAGCGTTTCATTTGGTTGAAACAGTCTCCGCTTTACAAAAGTCACGTGCGTTTCCGTCTCACTTTAATTGCATACATCCGGGCAGCAAGTTCTTTAGTTTGTCTGCTTAGTGATGGCTTTCTACTGAGTAAGCATGCAGCAAATCCAGATCAAACGGAAATCTCCACTAGAGGACTCTGTAAATTTCAGGTTCAAATCAAAAAATAAATACTGCTTAGATTACTAAAAGTGTGTTGGAGCTATATTACAAAAGTGGTATTGATTTCAACGTCGAAGTACATGGAAGGAATAAAACTATGCTGCAAACGTTCGTCCTCGTAAAGACTTAGAGTCCATTCTAATTTCCACTTTTCTTATTCATAACAATAATTACGGATGGCAAAGCACATAAGAGAATACCAAATAAACTTAGAAAATAAGGTATAAATGAAACAGCAGAATGCGGATGCACACAACAGAAAGTGTCATTTACTCATAATAGGGAAATAACGTGGATAAATATTGAGGTAAAAAGGCCACAATCTTTATCCATGAATAAATGTTTTGGAACAGCCAGAGCATCCTTCCTTCCACTACCTATTTGCATACATTAAAGCGAGAAAGGTGGAATTCAACACGTATTTTTGAACCAAACCAGTTTATCATCTATGAAATTTAAAAAGTTAAAGTAAAACAGAACTGTAAGAACATAACTAGTTTTTCCATACAGATCAGATTTTAATACTGTAGAGTTTCCTGTGCAGACTTTGTAGATCTTCAATGCAGCATGCAATTTCACGGGACATTTTCCATCAATTTGTGACACCAAACGATGGAAATATTTCTCCATCCTCCTTGAACAGTTTTCAATAAGGAAAGTGATGTTAGCTTTTGTGGACAAATCACCACGCGTCTTTCGAAGTCATCACACTGTTCTTTTGGACTTAGTTCGGGAACAAAACCAAACCAGACAGTTCAACAGAACAATTCCGTTGAATGGTGTGACAAGATCGCTGCAGAGATTCTTTTCGATAAGTTTCTTTGAACATGCACAAAACAAATTTCTTCTTATACTTTGTCCGGCAAGCCACTGGCTAGAAATCTTATATTGTTTAAGGCAGCCAATGTAACAACGTCACAGCATTAGCAAAGGGCCATGTATATTTTGTGGTAGTGTGTGAATTTGAACTCAAAGCATGCCTGTCATTGGTATGCATGGAAGACGGGAGCTCTCTCATGTCTTATTACATCAGTGGATGTGCATTAACTTTCATTATGAAAGGTGGGTGTATGCGGCAGTTTATCCGGGAGCCCCTATTGAAGCAATACTGTGTGAATATTGAAATGCACAGAAATCCAGTGTCATTTGGACGTGGACGCTGTCTACACGTCCAAATTACACTGCCTTCTATAATATTTGCATTTTATGCAAATATTGTAGAGGGCAGTACAGTCCTAATACATTTTGTAAAATAATGCGTTCGTTCAGTTATCGGCTTGTGAAAAACAAATCCCGGAAGGATTTGTTGTTGACATGCCTGAAAGATTCACTGTTTGCAAAAGAACTGCCACTTTCCCCTATAGGTCACCACATAAGCGACGCGACTGCTCCAAGTTACACCCAATCAGCAGAAATAGTGTGAATGTAAAGTGCAAACACTAGACCGTCTTGTGGAGAACTTTTAATAAAATTTCATCTCCTTAATCAGTGACTTTGTTATCTTTGTCATTCGCCACCTACCTACGCAAAAGTTGTTCAATTTTCAACTGAGTACTATCTTTCATTTTAGGACTGTTGTGCGAAAAAAAAAAGTTGTTTTTTTCTTGTATGTTTTAATAGCTTAGCTGATTAATCTCATGTCAATTTAGATTTCGTTCTGTTTACCTTCGGAAGTCTGCTGGAATTTTTGTGAGGACAGCAGGAACCTCTGCAATCAATAACAGCCATCCTGTTGCGATGCTTACAAGAGCATAAATGTGGATAGTTCGGGTAGACCATTATCTGTCGCTCATTCAGAATGTTTGTTCAGAAGAGTGTGTAGATTGTCTTGTAGATAAGTGGTACAAGATGTTCGTACAGCGGATTTGTTTGGATTTTTTATCGCTTTCCACGTGTTAGCAGCAGTTACAGAAAGTTGGAGTTTTGTTGATCGAAAATGAAAAGATTTTTCCAACCAAATAAAGTTTATTAGTTATAAAGAACCAAAATCCTTACATCTGGGAATCTGTAATTTAAGTTGTTCTTTAAGTAACGCGGGTAAATCGAAATGGAGAACGGCAGCAAAAATTTTAAGCTCTTCAATAACCCACGTAGAGTAAATGTCTCAGACGTTCCATGGCACTTCAGCTATCGCGTCTGCAGTGACTGAATTTGTTCTTATTGTAAGGACATCTGGAACGTTTGCATTTCTGTAATGGATGTTTATTACCAGGGAACCGACCATGGATGTTCTGATGCAAAATACAAGTATAAAGACAAGGTTCAGCCGAAAACATAAAAAAAAAGTGAAACTTAAAGATGTTGCGGTGAGAACTTTCAAATTGGCAGATACCACCGTGATGAAGTTGTCACTGTGGTTACCCAAAACTTTGAGTGTTACTCTTTTCTTAGAAAGTGTCAGTACTCACTTAAAATGATGCATGGGTACGGATTTCCTAGTATTATTAAGACGAGCAGTTGAGCCTTATCTTTGCAGATTCCATGCCTCTGTGCTTCTCTCGGTGAATATCGGCATTAGCTGTTGATCATTAATTTCGTTTTTAATATTTTTTACTTCAGCTTTTTTTCCCCTCCAGTCTGATTTATTTTAAATGCTTGGTTGCAGGAGCATCCCTCAAGTATAACTTGCATTTTATACATTAGTTATTTTGACTCGGAGTTACGTTTTCCGTTCTTGCTAAAAGCAAATTTATCAAACAGACGCTGTCGAGTGGGTGAACTTTCGAATTATGTAGCTCGAATTCTCCTCAGATCATGAAATTCAGTTAAGACAGATTCCAGAAAACAAAGTTCGAGCCAAAAAGAGACATTATGCTGCAATATTATGTCGCAACACAAACAAGTTTAGGGCTCCTTTATTAAGCCACAAGTATTAGACTGGTCGATTCAATATGTTTACATCTATAGTGTCTGCACGAAAGCCACTATGCTCGAGAAAATCTATTAAAATTGCTTGCGACAGAGTGACCAATGCAATTCAGCTGCAAAAGGAGTACTTTATCATTCACAACCACCACATCTTAAGAAATCTAACTTCTTGCCAGTGTAACGCAGCCAATTCAAATACAAAAACTGCGTCGAAACGACTTGCCAACAGCGATATAATCTACTTTGGCCACTCTTCGGATACAATGCTCAAACGATGTCTAAGAAGGATAATACATCGTCGAAAATGAATGCTTCTGGAAGGAACAACTGCAAGGGCAGCTAAGAAAAATAAAATGTTTTTTTGGGAGGGCACCCAAAAAAAAAAAAAAACATTTTATTTTTCTACAATATATGTATCTGTCAGTCTTGGCGATGAATAACTTCACAATAAAATTAACTTTTATATATTTCAAGTCTATTATTGTACAATATTTTGATTAGAAATCTTGTATTCTTTGGCTTAAATTTTAACTTTCTAGAAGAAGTATCGTATTTATCCAAGTACCTGAGGGTGTTCATCCGAAAATCAGAATAAAACGCACAGCCCAATTTTTGATTTTAAAATTAAAGTTTCGATATTTGTGGTTTGGAGTGTCCACCTACATTAGCTAATGCATGCAGATGTTAATGCCTACGAGAGTTTTAACGTAACTTTTCGTAAAAAAACACAAATGGTTTAAAAATAAATTGTGGGGGGAAACAACTTTGTAAAGTGCAGCGTAAAAGTGTACAGTGCACAGCACAATTATGTAGAACAAGAATATCTGTAGATGTAAGAGTTCCAGACTAAACCTTTCACAGCAAGTATTCCATCTTCCGACAAATTACCCGTTAATCCATCCGAGCAGGTCACCAATCCCATAGGTAGGGATCTTAGTTCAGAATAGGAGTACGCGCTGAGTAAAAGGCCTTTGGAGATCATCGTAAATAACTTACACAGTGCCAGGGTCTGTCCAAAACACCCATGGTCTCGCTCCAAAAGACAGCAACATTTGTGATAGATAATGTTTTGTTAGCAAAGTCACATAATAACTTTGCCATGATCAATGCAGTAGTTTTCACTAATTCGAGGAGGCCCTGTAAGTAGGTGTCCTAGAAAGATAAGAGTGAAAGGCCTGAGCTTGCTTGTCCATTCAAAGAAGGGAATTATCGTTTTGAATTACTAACTCCGAACGAGATTCCAGAACCGTCTGGTTGGTTGTTGTATGGTTTCAGGAGCACCAGGAACTTAGGTCGTATTGCACGTGTATAATGTCTATAAACTGCGTATTCTGTGGTCGATTTGCAGTTTTCTGGAAGAAAAACCCGAGTTTCCGGGAGAAAAATCATGCTACCTTCGCATGAGATCGATTAACTCAGCCACATTGTGAAAAAGGCCCATAAAAATTCCTCGCGTCATTCACAAGATTCGAACTCAGGTCTTTTCCATCCGGTATGGGGAGGACGGCGATTCTCCCGACTGTACTATCCCGAGGGCCCTAGGTCAGGCTTCAAATTGAGATACAATTGTTGCACTAGATTGGATGTGGTTGAAATAACTATCGTTGGAAATTTTTATGCTTAACTTTAATTGTCTACAAACCATGGTGAAGGCATTGTAGTCAGTGGGTTCCGTAGGTCCAGTGGGGCTATTTTCTGGAGCCAATCCATAGCGAAAATGTTTATGATACGAAAAGGATCTAATTGGATCTGTTTAGAATTTGTGTATATAAAGCCGAGACTCCTAAAATGCTCTCTATAACAATTATCAATCCACTGGTAGTCAGAGCAAAAATATGCGTTAATATTTAATACTTTGTGACCAATTTTAACACAGCGACGTCACTCGATGCATTTCCAACAAGTTGGAAAACACAAATACTTAATGTTTACATCTGCAAGGTATCAAAAGCACTACAAAAATAACCAGTTGAAATCCTTTTACAGAAGGGGAAATAATTAGGAAACCATGTCACCAAATTGCATTTGCTGCATCATTAGATTCTATGTTCTGTTGAGTAGGGATGAAATGCTCTATTCCCTGCTTTTGAAGTTAGATTACATCCTACATTTTTTTTTCCAGTGGGTTGTTTTGGACTTACAAATGATGTCGCGAATATTTTAAATAATTACCTCCCACCGGATCAAGAGCGAATTATTTTATTCACATAATAGGATTATTCTTTATCAAAAATACATGAAAGAACTTAAAGGGATTTTTGTAGGTGTGTTGTTTAAGAGAACACTTTTACAGCGCTTTAACGTGAATCTTTTGTCATTTAATATTGAAGTACGAGTCAAGTGGTTGGTAAACACTTGCTGTTCTTTCCACGACAGCTGAAGTTGCTAAAAATCTTTTTTTCACATCTAATAATCAAAATAAGGTTTGTCCTCCGAGAATCGATAAAAAGAACTCGCGTTGCAAATTCATTAATATTCTCCCTCCTTTTATGAATTTTCATAAATCGTAGCTTGTCTCGTGTGCTTTGGTTAATTCGCTTTCTGTCACCTAGGTGAGGCTTCGTAAAATATCAGCTCACATTCCACTCAGGTTTATGACTAAATCATGCATGGGTTTTTATAAATGACGCTAGATAACCTAAATTCTCTCGCGGTTATATGGATGGATACTAGTTTTCTGCTCTCTCTCTCCCAAGTCCTTCGACTCGTCTAATCAAATTTCGAGATCCATTTATTTGCTGGCGTATATAGTGTGCATTCATTATTCTTTATTAAGTTTTAATTTAAGTGGACAGCGAAAAGACAACACTAATACCTAAAACAATACACTCAAGTCGGAAAAAGACCAACATATGCAATTTCTCTGCCCTGCCATATAATGGTAGATATGGTTAGTTACGTGGTCATAGACCTTATATCTTCGCGGCTAGCACAGAGGTCATAGTCGCCGACCTTCTACACCGCGTGTAAAACGCTTGGATTCGAATCCAGTCTCCACTGGAGAAGGATCCTCAAATAATTAGGAACTACATTAGAACAGTAATTTATACTCCACTTCTCTATGCCGCTGAAGTATGGGCATCAGCAGCTACTACAACGAAGCAATCATTACTGCACAATTCTGGCTCCTTAAATGGGCTAACCGGAAAGCTTGTCTCCCACCACAGGACAGAACTACAATCTTAACTACTTCAATGAGGATACTTCTTTGGTAACTGGTAGCCACAATTAAAATAATAAGGACCACCGTCCATTTGGGATTCGTGTTACTGGCAAATACCCAAGCCAGACCTTCGGTCAACCCCGATGCTCTGCTCGAAACATCGGAGAAGTCATATCCCAAATTAAATGCTACTGGAAGTACAGCATTTCGATGCCGACCTGAATTTTATAGGAAAGAAGTCTTAATAAGCTCGCTCGAATCCAAGAAGTCAATAAGAACAAGCTTGTGCTCCTCTCGATACCGTCTATCAAGCTCTCCTTGCTATGACAAAATTCGTTTGTTACTTGTGGGGAGGATGGGGTAAGCTCACCACATGCATGCTCTTGTAAACAAGAGCGCATCGATGCGTATCCATATATGAATGCCATTCATGTATATTGTATATATTGTAAATATAAACTTACTTGATGTAGCATTGTAAGTACAGTTAATACTTTCATCATGTGAGGTATTGTCATAGCATATTACAAGAGGAGTCTGTCAGTAGCATGGTCTGATGATGGGTATCGGTAAGACGCCCGAAACGTCATCTTAATGTATAGTAGTTTAGGCGAATAGCTTAATAAACTATATTATTAATCTCACGTGGTATATGAGTGGTATTAAATATAGTAATAATCTTAATATAACATTTTTATTTTATTTTTTCCCTTTTATATCGTGTGTACATAATTAATTATTTAATTCTGATATGAACCCCTGGCTTTTGGCCGCACGGGACAATTGCAACTATCTACATTGTATTTATCTAGTTGCAATAAATATTCTCTCTCTCTCTCTCAATTTATGGGCTTTTCACATCATTGCCTTAACAGCTAGCGATGAGCATAAATGAATAGTCATCAAGGTATTGCGATAATCAAAATATTCATTCTTTTAAAATCGTCAAGTGCAGTCGAAATTTTAATGACAGTGAGAGTATCACTCATATTTCGAATGATAATTTTAAAAAGAAACATATATAAAAATCTTCATGAAAAAGAATTAGAAAAGTCGATTAGAAAGAATTAAAAAGAATTAGAAAAGTCGAAGAAAATTGAAGGTACATATAAACTTATGATAATTAATACAGCGTTAAAAGCTGTATTAATTATCGTAAAAATACTCGAAAGAAGTTTTCTTCAACAAAAAAAAAAAAGAATATTTTGTAAATGTTTGGAAGAATAATATTTAATTTTGAAAAACAAAACTAGAAACTTCACAAAAACTGTGAATGCTGGAAAACTTTCTCCCACATATTCGATTATCAAATAACCGGAGTTAACTTCAATATTGTACTCAACAAGTATTTACCATGGCTGCCCATCACGTGAATACCATGTTATATTAACGGGGTGCAAGGGAGGGCATTGGTTAACTTACTGACATGGTACCAAAAAAAAAAAAAAAAAAAAATCTAGAAAAGTATTCTAAGTCCGAAATTGCAGCACTTATTTACATACTAAGTTCTTTCCAAATTTATCCCAATATTTCTCTGGGGTAAAGGGGGAACTAGGAGGACTACTGAATCTTGATTAGTCCTAAAAGCTTCTAAGGGACTAACATAAAACACATGCTGACAGTTTGATGATGATCTGACTTTTCCTTCTCAAATAATGCTCTGCATCCGAAACGAATACATAATTCTACTGTATAGGGGAGAACTGATGGGAGGCATGGAATCGATCTTAAAACCTTTCCAAGAACTAAAACAGCATATTCTGAAAACTTGGTATTAATTTGACTTTTTTTTTTTTTTTTTTTTTTTTTTGTAGGGCACTGCCAGAAAATTTGAAACAGCCTTCGATTTATATACAAAAATAACTCGAAATTTTACGTGGGGAGGGAAATACCCAATTTCTTTTCGTTCAATTTTATTGAACGAAATATTTATTGAATGAAATTTGGGATGGATCGACTAATCTTTCCAAAACACTCAAATATAAAATATCATCGAAATCCGTCTATTGGGAATCGAGTTGTTACATGCGGACGGACATACAGATGAACAGACAGGGTGAAGACGGTAGGAGTTTTTATCACGCGTCTAAAAAACACGATCGGATAAGCTATACGTAAGAAAACTAATGCCGACAAGTGTTTATTATGCGCACTGTAATGATGTGTTTCGTTTATAAAGTTATATTCGATACGCAAACCGTAAATAAAAATTTTACGTGACTTCGAATAATTTTATTCAAACAAGGGTTAACAAATAATAATAATAATAATCGTTCTGATGTCCCTGGAGAGAAATAATCGTTACTAACCGAGATGTTGACGAAGCAAATCTATTCACCATAATCGAATGAATCTATTAAAACCTACCTTTTGATTGATGCCTATTAGCCGTTAGTAATCACTAATAATTCGAATAATGAGTATAATCGAATGAATGGAACCCTGATTTTCCATAATCGAATCGCTCATCACTATTAGCAGTCCAAATTAGGTGAAAGCCGTTTCTAGGAGTTGGTAATGCAGTACATCGTCCCAGTCTGTCCAATGCATTCTGTTCGCTTCAGGTCGAAGTAAAGTGGAGACCAGTTCATTCTTTCGATTTTGTTATCTGCAAGGAATCGTTCAATCCGGGTGATCTTGGCAAGGAGCGTTGTCTCCCCCCCCCCAGGAAACTATTTTCATCAAGCTCTTTCATCCCACTATCTTCTTGTTTTCAGAAGTCATGGAAAGTCGCGGCAGTCCACATCACGAATTCCATATTTCTAAACTGGGCAACTGCTCTTCGGATTCGCGTGTGTTAATTAGTTGGACGGAACCAGGATTCCTCTGAGCACTGGTGCAAGGCCCATACCTTCATGGATCTGTTTTCTGTATTATGTCCACTGTGGTATTATTACGTGGGATGCACACCTTGGGTCTGCCTGCCAACAGGTCACGGATTCATGCAACTGTTTTAAGTACATAGGAATGGAAGAAAGGCGACTTCTTATAGCTGAGTTGAGCTGCCAAGACTAGAGCACGTGGTGTTATCCCGTGATAATGGTTTGGACATTCAGTTCATGACACTCGAGGTTTGCTGCGGTTCACGCTCAGTTGTGGCCCGCCTCCTCGCGATGTAGACGGGTATCAGGATGCACCTCTCGGGTGCTTGTTTCTTCATGATAGCAAAGCGGTCAGAAACAACTAAACAACATAACAAAAAACACATGCACGGTCAAACTTAGCATTACACACATTTCTGGCCTTTCTGCAGAGTTTTTGTAACATCACAGTATAGCACGGCGGAGTTGAACTAGCGTTTGGGAGCCGCCTTAGATAAGATACTATACATGTCTACACCCCATTAACCCCGCGGTTATAGGGGAAACCATGGAGACCGCCATACAAACGCAAATACCTTGAATCCCATTAACCCAAAACCACCGCAGAGCTCGTCGAAACTGGTGCCATGAATATGTGACTTGGAACCCTGACAAATGGAGTACAGTTCCGTTCTCTGATGAGTCCTGTTTTAGCCTACAAGCAGATTCTAGACGTTATTTCATCTAGAGAACGACGATGAATGCGGTACCATCCCTCCAACATCAGAGAAAGGGGCACTTACAGTGGGGAAGGTGTTCTCGTGTGGAGCAGAATAATGATCAACGGCCGCACTCCTCTTCATTTTTTGTTAGGGGTACCGAGAACAAATCCTCGGTACCCCTAACAAAAGATTTTATTCTCATGCACGACAACGCCACTGCATATACAGCTAAAGTGGTGGAGGAATATCTTGAAACTGAAAATGTATAGTATGTTATGTAGGACGTCAGTTCATGAAGATATCCAACGACTGTCGTGGCCAGCACGATCTTCAGACTTGAACCCGATCGAACATGTGTGGAGTTGGGTGTCCGGGCAATGCGACGGCCTTGGACATCGCACTGCTCGCCGACACCCAACTCCTCAGTCATTTGGTGAGTTAAGGTCTGCGCCGGTGGAAGAATGGGATTTGTTGCGACACTCTTATAGACAGCTTTATATCGAGCGTGGTTCACCGCTGTCAGACCTGTTTAGCCGTTGGAGGGGATGATACGCCTCATTGATGTCATGTGACCCTATTTTCGAGCATCTTGTACTGACTTCTGTAATGTGACCTTTTTGGTAATTCCTATACAACTCCTATAAATGTCCCTTATACTTG
Organism: Mastigoproctus giganteus; assembly: GCF_048544385.1. Lineage (NCBI taxonomy): Eukaryota > Metazoa > Arthropoda > Arachnida > Uropygi > Thelyphonidae > Mastigoproctus > Mastigoproctus giganteus. Next base: position 210,663,258 of record NC_143578.1, on the reverse strand, counting down.
TCCGAAGTTTCTCGTATCTCCACATTTCATCGCTATTTTATGATGCACTACCATACCAAAATTTGTCCCGCTTCATCGCAAGTTGCATGTTACTCCACCTGTTCTATTAATTTTGTCGAGCATAGTAGTAGGCGTAACGAAAGGCGCTTTCGCTGCTGTTCTTAGAAGTTGACCTTAGACCTCATTATCCAATTACTCCTTATTTGCCCCATCGCAGCAGCTTGCCTTCAAACGCCACGCGGAAACATGCGCACTTGTTTTCTTTCTGAATAGGAGGACCTCGTGGGCATTTTTCACATTTCAGCACAGTTGGTCTGTCTCGAACGAGAATCATCGTTTTTTACTTCGAGGAAATTTAGAATTTTCGTCCCGCAAACCGACAGCCAATACATGCAATTTATACTCACGCCTCATGGCATTAGCTGTCTTGGCGCTTACTGTAAGCATCCAGTTCCGTAATGCGGGACCAAGGACAAATATTAACTTTAATGATGTACATTAAGATGGACATCAAGGATCGAAGAGATTTGAGCTTTCTCACGAATGTCTACACCAAGACAAGGTGTAGACATCCGTGACGAATATCGTTGCTTAGTTGTTGTAATTAAGGGAAAAGTTATGCATTTTTGTGATCCCCGTACAATGCTTCTTAGCTATTGAGAATAAATAGGCTACACTTCATCATGTATTCAAATCCTTGTTTCTCAACATATAATGGCCCCCTTGTTTACAATGATCTAAGAATAACAACGGAGACATTTATGCAAATAAACTCCTTGTATACACATATGGCAGCCAGGTTATTCCAGTAATCAGAGAACTCAATTCTAACTTCGCCTATCGAGGATTTTTGTTCCAGTGTTCACGGGGCCCTTGGTATTTGGATGCGTGCAGTGCCTATGTTGTGGGGGGGAAGAGTTTAGTCCCCCTCTTTTGCACCACTAAACATTTGTGGTGTAATTTTTTAATGTTGCTATCAGATGGCCGTGTAACGGTTATTAAAGTTCATTTCCTTAATTATTTTTTATCCAGAAAAAAAATTCTCATCGGAGTAAGTTTTAATTTGAACCTGATGGACGGAACAGGAAAAAAAAAAGAGCTGGTTTACCTTATAATCGTGTTATTAACTTACTGCAGAACACACCCAGGAAAATATCAGTGCTTCCATTAACGCCCAACGTCTCAGTTGTGAGAAACTTCGTTATTTAAAAGTAAATGAGAAATTCTATCTCGCAGTAATCGCGCCCGCTCTTCAGCATCTTCGGTGTGTCTACTTTTGATCGATGGCCTCGCTACTGCTAACCACTTCCTAGGGATTTACCGTGTTTATGTTGCACTCAGTGGAGGTCCTCGATGCATTTTGTTGTTCTTGTTATTTAGTAAACGAATTCTTACGCCATTTGGCCCGAGAATTTCGTACGCAGATCCGGCCTTGATCCAGCCGCATCATCCTAGCTTGATCGAACGGCAGCTGGGTTTTGTGTTCGGAGAAAAGGCAACGTCACACTGTAGGCTTCTCCTTAAACCAGTTAACTGACACCTACTGTTTTTATGTCAGCGAGAGTGGGGGAAAAAAAGAAGTGTTTGCTGCCATTTAAGAATGTTGTGCAAGGTGTTAGTCAATAAGCAGCGCCTACTTCGTGCGTACATACCATAAGAGCACTAGACAATCTTTTGAATGTCCGCAAAAATCTGAAGGAAGTTTACAAGCGTCTATTACAAACTGCAATGATACCACCGAGGGTTGTCTCGGCATCAAAATCGTATCTAGGAATTTTGGTAGCTATGGTCAAATATCAGAAATACGCCTTTGTTTTCAAAAAACAAAAGTATATTATTAATATTTTGAAACTATTCACGAGACGGTACTTATTTTCCTTGTAATCTTCTCCATTGTGAACTGTCGACCCAGGAACCCTCATGCAACCCTCTTACTCGCATCATCTCCACAACTCTTGCTTGGAAAGGAAGTCGAGGCCGTCTCCTCTTCCGACTTCCCTGCAGCGACCAATTCACTCTCTTAGGCCATTTCTCCTGGGGGCATCCGATGGACGTGAGCATACCACTGCAAAGATCGACATTCCAAGCAATCCACCACATTTTCTCGCGAATTCAATCTCTCTATGATAGTCTCATTCCGAACTCTTTGAAGGCGAGACACGCAGACTCTATCGTAAACTATCCATCTCCACAGCTCTTATACGACTCTTCTGGAGCACTCAACGTCCATCTTTCCCCGCCATACGTCGAAACACTTTCTGCTATCATTTGGAATATCATCTTGGTTTCCTGTCGACTGTTTGGACTCCACAAGACACCATTCAGTTGCCTAATAAATAATAACAATTGTCATATTTTTGAGATAAATTATTCAGTTATTGTCTTTAATTGCATTCGGCACCTGAGATTCATCATGGACGTCTGCATCATATTTTTATTCTTCTAGAATTATTACATATTAATCCGCAATTTTTACTATGAATCCGTAAACCTACCCAATCTGTTTTACTCTTCTTATATTTTACTGTCCCGGGGTGACTATGCATAGATAAACTGAAATAAATAGAGTGGATAAATCAAGTTTGATCCACCAATGTAATCTAATTCGGATGCTTATCTAGATGAGGCGAATTTCGGAACATACAAAAGTTCATAATTTAACCACAATCACAAAATAAACCCAAGCCTGATGATCTAGTTATAGAAAAGTCGAGAGAGTGGCTGCTGATGATATACGAACAACTTTCATTGCACAAATTGGAGCAGCATCAACACTAAGAGAAATCTCAAATTGATAGTAGCTAGTATTAGTTTTTACGACAAGAAAACTACGGTGTAGAGGCTATCGTGTACTATATATCCTTAAATTGCGATTATTTTATAGTCGGTTTTGGTGTTTTGCAAGATGGAGGGGTCTAAATAGAAACCTAGTGGATAAATAGAAAGCAATTCTGAAATATCGAAGGCAGCTCTCTTACAGACATAGGGCAACTTCTCAGCCCGCTAGTCCCCATTTCGAACGTAGCTCTAACCCAGTTAATGAACGCCCGGTCTCAAAAAGGATCTTTTTACAAAAAACCTCATTCCCTCCTCAAGACTTCCAGCTGGGGCCTGAATCATCGTATTAGCAGATTTGGTCTCATCTCATACATCAAATCAATGTATGATTTGATGTATGAGATGAGCTCACGTTCAAGGACTCTCCATGTTGTGACATAACAAAAATCTCCATTTTGTCGTCAAAGTGGTACTCCCTCGCTGGGATAAACAGCAATTCATTTTGTTCAAAAACTTACCATACACACCTAGTGGCCCATTTATTAAGTACACCATCTTTTCATGAAATTGGGTGCTGCTTCAATAACAGCATCACCTTTTTCTATCATGCGATATAAAGTAGGTAGATAGATGCTGTAAAGATACTGTATATGAGCATTTCCCTATGAAAATGAGCAAGACGAAAGATTTAAATGACTTGGAACACGGCTTGGTACAGGACAGACGCGACAGCATAAGTATCACGAAAACTGCAAACTTGGTGGGAATTTTCATGTACAACTGTGTCTCGGATGTATCCAGATTGTTCCAATAACCAAGTAACATCTAGTTAATGGCGATCCTGTGGTCTGAAACCTCGTCGATGCAGAGGCCAAAGGAGGCAGACAAGACTTGGGCAGAGTAAGAGAAAAGCTACAGACAATCAAATAACACCAGAGTACAACAGTGCTGACCAGATGGACATTTCAGAATATACAACTCTTTGTCGTTGTCAGGGATGGGGCATCGAAGTGGACGACCGAAATGGATTCTACTCCAGTCGGAAAAAAAACAAGAAGGTAGGGTAACAGTGCGCTCAGGAAGACGATCACTAAACAGTGGAGGACTGGAAACACGTTCTCTAATCGAACGAATCGTGGTTCCTGATGTTTCAAGCTGTTGGAGGAAGAGAATATAGCGGAAACAGCAAGAGTTCATGGATCCATCCTTACAGGTGTCAACAATACAGGTTCCATTAACATGAGTGAATTCAGCATAATGCAATGCCTCCTCGTTCACCACATCAATCTAACAGAGCCTGTGAGATGAGTTCTTAGGGGTAGAGAACCATAACCATTCAATTTGCAACACCTGGGGAAAACATTGATTGAGCATCCCCGTGGTATGCTTCAGACACTTAGTTGAAGACATGCCACGACAAATCTAGGCTGTTCTGAGGGACAAAGGAGGATGTATTCGCTATTATGTAGGTATGCCTAATAACGTGGCCACACAGTGTAGCGTATTTCTAATCTAAATATTCCATTCTATAAAAGGTAGGGCGAGGTCGCCCATAATGACACAATTGTAGCTGCTGGCCCATTCAAATTGCCTAAAGGAGATTTTTGTCATATTCCTGGGGAAAACATTGATTGAGCATCCCCGTGGTATGCTTCAGACACTTAGTTGAAGACATGCCACGACAAATCTAGGCTGTTCTGAGGGACAAAGGAGGATGTATTCGCTATTATGTAGGTATGCCTAATAACGTGGCCACACAGTGTAGCGTATTTCTAATCTAAATATTCCATTCTATTAAAAGGTAGGGCGAGGTCGCCCATAATGACACAATTGTAGCTGCTGGCCCATTCAAATTGCCTAAAGGAGATTTTTGTCATATTCCTCGGAGACGTTTGAACTATAACATATCCCTACTATCGTCTTCCCTGCATTACAAGTCATTTCACACCACTATGATTCAGTGTTAACTTGATCTGACTCAAGGAACATTCTTGCCATTCTCAGTTTTTAATCAACGCATCGCCTCCCCCCCAACACACACACAGTCCTTCGTTCCTCCTTATCTCTCCTCAACACACTATATTTACTATTGCTCTGCGTGGACTGATGTGATGAGTGAAACTCCCAGAGTACAATACTGGGTCATTTGTTTCTGATATTCATTAGTGACATTTTAATGTGCAGAACTTTGGACACATGATCTTGAACCTCCACCACTGAGGCGCCTCCGTAGCCAGGTGGGAAGGTGCAGCAGTGCGTCGCACACGCTTCTTGATTAGACCGGGGTTCGAGCCCGTCACCACCAAATACGGAGGATGCGGAAAGGTCAGGGAATGACCACCGCATATCCCGGAGCAATATGGCCTTAGTTGCTAATGCTCCTAAAAACCAAATAACAACAACAACTCCACCACTGTATCAGTTGAGTCAAAATCATTTCAGCAAAGATCAAAAAAGTCTTCACCTGTCTTAGGAACTGTTTAAAATTGGATGCGTATGTAAATACCCTGACACGCGAAAGGAATCTTTCGCAAAATACTAGGGTTGAGAAGACAAGCTGAAAAGTAATTCCTCTTATTTCATAACCTCTATTCCAGGTGGCGCAACAAGTTCCAACTAGGTTTTCCAAGTACTGTATCTAATAGTTTCTAGTTAGTATTTGCGCTGTAGCATTTCTGTGTAGTTGGTTTACAAGTTACAGATGGAAGCATCTTTGAACATGCGGTTCAAACAACGTGCAGTTATTTCGAGTTTCTGAATTTTTAGAAAAAGGAACCAGAATAGATTCAGTTGGGTATACTGAGACATTGGACAACATGCAAAAAAAAAAAAAAAACAGAATAAAGCCTGGCGATACAGCAGTGTTACCTCAATATGACAATGTACGTCTCCACTGCAGTTGGGCAACACTGGCAAGAATATCATCACTGGGATTTGAAATGCTGCCGCATCTTCCCTGTGATTTAGATTTGGTCCCGAGGCAACAGATATGACTCAAAGCAGTAGTAAAAACACTGGTTAGCCTTTCAAAGGAGTTTTACCTGAACTGCGCGCAAAAACTTGTCAAGCCTAGGGCTAAATGCATCCACTTTTCCACTATATGAACCTCTTTAAAAAATGAACAACGTCTCGAGCTCAACCATCAACCTTTTTTTTTTTTTTTTTCCTTTACAAGTGTCCTTTTCTTTTTCTTCACCCCCCCGTGAGGTTCGCCCTATATTAATTCTTAACGAAGTTCATGCTTGAAGACGCCGATTGGTATTAATATCCAAACATTCTTGTAATACCTACAAAAACTATAATGTTAATTTGTGTGTGTCCTGCGATCTACAAAAATACGCTTCGCAACTGACCAGTTTATCGCGATCGACCATTTGCCGGTCCTTTGAATAAAGCAGTGGTTAAGATTTACCTCGGGAACTGCACATACGTTTCAAAACCAAATATCAGAAAGGAAGTGGACCTGCTGAAAAAAAAGGTACAGAGAACAGTAACAAATTAGTTGGACTCAAAGGGTATTCTTGCTGGGAGAAAGAGGCTCCAGTTGTTTAAATTACAGCGAAAACATGGATTTGTGTGGTGACGTGATTTAGCTATTGAAGACTTTAAAAAGATGGAGTAAATCCTTTGATGGTTGAGAATATTTGTTCCTTCTCTTGAATCAAATACCAGAGGTTACAGATTTAAATTAAGAAAGTACGATTGCAGCTACACGTAGCAAAATTTGTTTTTAACCAGAGCGTAATTAGCTGGTGGAACAGTCTCGTCTAATCTGGCAGAAGAGAGAAGCATCCGAAAATTTGATTAAAATTTTTTAAATTTCGAAAAGAAATTTAAAAAATATATATAAACATTGAAGGATAAAAATTAGGTTAATATTCTAATTATTTAGAATGATTGTGATCAACACAATTGCATGCTCTTTAAATAGAATATCTAAAAATATCACAGAGGACAGACTGATTAGGGTGGCATCGAGTCACGCCAGTCGTTGGTCTGATCTGGCTGTAAAACAAACACCGAGATGGTACTTGAAGCTGTTGGTACACCAAACGGTACATTTCGCTCAGTGCGCATGTTCAGTTAATAATGATTGAAACGATACTAATAATTAATTATCTTCATTATTTCTAAGCAAGGCACAGGTAGTATACAACAGCAGAAACAATATTACTCAATGCCACATGGTCACGAGGAAACAGTTATTTATCGATGTTTATAACGATAATTTAAAGAACTGGATTCAAAAATCGTTCCACATCAGTGAACGTCTAAAGACAAATTTTTGACTTTTAGATTAGGGATTTACAGTTGCCCGAATTAAAACCAAGAAGCTTAATTAGCAGCGTTGTACAATGCTCTAAATATAAAATGACTAACATTAATAAAGATCCATTATAATCCTATTTTCATCCCGATAATCTCTCTACTAGACACTCATATTTTCACTCCGTGCGCGTTACGTGGCGAATACTATTAACAAAATTTTCTACTCGAAGCTAAACACTAATAAATTATTGCGACTTTTAAAACGAACATTCTCGGCAGTCTGGTGAAAGGAAGACAAAAAAATACAGATGGTCTCATTAAGTGGGCTTGTTAGTCTTCAGAGGAGAAATCAAACAAGGAAACTCGGCACTGAAATGCCTAACTATGTATCCGCCTATTTGAGATTCAGAACATTTCTCTTCATCGGGAGAAGGGCTCTTTAAAACACAACCGACTCGAGGTAGTTTACTACCACTAACTCCGTTCTTTTTAATCCGTGTTCATTAGAAAACATTTCGCATCCCCCGAGTACATTCACGTATGACTTCATTCCCTACTCCAATAACCGCTATTGATTTCTTTTACATATTCAAACGGGCACTCTTGCCGGGATTTTTTTTTCCCTTTCTCTTTCTCCTTCCCCTCTTTCTTTTTATTCTTCTGTGAAATTTTAAGCAGACGTACCTTGCAGGTGGAACGTCACCGCTTCGCGATGATATCTCTGAGCAAGCGCCCATTTCTGGGGAGGCTTCACGTCGATCGATTCTCCCAATCAAAACCCACCGCGCCAAGAGAAATAATTTTTCATGGGCAGAAAAGGAGTCTACCACGTGCACAATGACGTCGACACACTACTAGGTACCTATAAAAGCACTAGGTGCAAACATTTAAGGTGCAAAAGTATTACTCTAGAATTTTCCTCGAGTCGAGCTGTCAAGGTGATTTATAAAGAGCCAGGTAAGTACATCTACTCTCACCTGTCAACTTTTGCGATCCAACTTATTCGATGAGCGAATATCTGCTTTAAATTTTACAGTTCTTTATTGTGAATGATACTCCACTCTTTGATATTATTTAAAATATATCTTTAGTATATTTGGCTAGCTGGTCATATTCAATTCAGATAGTTTCCAAATATCCATCGCATCTCGGAGGAAAAGTAAACTTCATTAAAGTTTATGCTCTGGAGACATTGCAATCAAAAAAGGTAGTAGCACAGACTTTCTTTTTAGAAAATTAAAATTATCTTCTTTCATGGTTGGGAAATCAAGAAACTAGCCATTACGTGTTTTGAAATTTATTATTATTTTTTTTTTTTTCTCGTTCGACGAGGTTGCTCATTTCGAATAATGACACTAAGCACTCAACCCAAAAAAAAAAAAATTTGTAAACACCTTTACTTTCTAGCAGAGGAAGTTTTGTACTCGTATACGAATTAATAATAGATACAATTTAAGTGATTCCCGACGTGACACCGAAAGTTTGAACCCCTCGAGAGTTCTGAGAAAGTTAGTAACTCAAACTGTTCCACTTACGTCTATAATTGCATCGTAATAAATGATTGATTTTTATCCGCCTGTGTCTCATGGTACCTCAGAAATCCCTCTGAAATGTCTTTATATTTTTATGGAATGAGAATGGTTAGACTTCATCCGAAAACTGAGGTACTGTTCTGAGATTGATTGTAAAATAGAGTTCAGTCTGCAGGGAAAGCTTCTATCAACAGTTTGGGCTATTACATTTGACAATAATTGTCAAAGCGTCTGAATATTTTTGCTTAATTTTCAATTGTCCTTCGCCTTATCACAATAATCGGAGGTTGAGAGGAAAAAAAAAAAACTCGTGGAAACAGTCCAGAGGAAATGGTGTTTGGCGTGAATGGAAAATTTTAAACTAAAAACTGGGATTTCCAAATCAATTGCTCATCGCATCTTAAAAAGAACTCGATTTCAGTCCGCTGCTGACTTGCGAAACAATTTTGGGTAGACCATCAAGTTATAGCATAGGGGAATAGCAATTAGTTATACACTCATCATCATCACCTTGAAGTGTACATCAATTCAAAGTTTAAAAATCTATCGAGGCAATGATTATATCTGGCAAAGAGATCTACACAATTAAGTGAAAATAAACCAGTGGCCCGGATGAATGCTAGCCGCAGATGTCTGCCTGGTTATGTTCTGAAATCAATCTCAGAGACTAAATGGATAGATAAATCAGATGTTCTTTAGAACGACTGATGTTTCTATCCATTTAGTCTTTATCCGCTACAAGTTGGACAGCCTGCGTTAATTTTGACATTTTCTTCATTAACCCTCCAACCCATTCTATTTTTTTCTCGGCTTCTATGACACACAGCCTGGTCTGTTTGATTTACATAAAAAAGAGGAACTTGTACGAGTTATGATTTCCAATGCTGCTGTGTATTAGATACTCAATTCAGCTGAAGAACGTTTTATAAACAAGAGGGCACTTCAAGCGATTGTTTATCATTCTACAGTGCTGAGGCTGGAATTGTTCGGGTTTCTCAAATGTCTCGAACTCTGTAGATGAAACTCTGTAGATGAAACAAAATATCACTGTTTTTTAAATTGTCTCCTGAGAGTCAGCCTACCTGGGGTCCGCATGTACGTCTTACGTAAAGGGATGCACTGAATTGGTAAATAAAGCTCAGTACCTGGCTACTAGAGTGAGAGTAAAATTACTCACTTAGTAGATCGACAAAACAAGAATAAACCATAACTAACCATGTGATGCAATTTCCCTTCTTAGAAACTTCCTGGAGATATCTTCGACTTTTTAGGGGAGGGGAGAAGTCTACAAAGTATGCAACCACGAGATAATCACGTCTAGAGGTCAATTTTCTATTTGAAAACTATACATAATGGTTGATATACCGAATGGTATCCTCACATTCCAATATTGGAAAAATTAAAATTGCAAAGAGTGTAACGAACTTTGCCAAATGAATAGATTTGCCTAAATCGTTTGATTATTCACAGAGTCCTTAAGACAAATAAATAACATATTGCTATTATTGGCTCCCTAACGTAAATTTAAATTGGTGAGAATGACTAGATCGGCATTCTTGATCTAGCCATTTTTACTAATTCAAAAATTGTTCCATGTGAAATAATAAACCGCTTAAAATAGCGTGGAACACTCGCATATTGAACTGAAAGCGGTTTGGTGTAAGCTATTTTAGTGTTCTGAGGTAGCTATGCAGTAGTCAGATTGTATTAGATTAAGCTTAGAGAAAATATATATTGTGTTTATGAATTACGTATTCCCAGATAGCTTCGCCAGTTTTGCAGGATGAAAGATCCGAGAAGGAAACCATCTGCCAAGAAACGTGGCCACCATATGGGTAAAAATGCATAAAAGCTCTTGTCCACTTGCATTCGCTTTTTTCCCCTCATGGGCAATATCTTTTATTGCTAATAATATGCCAATACAAAAAACAAGAGGAATATTCCAGTAAGAACAAATACACTCCCCAGGAGCGCGTGCAAATACAAATTCGCCAAGAGTGTTAAAAAAAAAAAAAAACGAACTCAAAGATCATCTGTCAAAGTTGTACTGTTCATCTATCAGATGTTTGTAAGCTAGTTCATATTTGCTGAAGGCATAACAGCACGTTTCATATACGTAGGATCGAATTTCATATGGTAGACTGGATTGAAGGATGAATGATGCTGTGGTGGATTTTGATGGAATTCAAAATAATATTTATACACCCGATCTTGGCCAGATCAGGCTTTTTTCCCCTCAGTATGAGATACTTTCTTTTTCCGAAAAATACATTTCTTAAGGAGATATGAAATTGAGGTTTGTCGTAGTACTTACAGTACTTGTACTTTTACCTAATATTATCGAGTGGAAAGGATTAAGGTCTAGAATAGCCCTCAAATTCCCGAGTCAAAGACCGCTTAAAATAGCGATAAAGCTGTAGTAAAAACATCTATCCCTTAAAAGTAAGAAATAGCTAATAAACTTCCTCTATATCCTTTCAATTTTCTTGATAAGATTACCTCAGAGTTTTTCCGCCAATGCAACCAAGACCATCAGTGTATCACTGATGGTCTTGGCAAACCGACCACAGAATTCAAAAGCTTCTACCTTATGAGTGACATAAGATACTCGTAAAAAAACTTATCTATTTTAAAAGCTGTGAAATGAATTTGAAGAACAATTTCTCATCCAGATAACTATAAAATTCTATATGATCTTATCTGAACCCCCTAGGAAACACACGATCAATAATTTACCTTCGTCTTACAAAATGCTTCACAAAATTACTCCAATCCCTAATCTATATATTTCAAAGTTCCCTATAAATCTTTGCAAGTACGCTAAACCTGCTTTGTTTGTTTCCGTTCTAAGACAATATACTTATCTAAATTTGTTTACTTTTCGAAATTTGTTAATATTATTAGCATTGATCCTTTTAAAATATTACACTAATCATCCAAATACGTCGGCAAAGAGCAAATATTTAATTTATTTCCATGAATTTGTTTATTTATTAACTTTCACGCCATGGATACCTATGCTCGTGCAGCAGAACTTCGAATTTCGCTACTACGATTTCACTTTGTTTTTTTTTTTTTTTTTATCAAATCGATATCAATATATGCATATGCTACTTCTAAAAGAAGTTATCTCATTAAAGGCGACATTCTTTCAGTCCTATTATCTTCACTTACTTCGCCTTTGATTTTTGTTGGGCAATTCTTTGATGTCGACGGGTGCAGAGAAAAGCAATGAGATTAGTGAGATGCTCTTACCAGGAAAGGCTTCAGTTCTGCAAACTGCAACGCCTGGAGACTAGGTATCTGCGAGGAGATCTGATTTAAGTTTAAGACTTTGAATGGATTGAGTAAATTAAAAATTTAAAACTGAAGAAGAAATGGTTGCAGAATAGATGTGGCGAAATTTTCTTTCAGCCTAGCGGGTGGTCAATTATTGGTACAAACTGTCATCTGGTGTTGTGGAGGTGGGCAGTTTGGACAAACTAAAGGAAGAACCAAACTGTTAGAAGGGATGAACAGGTGATATGTGAAGTGTTGGCTTTTTTTTTTTTTTTTTGGCTGCTGTCTCTTGCATCATAACAGCAGGATTTATTAATTAATGCAAGATTTATATTAATCTTGCATCAATACTAATCTCTAGATTAGACCATCTTCGAATATGCTGAGGAGGCTTGTTCCGATAACTTAACAATGAATTGCTATCTTGATGTTACAAGGAAATGCTTCTTTTGCTTTGGACTCGTCATTACCACTACGACTGTTCTGCTAAGTTGGTTATAAAAAAAATAAATCTCGGTTTTTATCCGATAACTGATGTCCTTCCAATTCCAAACGTACAAAGATCAATGCACAAAGGTTTAGGCATTTAGGGGCTGACTGTGGTCTTACGATAAGTAGATAACTGCCTCTTTCCCAGAATGCCGATTCATTCTGTATAGTGGTGTTTCGAAAGTAAACAGTATTGATTTGAAGTTCTAGATGAAATGCAATGAGCTTCAAAAGAGTAAACAACAATCAGCAATAAGAACAGTTGACGTTTAGAAAAAAAAAAAAAGCTTGTTCGGTAGTGAATATTTCCCAATTTTTTATCTGCGATTTCTTGATAGTCTACGAGCAAGATATAACCTTCCCATTTATTGGGAATGAATATACAGATATCGTTAGGTTTGTCTCTCAAAATGAGATGAACATTTTCATTTCCACATATGAAACTACATAATAAAATTACCTAGATTAGGACTTACCAACTCTCACATCTCATCAAATCTCAGAGTAGTATGTTTTGTTGTTAAAGGCAGTTCAAGTTGAAAAATTTATTCATTTTGACGTCCTTATCTGTAGATTTATTGGCATTACTGAAAATTTTCTTTAGGGGACTTAATAATAAAGAAATAAGTATATCGGGGCTCGCCGTTATCATAAATATGGTGGAATGTAGAGTTACTGATTAAAAGATTGTTCGATTTAATTGACAGCTCAGAAAATCGTTTTCCAGATGAATATCCGAAAGATCAGCTCCATATCTCAATTACTCTCCCTGTCGAGAATGAAGATTGTCGTGTTAGAGAGCTTCGGCTTCTTCTCATTTCCTTCTCATGAAAAATTTATAACCCAACCAGAGCTTAATCAGATCTGTCAAATCTCAAAAACTCATTATTCAACGAAATTTCAATGATCCAGAAATCGATTGAATTCATAATGTAAATCGCTCTGGGTTTTTTTATTCTCTGAGAAGCTCGGTTCAAGAAAATTTTATTAAATCACATGTTAGACAATAGGACGTCATCCTAAACGAGGATATCCACAGTGTGGATAAAATTTTGCAGGTTGGTCTTCCTCATCCACCATCTGATCATCAGAAATCATGCACATGAGATGACATCTTGGCAGGCAAATCCATTTCAGTAGATTCGCGTTTATATCTCTGCGATAGTACTGATGCCCACGATATATGGAATCATGTAAACATTATCCTGCTACTGGAACTGCGAATGTACTAAGGTCGCAGGATAATAGTGAGTTTTTCTGTAAATGGGATATTTTCGTAAATAAATACATATAGAAACAAAGTCGAAATCAATTTCAGGGGTATCTTTTGTTTACTAGTTGGAAATTAATCGGACCCATTATTTCATCCGGTTTACAAGTGAGAAAATGCGAATGATCAGTCGATCAGTGAAAAATCAGTCGTATGTAGATCCCTCCAAAGGAAAGATCTACATACGACTGATTTTTCTTCTCTGAGAAGCTCGGTTTAAGAAAAATTTATTAAATCACACGTTAGACGACAGGAAGTCATCCTAAACGAGAATATTCACATTGTGGATAAAATTTTGCAGGTTGGTCTTCCTCATCCTCCATATGATCATCAGAAATCATGCATGCAGATCTTTCCTTTGGAAAGAGTCTTCTTCCGTTGAACTTCTTTTCAACTTTGGTCCTTTCCTTGGAAATGGCTGTTGTTCCATCGATGTTCTTAATACAGGAGTTTATATTGTGGAAGATACAGGATGACACACGTTGCGCTCATATTGTGGAAGATTTGATGTATCTTAATCCGATGACAGTCGAATTAACAAACATAAGAATAGGGTACATTATACATGGTGCAGCTTCCACCTCTACTGATGAATATATAAAAGCTGTATTCATGACTAACAATGCGAAAGTTATTTGTTTTCAAAGGAGTTTTCCATTTAATTTTGACATTCTTCGCTTTACGGCCAGAAGAATCCAGACACCCGTGAAATTTAGGAAAAAGTTAACTGTTCCGACATCCACGTATTGGGGTATACGTATAAAAGCAACAGAGTTCACACTAGAAGTAAAAATATTTAAAAAAATACAATAGATGGGTGAAGGCATTGAGTTTAGCGATTTCCAACAGGGAGTTACCATAGGACGTCATATCAGCAGTCAATCCGTTCATGCCATTGCAGCAAAACGGGAACATCCCAGATCAACAGTGGCCGACACAATCACCAAATGGAAACATCGTAGTGCTACTACAGCCAGGTAACGTTAGGGTAAACCACATAAATGTACGGAAAGAGACTGGAGGGCGCTCAGAAGAATGATACGTGCATCCCATCAGATTTCATTGAATATTATCAACTAGGAGTTCAGGCGGCCACAACAAGTTCATTGCATTGATTTTAAGCAGCAGTTGCAACACACAGACCAAGAATCAGCTCACGCAATGAATAGTGTCGACTTGCTGCATGCCCAACCCATCGTATTTGGTACCTGAAACATTGGATAACTGCGTCACGGAGTGACGAATCATGGTCACGATCTCCGATCTGACAGCCGTGTTTGAGTCTAGCGAATTAAACAATGTGTGTGTGTCTTTCCAACTGTGAAGTTTGCAGGAGGTGACGTCACAGTCAGATTTTTCTCGTAGTTCGGGCTTAAATCATTAGTCGTCGTTTATGGCAGAATGAATGTCTGCCATGTCATTCATAGGAAGGGCTGACAATTCCGCCCTTCCTATACATACATTAGTATGGGGAGACGCTCTTTTTTGTTTTAGCGTATCACTGCAACCGGTCATACTCTGTAGCCTTAGTGACTTGATTTGAAGACACAGAAGTACAAAAGGTCCATTCGGTCTGCCCCCAACCTCACTAAGCACCTTTCGAATTAACTGGAACGTCAGCTTCGGGACAGCCACTCCAACAAGCTCGAAATCAGTACATGAAATGACCGCTGTGGTTTGGAGTCTATCAACGAGGATACAATGTGTAACTAAGGCCAAAGGTGGAACGAAAACTTTATTAAATTTTTTATCAATAAAATTTTATTGAAATAATCAGGTGTCCCGTTACTTTTGGTAATCTAGTGTAGTTACAGCTCTGCAAGTGCATAAATGTTCTCGTCACTCGTAAAAAACACTGAGAGCGACAATAACGAAAGCGATCCGCACCTTTCTCACCAATTAGACGAAGAGACACCAAAGATGTATTTGCGCATGCCATAAAAAAAAAAACTGCCTAACTTTTAATTGAGAAAAATGCGAAGTCCCAGATCTCCAGAGATCGAATGAGACAAACTATGGATGATTAAAGCATTATTGTGAAACATTAACTACTTTTTTCAATAAATAAATGACAAAGCAAATACAGACATGTCTTTTTATAGAGTAAGCACCATGCGAATCTTACTTAGAACTAACAATATAAAGACGCGGCAAATTGATTCCAAGTGTCTTCAAGAGAGTTGGCACTACTCCAAACCACTCATCATTTTTTATCACAATTCCAGTTTCTGAGCCATTTTTATCTTATTCGATACATTAGAAGTTTTAATAAACAAGTATTAAAACTTCTAATGAATCGAATTTTAGTACAAAAGCGCCATAATCTATACTTGGTGGCCACTTTATCAGATACATCCAATCAATAATGAGTAGGTCTTCGCCCTTCAGAACGGCCTGGATTAGTTATACCATGGACTCAAAAGGTGTGGAAAGCGTGCCACAAAGATGCTGGTCCATGCTGACTCTACTGCTTTCCGAAGAGCTCATTCCACATCACATAGGCACTCAAATGGAATGAGATCTGGTGACCAGGAAGACCACCGCAGTAGGCTGAATTCACTCTCATCTTCCTGGAACCAATCCAATTCTATATAATTCGTGTCATGTCGCATTATCCTCTTGAATGGAAAGGGCCCATCCGTAGATGGATACACTGCAACCATAAAGAAAACAATTTTTAGATGGTCGGAAACAATTTTTAGATGACTTGTGGCATCCAAAAGTTGCTCCACTGGTCTTAAAGAGCCTCAATATGTACCATGCAAACACTCCACACATCAATAAACCACTACACCTTGCATTGCTGGCCGGATGGATCCATGGCCTCATGCTGAATTTGCCATAATCTGGTCTTCCCATCAGCGTGAAACAGCAGAAACTGGAGGTTCATCAGACCAAGCAAAGTTTTTCCAATCTTCCACTGCCCATCATCACTACAAGGTACCACGAGTTGTGCGTTATGAAATGGCTCTTTTGCCATCACTTTTGTTCTACTGAGTTATTATTTGACTGAACGCAGCTTTTCCGTTACTAGGCACAATTCCTGTTAACTTCTATTGGCCTCTCGCATCAACAAGCTGTTCCTGACCACAAGATCGCCGTTAACTTTATTGGACAAATCTCGATAAAACCCGAGTCAGAAGTCAGAACCGTACGTGAAAATAACCATGTCGCGTTTAAAATCACTTAATGCCCATTCTGGTACTGAATTGCACGCATACTAGTACCAGGCCCACCTGCTTTATATCTCATTTTTCAAGTCATGATGCTGTTTACTGAAGGAGTGCTCCATCTCATGAAAATGAGATTGTGGCCAATAAAGTGGCGACTCAATGTATATAGCTGCATATTAAGTCTAGTATTACATCATCCAGATGTGGCTAAATTTTTTTTTTTTTTTTTTTATAAAAAAAAGACCAAAGACTTTGAATAGTAGAAAAAGTGCACTACAGTGACCTGAGACGATCATTAAAATACATAAACTTCCTAACTTTAAAAATTTAGGAATGCTTACCATTCCGATATACTACTGCGCGTAAAATAACGGCATGGATTGCCTGTTTCCTCCGAAGGCTATAAAGGCTTCAATTTATTGGTTAGAATATTTAGAAAATTTCTGAAAAGCATCAAATGTGGTGAACAGGACACCTTCTTAACCAGGTAGAAACTGATCTTCACCAATGTTGCTGTGTAGCCATGAAATACTTTCTGCAATTTACCGCATTAAAGCGTGGTAGCACAATTGGTATAATCACCGTCATTCCCACACCGAGTGGAAAAGATCCTAGTTCGAATCCCATCAATGATGCGAGAGATTTTTATGGGTCTTTTTCACACCGTGGCTGAGTTAGTCGGTCTCAAGAGAAGGTAGCATGGTTTCACTCCCGGAAACTCGGGTTTTTCATCCAGTAAACTGCATATCGACCACAGAACACGCGATTTACAGACATCGTATACAGCGCAATATGGTCTAAGTCAGTGGTTCCCAAACTCTGAGATCTACGGACCCCTTCAAAAACGAAAAAAAGTTTGCGGACCCCTTATATATATGCGTATGTTTCTGTGTGTGTGTGTGTGTGTGTATATATACACACATATATATTGTATGAACACTGGAGTTTCTGAAAAGAAATTTCAAAGTTTTTAGTTTAAAACAATTCAACTTTATTCTTATTTTTACATAAATATAATAACTTTATTTATCATCAATTTGCTATACATAGAATGAATAATTTGACCAGTTCCAGAGGGTCGTTTTGCGGACCCCCTGGAAATGTTCTGCGTACCCTCCGTGGTCCGCGGACCCCAATCTGGGAACCGGTGGCCTAAGTAATACGCCCAAAAACCTACAACAGCTGCATTGAAAAAGTTAATCTTCTGCACACGAAGCACGAGATCGTGTACTTTCATGTATTATACGAATAAATAATATAAAAAATGGTAGAGTGTCCTTCAGTATTTGTTTCACCCTGTAGCGGGAATACATCACAACCTTTATACCTTTAAAAAAAAATGATGAAAGTTCAAACTTGTTATTTTTGATAGATCAGGCTTTCCTTCCTCTCGAACAAGTCTGCAAGGTTCTCTAGTACTCATTATACAGAAGTGCACATTGGGAAATTGAGCGAAATTACCAGTACTGCATGTTCCACAGGGGAACTACATTATTGCCAACTCCTCATCCGAACCATGCCCAATTACGTGACGTTAAAATATTTCTTGTTCAACTGCATATCAAAGTATTTCTAAGTTACTTAAATCGCGGGAAGGGGGAAATCACGAATGGTGTTAAAAGTATAACGGGGGACTGGAGCTCATACGTTTCCATTAACGTGTAAACCAACCGATCTTGATCGAAAGAAATGGTAAATGATTTTCTCATTCACTACAAGCTCTCTTCAGAGACATGCGCATTATGTTCGACTCTAATCTCTAAGGACATTAGCAGATCACAAAGAACAGCAGCTCATTTAAGACTAAGATTACGCAATCTGAAACTACAGAAAGATATACATGGAATTATCTTAAGATTCCTGTCATCTGTCTAAATTGCGAATGCTACCGCTGATCCCTGGTCTTACGTTTACCAAACCATCTCATCTCGCTCCGCAGCGATTGGTGAACGAAATGTATAAAGCCTCAGAGAAAGGCCCCCGGTATACCATCACTCTGCAAGTGCAAATGTAATAGCTACATCATGAGAATTCTGATATTACGTGAAAACTCAGAGGACAACGCCAACGTTCAAAACTAAGTAGTTTCTGCCTCCGATTGTGTTGGTGGAAATAATACTCTCGAATGAGGGCGTGGGTGGGTGGTCGGCGTGTCCTGAAACATCCTTGTAAATTAGTTTGATACTCCTCGCGAACTTGGAAAAATTTTTAATGTCCTTTCTTAATTTGCAGAAGGACGCTATCTTCACGAGTCTAAACATTATTTTATTTACCGCTTCGGAGAAGGAGCTAAAACACCCTTCATCTCGGGTAACTGCAACACTCCAAGTGGTTTATAAGTGTTCGCCGAGTTTGGATGATGACTTCAGAGCTGGTGCACAATGGAAGGCAGAGAAACGTGTGGCTGAGCAAAAGAGAAATGAAAATACCATGACGGGGTTGTTACTTCTGTTTACTGGTGCTCGTGAGGCTATCAAGGGAATTATGTAGTTAAAAGCGACGTAATTCTCGACGCTGTACTCTCGCTGATACCAAGGAAGGGTAGTGCACGAGTCATCCGATACATTACAAGATTTTTCGGGGTTGCGAAGGTAGGAAGGGAGACACAAGGTTGACATCGTGTTGGCTAATTGTCTTTAAAAATTCAATTCGTAATTTTACTTTCTTGGGCAGTTAGAATTTACCGAAATTTTTTCTGTGTTGGAAAAAATTAACGATTTCTAACAGAACGCTAATATTCCTCAACAACATTAAATATTTGTTAAAAGTTTATCCAGCGCTTTCAAACATTATACAGTTTTTGTTCGATCTGACTCTCGAATGGCATGATTAATTACAAATGGACTCGAACCTGGAATCGGAAATAACCATCGTAACGGTTCAGAAAAATGAAGTGTACACCACAAGCTGGAACTCTGAATTTTCTTTTTAGAAAAAGTAAACCTTATTAATGGGTATCTGGTCAAAGTGGAAGGTATTAATGGAAAGCTCGTTCTTACTGAACGAGTCTATGGTCTTATTAAACGAATCTTCAAGGAATTCCAAGATAACAGCAGTATGACTAAGATATATTAGATGGTACTTCTTCCAATTATTGAATACACTGGTCTGCATTTTAAGAAAGTAATCGGCCATCATAGTGGCATTCCATCTTTTATTTCCCAATGGAATCTTTCTCCTGCGCTTCACTTGAACGACTTAATTTTCTGGGAAATGGATGAGAGTGCAAGAAGAGTACCTTATCACCCATATTGCAGTCTAGTTTCTGAACTGAACTTCTCCAGCGTAGCTCTCACGATTGCTTCATAATCAGTGTTTGTTTCCCAGAAAATTGCGTACTATCTATCTATATATTATTTTTTTAAATTTTTTTTCTGTGCAATTATCGCACTCGCACAGAAGTTTTTGACTGAATAGCAGACCAATAACTTTAACAACTCCACACTATAGCCAACCACGATCCTTGGGAAATGGATAAGTGGATGCATACTTTTTTTTTTTCATGAAGGAGAACTACTTTTAGGCTTTGCTTTATAATAAATAAATAGGCTCCACCCTGTTTGGTGTTCAGAAAGTTCTAAAGAAAAGTTCATTACTTCGGAATGTTGATGCAATATATCTTTGAGCGTTATATGGAAAATGGAGAACTAATTCTTTTTCACGATATCCGTGAAGGCTGTTCTTGGGGCCAGCAGATTCTTAGATTTAGCGTTTATCTAAAATCTGTGTAGACCCCTATGGGTAGATTTAAATCTCTCATAAGATCGTCGAGTTCACTTTGTGTAAACTGCTTACAATTGTCCTTAGTTGTGAATTTATTCGTCACAATAGTTTATATCATCAATATCGTGAATGTCAGATTGGGAATCTGATGACATATGTTCAAGGACAACTGGTGGATGTGGTAACGATAGTTACCACATCCACCAGTTGTAGTGTAGTTCAGGTCCATGGGATATTGGCAGTTTCAAGTAATCTTGTTGGGACACACAGTGCTCTTCTTGTTCTTTTTATCATAGCCTATGTTTATGGAACAAACGTAGCAGTCATTAATATGATCCAGAAATTCCCTCCACACCATGGAAATTGCTAATGACATGGCTCTCTTCTAACCACATGTCCATAATCGCAAGCCCTCCACACTTTATGGGGCCCAACTTCTTCAGCTAATTTAATTCTAAAATTTATTCTGCCTTTGTTTTGCCACCACAGAATTACCGGAAATGTAACAAACTTTATTTGGATTGTTCACACAACCACGAGTTTCCATTGTCTAAGACAAAGAATATGAAAATCACGTTAGAAACTGATGCTAGTTGGTATGACTGTACTAGAAAACAATTGAATGCGGAGGAAACACTTCGAAGGTTTTGTATAACTACCTTATTTGCAGGTTGAAGTTTAGAAGTGCGTTGTAGAGTGTATCCACTTGAGTAAAGTAAAAATTTTGGCCACGTGTGGAGTATCTGCTAGGATCTTATACTTACATGATGGGCATATCAGACATTGACATACGCACGATGTGTATGTTTATCATTAGATATTGCTTGTTCTAGGTTGCTAACTTGCGCCTAATGGTAATAATTGTAAATAATGTTGAATTTAATTTTGTTACAGTGTAAATTCTCCACTAGTATTCTTCTAACTTGTTTCTGTTCTCTGTTTAAACCCTTCTCTTCTGTTTCAGAGGATATCTCCTTCTTCATCCCCTTTCCTCCCCTACCAGTTCTCATACTTCTTCTATAAAATTTTCCTTTCCTTATTTACCTTGAGGCTTCCATCTGGACACCTCAGAAAGAGTTTTTGGGTTGTAGAGCCTGGCTGCTTCCACGGCATGGGATGGGAGTCAGGGGGCAGGGAACCGGGTCCCCCTCATTGCGAAATGCCTGGCGCCGGCACACACCACTCAACAGAACACACACACACTTTCCGGCCTTGGCGCTATGCCCTTACAGACGCACTAGCGGCATATAGGAAAACCCCGGTTACCGCCATACTTTGAACTTTTGAATATCAAACACTGATTTACAGTTTCAAAATTATGTATTTTTCTTAATTTTCGTTCATTTAATGCAATAAATGCCATAATGGTTAGACGTAGCCGAGTGGTCAAGGCTACAGTGCTAGTAGCACACGCGCTTTGAGTGGACCGTGGTTCAAGCCTGTGACTGCTGAATAAGATTGCCAATTATATTCGTGATTTGTTGTAAACTCCTTGTTTATACTCCGACATGGCCTGGTTGTCGTCATGGGTTGCGATAATCAAAATTTATATTACTTAAGTGTGTGATAGGGTATAATCAAATCGGGAAACACTTGGAATAAATCTGGCCAAAAAATTATAACAGTTACATATTTCGTATTTAAAATAACTGCAAATGAAGTATTTTTTATGCCATTGAGGCAACAGTCAATATCACAAAGAGTTTTCGGTATTGACTGCATCATTTTTGAGTGCTAAGATGGCTCATTGGCAAAGACAGTTGTGGTCGTGGAAGTAATATGCTAAAATCGGAAAACAGCTTTCAATGTGTGGAGTTTCGGAATTGTGTTCTCAGTGTTTAACTGATTGGTTCGTTCCACCTTGATTATTAGATGCAACGGCCTCCTTTTCTCTAAATGTACTTTATTTATTTTTATGCCAACGTCAGAAGTCATCCTCTTTTGCCAAAGCAACCGTACTGTACCGTGTTTTAATTGCATGTATTTTTAGTCGGTTTTGTTTTGTTTTTTTGGATGAAAAACCTGAGTACCTGAAAAACCATGCAATCAATACCACGGTGTGAAAGAAACCCACAAAAATTTATCCTGTCTTATTCATTCCTTCCTATAGAGCAGCTTTTAGAGACACTGTGCACTTATTGAGACAGTGAGATGACTTCCCCAGCAGGACTTGACTTCCATCGCCCCAGGAAATATTTCGGTTGGTCCCTTTACTTGTAGGATTAAAGAGTAATTAATATTTCAGATTTTCAGAGTAAATTCATTGTTTTAAAGGAGAATTTTTCAATTCATTACTTCACTTGATTAATTTAAAATATTGACATTAATTAATATCTCAAATGTTCCAAGCAAACTAATTTAATTAATGGCGCCCTCTTTTGGTTATGTTAAAAAAAAAAAATCAAACTTTTCAATCAACCAAACTGATTTAAATCTTTACTCAACACTGGAAGCTTTTGAGAGATGAAACGATTATTCACATTTAAGTTGGGGTTTTACGGATCACCTTTTTAATAAGCACAATTGACCCGAACATTTAACGTGAATAATCAATCGATTTAAACTTCCTTTTGTTTACTTTAAGGCACGCTCTTTCATTTACAACATTAATTACATCGCAAATTTTCCAAATTCAATTTACAGCTCCCATCTCATTTACACAAATGAAATATGCTTAATTTATTAAGAGTAAATATTTACGTAATTCAATTTCTTCGTTTAAAAGATTAAATAGTATCGCAAATTTTTCAACCAAATTAATTTAAAGCTTTCTTTCGGTAAGCTTTGCACGGTAGCCAGCACGAAATATGAAGAAATATGACGCATGCGTAACGAATATACTAATCAACAGCAGTGGTCAAGATTACTGATAATTTCTGCATTTGTACTGTACTGACTGTTTCGCATGACTAATACAGTGCCCTACCATTAATAATGTAAATGCCCTCCGATATTTTCTGCCATTTGGTCTTCAAAGATTCGACCAATCCAGCTCTTTTTGGGCAGTCTCTCCTCACACGAAAACGACCTTCCAATTCATCCCAGAAGTTTACTATACTGAGGTCAGTGCTGTGGACTGGCTAGTCCAACTTTTCAACGCTCATATCCTCAAGCCAGACCGTCACAACGTGGTACTATGGGCATTATCCGACGTGGTTCCTCAACGTAGGTGGTTCATTACTGTTCAGAGCGTCTAGATAGACATCAGCATTCACGGGTTTGTCCAAAACAACCAGACTCCAGGTAAAAATCATGAAAAACAGCCTCAGACCATCAAGCTGCCTCCGCCAAGATAATACGAGTAATTGCATCCAACGTACTTAGACAAGAGGTTGAGAAGTGAACATCGGTAGCAAGTCCGATTGCAGGGAAAACTTAAAAGCACGAATGTAAAAGAATGCATACGTTAATGTCCTCATGGGTAGCACAGTTGGTAGGATCGCCTCCTCCCCACACCAGGTGGAAAGGACCTGAGTTCGCGTCATGTCGATGACGGGAGGAATTTTACGGACCTTTTTCACAATGTAGCTGAATTAGTCGGTCTCAGGCAAGGGTAGAATGGTTTTTTCTCCCGGAGGGTTTTTCCATCCAACAAACAGAAAATCGACCACAGAACACGCACAATTTACAGACAATATACACGGAGCAATATGGTGTTAGTCGCTGATGCTCCTAAAATCCTAATACAACACTAGTAACAGCAGCATACGTTAATCAGCTATAGGAGCATCTTTGGGATGCTGTGGAAAGGCCCGTTCGAGCTCTGGATCCTCCACCCAGGAATGCGATGGAATTATGGACAGCGGTGCAAGGATGGAAATACCTGTGGAACGCTTTCGTGAACTAGTGGACTCAATGCCTCGTCATGTGACTGCCCTTATCACAGCGAAAGGTAGGCCTACGCGTTACCAGGCAGGTATTCCCATGATTTCTGTCCACTCAGTGTATATGGATGGATGAAACGGACGAACTGACAGGAGTAAAAACACATGCTTTACGCATATATGCTTACATACCTAAAAAACAAGAGATCATTCAAACTTCAAAGCATCAAGTTGAAACTTCGCGTGTGCGAGCTTAAAAAGGTGCCGAAGCCCGACTCACAATCTTTTATCTACAGTTAAGCGTTCAAGAATTATAAGATCATGCACCGAACTTTCTGATCAAACCCTATATGCACAAAAAACAATCTTATTTCCCTTTTCCACGTGTTTTAAGTTTCCTTTCTTGTAGGGAATCGCTATAATTGAATGTTTTAAAAGAAAACAAAAAGTAACACTCAATTTAGTCAGTTTGTAATTGAAATTTTTACGGGTAATAATTAAAGCCTGGTACTGTCTTTATTTGTACACGCATTCACGTATCTCAAGAAGTGGTAGAACCACTTCTGCTGGAGATTATCCATATAAATTCCACTTCACACGACATCTTCGTTAATTCAAAAACCTTCGAGTATTTTCTCATCACATGATATGCTCCGTGACGAGATAATTACATTTTGAACACATAATCCACGTTCTCAATATACTTTAATGCCTACGCAAAGATGAGTTTTTCCCTCCCGTTTTTTGGGGGATGCCATTAACATAGCTATCATGACGAGTTAGTTACTGTGTTTCGATTGTGATACCCAGCGATAATGGCACTCCATTTCTTTAAGTTAAAAGATGAAAATGTCACATCGGGGAGATTTTTTCTCTTCATTTACATTGAATTTATAATGTAATTGAATTAACATTTGCAGGTTTTGTTACGCCTTCTTCCTAATTACTCATTGATGTATAAGAGCAACCGTGTTGTTTCTTTTATTATCAGGAAGAATTCTTGAGTTTATCAGATGGCAACTCTCCTCAGAATTCTTCACAAAAAATGCAAGAATTGTGCAAATAAACAGTCCAAATATCAAAGGCGGCTTAAAGATTAAAAGTATACACTCGCAGACCTAATGAAAAAAAAAAGTTGATTAGTGCATGCAGCGTATCCTTGAGTATGTCGCTAGCTTGGGATTAAAAGGGAGAAAAAAAAATTTGGCAACAACTTGCTCTTTTACATGAATAATTTCTGAGATCACTACTAAGAAATAACTACTTCCTGAGATGAAATTTGTGTAGGAGTGAGACTACTGCAACGATTCCTGTTGGAATAATTTGTTTTTCCACGTAGGAAGGATCGAAGATAGGCTTTACTCTGTTTCACGTATCGAAATATTCGGAAGTGGGATTAGCGTCAAAAGGTCACCAAACTGCCAAAACAACTTGAATACGCAAAACTACATGCACGGATATATTGGCTCAATTTAGAGTAAACATCGATGTGGCTCCAGCCGAAATAACTTCCCGGGGGGGGGAGAGCATTCAGCCCAGAACTCGAACTGGTTGGACTAAAAACCACAGCAGATTGCTTTGGTAGGTTTTGAGTTCGGTGCTGACTTGGACAACGTGGGAATTCCTGTTGGTTTAAGTTGGAGTCGCATCCAAATTTTCTTTAGGTCATGACTCCCGGGCAGAAGACTAAATTATTTGCTCTCTGGAGACAAGTTCCATGATTGGTCTTCCTCTTTTATGTAAAGACCAGTGGTCGAAGCTTTCAACAAGTAGTAGACACGCAATTTGCACACACAATTTATAACCCATAGCATGGAAAAATAAGGAAAGATCTTATTTTAAATACTGGAAGAAAGACATTAATTTGCAACACGATTGTGTTCAGTTTGTTGGTACCGAAAGCTGTTGGAAATTAAGTTCCCTGCACCAGGTACAATCAATACCAGCTTGATGCTGTTACGACATTACAGGCAGAGTTCACCGAAATTTTTATACCTTGCGCCCCCTTAAAATATTCCATATATTGAAGTATACATTTTACTTCAGAGATTGAAATAAAATACGCTTCATACCTGGATTAGAGTGTAGAGTGTATTTAGTGTTAAAGGGCACCAGGGTTTCCCCCCATCTCCGCGTGCTATACATTGTTGGTGTGAAACAGAACACCATTAATGCCAGAGGTTTAAAAGTGTATGGATTTTGTACATCTGTAGTGTCGTGTACCATTGTTCCTCTGATCATTTAACCGCTGGGACCCTAATGGGACCCAACGTTGTCCACACTCTGCCTCGTGGAGGCAGACCAGGTACACCACTATTATAGTTATTTACTCTGGCAGGTCCTGCCACCTAATTTCCTGAGATTTCAGTGGCTAAGACCTTAAAAAAAATAGAAACAAATAAAATAATAATAAAAAAAAACCGTTATAGATAGGGGTCAGCCAAAAGGAGTACTGTTTATGCGAATAGATATTAAGTTTTTGGGATTAGGGCTCAAGCAATTTAACAATGGTTCAGACCTAGTAACTATAAGTTAGAGAGAGAGGTGGGGAGACTGAAGGTTGGGGGGAAAAGACAGAAATAAGGGTTCCATAGAGAAGATAACCCCCAAATCAGTGGAGCAGGCCCATGCCCCACCAGAGGGAAGTGAGGTGCGGCGAGGGGGGAAGCCCAGAAGTCACCTCCCGCCCGGGGAGTGGAGACAAAGTGCCACACAAGGAAGCGTGGCTAAGGAGGAAGGGGGGGAACGGCAGGGAAGGGAGGGGAAAGTCTCCTCCCCCTGCCAGGGGTTTGGTAATTAAAAATGAATAGGGTTAGAGCACCCTATTCGGATCGCCCAATAGCATTTGGCAGCAGAGGTGCGATCTGTCCGGTTGTCCCAGACTGGGACAACCTTATAATTGTTCTGATCCCAGCAGGGATCAGACCAATTATAAGGTCATTCGTGGGATAAATTCCATCCGTGCAGTCTGGTGTTTGGAGTCCATCTGTGGTTTGTCAGGTCCGTGTTATTAATCTTGAGCGGGTTCCTTCTCTACCTTGGGTCGGGTCCTGCAAGTCCTTTATTATGCTAGTTCAGTCCCAAAGGAAAGTCTTGTATCTGGGTGAGAGCCAGTTTGGTTGGGTCCAAGTGTGGTTAGCTTTGTTGCAGTGTCTGTTCTTGATCCCGGTAGATAGCAATAAGTGTCCTCCTTCGGGTGAACAGTCCCTGGGCGAATTTTGTCAACTCCTTATACTCCTCTTGCGAGTCCAAGAGGTTTCATTCCCTGTCGCGAGGGAAGTAAGTTAGTTTTGTCGTCAGGAGGCAGCGGAGATCCTCATAGTTTTCACAGTTGTACATTATGTGAGACCATGTCTCCACTTCCCAAAAACAGACACAGCGGGGATCGTTTACTAATTAAAAAAAAAAAAAAAAAAAAAAAAAAACTTTAGCTTGGCATTCAGGGCCCCATGACTTGTTAACAGATAGGTAGTATACAGTCCAGGGTGAAACCATGATGGTGCTTTTGGGTATAATCTTCCGACATTAGGCAGAAATTTCCTCGTTATTTCCCCTTTTGCGGATTCTGACCACCTGTCCTGCCAGACCTGCTGTAGGTGGGTGGCGAGTTTTGTTTTCTCTCTTTTCAGGTTTCCTTGTAGGATCAATGGAGTGGCGCAGGAAGGTGCAAGGAAGCCCTTTTGCGAGATGCCAAGGTCAAGGGAGTGCTCCCGCCAGAAGCTGCGGAGCATGTGTACTCACAGTGCAGCAGACCCGTGTAATAGAGAAGAGTATTGTCCGCTGGATGGAATCTAGTGTCCGTCTGTTAACTGCAGTAGTTGCTTTCTGGAACCAGACGGGTGACACGTAAGTTATGGCTGGTATAAATGTCGTTTTGTAATACAGTCCCAAGGTGTGGCTCTTGAGTCCCCAATCCCTTTTAGCTATTCTTGCAATAAGGGCAGAATATCTCCTGATTTTCTCTCGGATATGCTTCAAGTGCGGGTTGAAAGATTGGTTCCTGTCCAGTATGACTCCTAGGTATTTCATCTCACTGAGTAGTTTGATAGTTGTATTTTCTACTTTAATTTGCGGTGGTCTACGGAGATTTAATGTTCCTTTCAGTAGCATTGAGGAGGTTTTACCCGGCGAGATCTTAAGAAAATGGATCTTCATCTTCATCCAGTCTTGTAGAATTTGAATTGCTCGATTTTCCTTGGTTTCCAATTGAAGTCGGTTGTCTGCAGCAAACGTTAGTATCAGGTCATCTGCGAATGCCTGTGAGTGGACTTCCCCGAGGTCGAAGGCCAGAAACTCATCCAATACCATACTCCAGACGAGCGGTCCCTGAGCCCTGGGGGCAGCCCCTGTAAACAGGCCTGGTCAGTTTCTTGTACGGAGTCACTAATTGTATTTTTCTCTGGGATAAATATGACTTCATTATTTTGTAAAGGTTGATGGGTGTTTTTGCCTTCCGCAGTCTAGCCAGGACGCTCGGCCACCAGATGGTGTCGAACGCCCCAGCAAAATCGACCGAAATAACCAAGAAGTACTTCCTATCACAGGCAGCAGCCGAACTCAGGAGGCTGTTGAGAGCATCCACTGTTGAGGTTCCGGGTTTGAACCCAAATTGCGCGGGCATCACGAGATTTGCAGCTTCATAGTGGTGCAGGAGTCGCTTGTGAAGCATCTTTTCAAGGAGTTTACTAGCAACTGGGAGCAGGGCAATTGGCCGGTATGATTCGGGTAGCTTCATAGGATTTTTTAGAATTAATTTGACGTAGGCCATTTTCCAGTCGGTTGGAAAGACTCCAGTCTTCAGACATGTGTTGAAGAGGTTTAGTAAAGTCTGCGGAGAGATGTCTACTACATTTTTAATAATTTCCGGCTCCAGAAGATCTGGGCCTGGGCATTTTTTATGCCTTATTTGTTGCGCTGCCTGTTGTAGTTCTAGGGCAAAAGGTGGTTCCATTTGGTCTATGTGATATGCTTCATTTCCATTGAAGATGTGCAGTTGTTCTGGTAGTTGCGGGTGTGCTGATTTTTGGAAAATCACATTGAGGATGTTGATGATAGACTGCTCCCAGGTGGTGGCCAATGTGCCCTGCGGGGTGCGGTCATGACCTCACCCCTAGGGAGCTTATTCGTACTGACTTTGTACACCCCCCCCAGGGGTCGGCATTTCCAGTCGTGCTGACTAATTGCTCCCAGGCCTTCTGCTTACTTTTTCGTATTAACTCAGTGTATCTATTTCTCACTGTCTATCTTTGTCTGAGTGCTGTTACTTCCACTTCCGGCCAGGTACGTCTTGCCCTTTGGAATTCTTTACTTGCCTTTATGACTTCTCTTCTGAGGTTCTGGATTTCCCGTGTCCACCAAGGGACTGCACCAGGTGTGGGCAATTTTCGCTTCATCGCAGCCTCACTGGCCGCTGTTATAGTCTTGGTAATTTTTCTCTGGATGTCGTCTGGGTCTTCTTGTCGATCCGCTTCAATGCGGTGTCGGCATAAAGTTCGAGTCAGCAGTTCCCCAAAGACTCTCCAGTCAGGTTTGTTTACTGCAAAGCGGTTAAGCATCTGTTTGGCTATTGGTGTTCTATAGAGAGATCGGTTGATTTGGAAGGTAATCACTCTGTGGTCAGACGTGGTCCAGGAGTCTTGGACTGTCCAGCCAGTGGTGCATTGTTGCCTCCCACAGAGTGTTACAAAACGTAGGTAGGTGGTGAGGCCTGTTTAAGAGTGTCAAGGGAGAATTAGCCAGGAACTCCTCGAGACGCTTCCCATTTCCCGTGCTGCTCCTTCTGTCCGGTGTTTGGCTGTGCCAAGCCGGGGAGCGGCAGTTTACATCCGCCCCTACCAAGATCCGTTGGCCGGGGAGAGTGTCCAACACAACCTGGAGGTATATAGTGGCAAATGCTATTTCTTCCCCCGGCCGACAATACAAGGCAATCGCGTAGAAGTATCCCAGGGGTGATATTATATAAGCACAAGCGGCCCAGCCTGTGCAGAGTTGTGTGATATGGGTGGCAGTAATGGCTGGATTGCGGATCACTATGGCCGCTTTTGGGGTCTCATTCTCAGCCTGTATGATTTTATATGCTACTGGATAGCCTCTTACTTTTTTGGAGTGGGTGTAGGGTTCCTGCAACAAGAGGATGTCGGCATTTTCCTCGTCCGCTATTTTTCTGAGTTGTTCAGGCACTGCTCTGGCATGGTGTGCGTTTTGTTGTAGTATTAACAGCTTGGTTGTATTGAACTTTTTAAATTGTATTGTCATAATCAGTCCTCATTTGGTATAAACTCTATCTTGTTGTACGTCGGACATTTTGGGTCCCTGATGGAATGGGTGTGTTCGAGCTTTGAGGATTTACAATTAACACAAACCGGTTCTTGCTCCTTGTTTTGACAGCTGTTGTATTCATGCCCTTTGCTAGAGCAGTGGCTGCAAGTTGGTGTGATCTGAGTGCATGTATGGGAGGTGTGGTGATACCTACAGCATTTATAGCATTTAGGCACGGTCGCATGCTTCCTGAAACTGTGGCTACCCCACTCAATAGAGTATTGTCTGATGTTTTAGAATCTGCCAAGTGGCAAGAGCCAGTTCCACTATCCAGTTGTTTTCTCCAGACTTTGACTTTTTTGAATATCTTGGTTGCACAAGATTTGTCATGTCTTGATTTATCCCTTGTAGATTACGAGTTATGACTTCCCCCGCAAGTTGGGCAGGTGTCACATCTTTGTTGACATCGAAAATTAAGATTGATGGCCCTCTTCTCTTGGGTGGCTCTGCAGTGATACCCAGTGTAGCTATCTTGGGGTTTTTCCAAGATATTCTTGATATCCTCCCTTGACTCTGTTTCTATTATTACCCCTACATTTCTCGTCTTTCGAATCGCTTTTATCTTTGTTGTCTTTAAATCATCCTTCAGTTTTTTCATTATGGTGGTTTTAAAATCCTCACTTGTTTGTGTTCCTTCCATCTCTGCTGGTCTGAGGACCACAAGGTTTGGTGTTCGAAGCAGCGGTCGTTTTCTAGGTTGCAGGGCCTTTGGGTTTGACTCTTTGTTGTTTGGATTCCTCAGCGCTTCTGCATACGTGGGAGTACGCTGTGGAGATTGTGGTGTAGGAAGATTGGGTAGTGTCCAGCACCTTCTCAAGGATGGAGGTTCTTGTCTTAAGTTCCTCGTTAGTGGTTTTTCGTTTCTCGATGAGGAGGGCAGTGGTAATAGATTCAAGGGTGGCCCAGAGTTATAACTTGCCGCTTGTCTGATGAATCGACTAGTATCTTAATTGAGAAAGGTCATAAGATTCCTATGTTTTTTTTTTTTTTTTTGGTAGTTGTTGGCGCATCGGCTTCAGTGGCCATAATGCACCTCCCAAGGTTTTTGTAGTACTTTGATCCAAGCCCGAGGCGGGATTCTAACCCGCGACCTTTGGGTTGCCAGGCAGGCACTTTACCCACCCGGCTAGCCCGGTCGGCAAGATTCCTATGTAAAGCAGATATTATTTGATGGGTTGGAGAGTCTTCATCTATAGGTTTGTGAGTTGTAGGGCATGCAGAGGGTATAGTTGCTGTAACGGTTAGTTTTCTGGATTGGGGGAGGCCTTCTGCCTCAATCTGATCTAATGCTGTGGGTGGTCCCTCTGGTTGTTTGGCAGAGGAGGTCTTAGGGGCCCCTGATGGGGTAGGAAGATTAGCTGATGGTTTGGCTGCAGATACAGTGCTAGGACGCTCAGATAGATTGGGGGAGGGCCCTGAAGCTGCCTGGGAGGCAGGAGCACTTATAGCTGTTGGAGAGAGAGTGGTTTGTAATTTCCCAGTGTAGGGAGAGCTTGCCTGTGAAGATTGCAGAGTAGGAGGGCAGGGGCTAGGCGATCTGCTACTGGCGTTGAGGTGTTAAATTCAAACTTAGATGAGACCACAGGGTCAGATTCATCAAGAGGCATTTTGTTGAGAAATTCTAGTATGTTTTGAGGAGACCGGGGTGTCCTGGTTTTTGCTTTTCTTACTTTTCTGTTTCTTTTTCTTGGACTTGTTGACTTTGGGAGGCTGGAGGCCAACTTGGTCTGAATCGTCTGCTACAGCATTCTGGTCAGCCGACGATGAAGATGCTTCTCTTGAGCTCATGTCTAAGGGTTGTATGGTTGTGGTGAAAGACCAATAAAGTTATAATAAAGCAATTGTAAGGGATTGCTCCTGAGTAAATTTGATTTTTCCTGAAAGGTCTACAGGAGGAGGAACAAAGCTCCGAATTTTGTAGTTCTAAGGAAATCAGTTAGGGAGCACTATTTGTCCACACGTACTAGTAACACGTGACAGAGTGACGTCACAGTAGGCAATATGCACAACACTTTAAACATATTAATCAGCTTATTATAGCTAAAAGTTAAGGATGGAGTAGCTATTGCATCATAATTTCCTAATACTATCATTAATTAATAATCCTCATTAATAATTCATTCCTCATTTGCATATTATAGACATAAAGACACTTTATTCACTTGAGCAATGTCACTGAGTTACGTTACTAAGCAGGAGTCTTCTCCAGCCAATCAGGCCGATCATGTGACTGGTCACGTGACCACACTCTGGGAACAAACGCCTTTGTTCTCAACACTCACGGAAGAGGGTTTGGCTGCCACCAGGTAACTGAATTATTGTACACAAAAACATAAAAAAAAAAGGTAAACTCCAGCCATTATCAACCCACTGCAGGATGGAAGCCTCCTCAACAATTCATGCTGAGGGAAATGGACCATAATCTGCCACGCTGGTCCAGTGCGGGTTGGCAGATCGACCGTATTTAGCAGTCAAGGACTTGAACCCCAGTCTACTCAAAGAGCGTGCGCTACTGCACTCCCGCCTGTGACCACTCGGCTACGGAGGCACCGTTACATAGTAAGCCATAACTCCAAAATAACTAAGTTATACATTTCAAAAATTATATATTTTAAAATCGGAGGTCAAGTTGAAAGTTCAGGGAACAATGTTCATTACCTAAATTCAACTACAAGGAATATATCGCCAATAGAAGAAAGAAAAAGAATCCAATAATACACAACGGCCAAACCTACAACGCAGGGGTTCGCGAGTGACCACGACAACAACAAGAATCTGAAAAATAGTCATAATTTCAAAACGCCTAAAAAAGAAGTTTGGCAATATAAAGACATCTGGGGACTCACCATCACCTAGGGAATCCGAAGAGCACAATTTAAGTTCAGTTTGAGCACTTTGAACTATTTTTTTGATTAAACAAATACGGAGCACTTCGAACTACAGCCGTCTGACTAACGGTCACCGCTAGAGGTCCATACCTGGATTAGAGGGATGGCTTTTCCATATTTAGTTCAAAAGTGCGTTTAGAAACCACGCTTTTATTTCCCCTCCCCCCAAAAATACAGTGCGCCCACACTTTGGGAACCTCTGTTCCAGGGGATCTACATTTTGGGGTTCCGTTTTAAAGTCTAAAAGGAACAAAATTAATTAGGGTGATTAAGACCAAAAAAGTAAAAATAAACTAGGGATGTACAATGGAGAGTTAGAAAAGTTGGAATTAATCCCTAAATAGGAGGAATAATTAAATTAATATCTGAGAAATTTTCAAAAGGTAGAAACAGATGCTGCCATAAACAGAGAGAGAGACATGTCCAATTTTAATACTGGCGTAACCTTTCATCCCCGTGTAATAAGTTTTTTCAGAATGACAGCAGGTAAGTACTCATAACTACAGAGTTAACCACGCATCCAAACACCTAAAACTAGTTAAGGATAAACAGAGTCAGTCCCCTGTCCATGCCAAGTAGGAACAGGAGCGTGACTGCACATATGTTATCGGGGAACCCACTGAATATGTGCCGAGGTAACTATGGCAGCAGAGCATACGATGTCAATGGATAAGGTTTTTTTCTTTTCTTTTTTTTTGGAGAGGCGACAGAAGGCAGTTTCATTGTGACAGCAGTGGTATTTGAGGGGAGTTACAGTAATTGCAGAGCGTGTCATGATGGAACATTAACATGCGTCCAGGTATCATTTTGGCAATGAAAGAAGACAGTCAGTAATAAATATGCAAAGAGGACTGTACCGAAAAAGACAACCATTCATCGCATTTTCACCATTCGTGCCGATGACAAATGGCGAAACTACGAAGAATATGTATTCTTCGTAGCGTTGCATCAAGCACACTAAAAGAGTGAATGTGTATCTGCACGAGCACGGTAAATGCTTTCGGCACTTGGTAATACTTTTTATTAAATTATCTGTATTCATTTTTAATAAAATTTTGTTCTACTTCAAACTGGATTGCATTTTAATTGTTTAAAATCCTTGAAATGGTGCAAAGAACAGCAACAAAACACGTGAGCAATGCAACGGGATAATCTTATAAGAAGAGACTACAGTTTTACAATTTTTAGAGTCCCGAAGCCACTACAAGGTGACTTAACTGAGGTTTGCAAGGCTCTTAAGGCCTGGGGGTGGGGGAGGGAAGTGTTGCCGCGCTCGCTCTCTCTATCTCATGGTAACTGCGGGAGAGACGGGATATAGGTTAAATCTTAGTAAGACTAACAGTAAAAAAAAATAATAAATCGGTCAACTACTGAGTGCCGGGCACTCAGGATGAAGGGTCCGTAGTCACGAATGGTCGTTAGTGTAGTATCTCAAATAGAGGGCTTTATGGTAACTGGAAAAAAAAGTTTCCAGTACCCCGGCTTGGCCTAAAACTGAGGCTCTAACAAAAACGTTGTCTATGTGAGTCTTTCCAGTTGTCGCGAGTGACAAGGGTGGGAGAAGCGACTCCGACTTCTTCCTGGAGAAGCGATTAAAGTCTTGGGGAAGAAGCGACTGGCAGGTGAGGGTCGTGCAAGACTCGGCGCAGGCGCCTCCCCATCACCGCCGCCTCAACACTGGCTCTCTGAATACCTCTTTTCGGGGACAACGCCAGCTTTGAAAATTGTTAAAAAATACATCTCGCCACAAAATTTATAAATGAGCTTTATAGAATTATTAACTAATTTACTTAGCAACCTTTTTGTCACCAAAAGGAGAGTTACTTAGTATAAAGAAGGGCGTTATCGCAGTGCAATAAAAAAAAATTTTTTTTTTTTTAATTTTAGCACAAAAAGTAAATGATATATTTCAGTCGGAATAGTTTTCCCTTGATAAGCATCGAATAACTGGTAGCTAATGTGATTAATTTATTAATCACATTAGCTACCAGATTACATGAAGATTACAATGTAAGTGGTCTCACAGTCGTGATGCATCTATTAGTCTTTCACATGTCTTCTGACTTTCTACTCAGTGGGCCACTCTGGTCAAAGAGTTTAGTTTTTTGACAGAGCACAAATCCACGGAGGCCCTGATCCTTGATAGAGAGTCTTGGAGAAACGCAGGCCATTGTACTAAGTATATCAAAGACATTTGGTCAGTATGAATATAAAGGCCTTTTAAGAACTTCCATCTTATTGTTACCATCCAATTTTTGCATTTGGGTAGCCTAGCTTCTCTCTCTCTTCCACAAATTACATGTGACGGTTCTTAACAGCAGCTAACTATCCAACTTCCAAACTCTGGAGAAACCCACACTAATGCTGGATTTCCACAAGCTTCTGTTCTTTTATACGAATTCTGCAGATGCTACTTTATTATTCCAAATATAAAATGCTATCTGCTCCTCGAATCAAAGAGAAAGGGTGTTGTTCTTTGTCAAGGTCAGAGTCCTTTATGGGATTCTTAGATAACTGCGAATTCTGAATAAAGTCTGCATTGAGTTTCAGCTGAAATATTTATCCTGCTACGGAATACTGTTCCCATTCCTCAAAACTTGTGTAAAGTGTGTGACCATCCCGAAGACAGCAATCGAGTTAATCAATGATCCCTTGGTTGCAAATTCAGTCCACTCTCCATCACACAGACGTTTACTGCGTGCTTTTTAAAGACTAATGTTATGAAAATTCTTCTGAATTAGCATTTATAATTCAACTTCTTTCTTCTAAACCAGTCTTATTCAATTTTTGTTTCAATGGTAAAAAGGCCTGGATATCTTTCAATTTGAATTCGAGTTCTTAATAGTGTCAAACAACAAAAAATGCCCTGTTTTTACTGAGTTTTGGTATAACTGTGACTCTGTCCCAATCTCGTAATGTTCTAAGGCTTCGTTTGCAGTCTATCGATCTTGAGCTAAACTTTACAGGTTATACTAAAGCTCGGATTTTTTTTTTTTTTTTTTACCTTTAAAACTGCTCTAACCTTTTGAAATAATGATGACGCTTTCATCTAAAAACCGAATCAATGTTGACTTACCACGATGTAACCACAGTACAATAAGTTGAAGTCAATACCTACTTTAGAACAGTGTGCTTGCTGCAGGCAATACATTAAAGCTCTTAACCCCATTACTCCGATCATAATTCAGCAACGTTATATCTTCCCGAAATTTAAAACTTCTTATCTATTAAAAATAAAAAATCTTTTTATCGAATGCAGTTAAATCTGTGATATAATCTAACTCAATTATAATTTAAAAAATACATCGCGTTTCCTCGTTTTTGTGTTGATTACTTATTAGTCCTGGGGCATACATGGTACACTTTAATTAAGTTTCTTTTTATCTATTTGTATGCTCGTATCTACAGAAATATTAAATATGCATAAGGAAAATGCTTCGAAAAACCTTAAAATCAAAGGCAAGGATACACGAATTCTATGCAAACAAAGTCGTAATCGAGAGAGAGAAGTTGACTTCGATTGCAGTCTCCAAGTAATGTTTTCTCTTTACTTTTCAAAAAAATATATATTTTCGTAAAAAATAAAGCCTTCGGAAACATTTCCTCTGCAAAAAAATCGAAAGTATTTTCATATCTGCGTTTGTATTACTCGAATTCCTGTTATACATTTTGGTTGTTTATCTTAGAATTTTTGGAATTTGTGTGTGTGTGTATATATATATATATATACTATCGGAAAAGTGGAATAATATCTAATGAGGCTATTTGCCCATCAGAGCAGAAAATAAGGTCGAGAAAACAGCGCTAGCAAACATCAAATCCATAGCATACAGCAGTAATTCACTGCGCATGCGCCATGGAATTTCTGTAATACAACTTTGTCCAACTGCTCGGGTAATTTTAAAAATCTCATTTATAAGCGAATTTATAATTTGAGGTTTAAAGTAGCCTTCTTTTCAGGGAAAGGAGTGAAGGTGGAGTTGGGTTTCTGGTCCATAAAGATTTTAAAAACAACATTTTGGAATTCAAAAGTACATCACCAAGGGTGTCAAGACTAATACTCAAGATTTCTAAGAGGCACAAGCTAAAGATTATAATGATTTATGCACCAACATCGAGCCATGATGATGAAGAGGTTGAAGAAATGTACACCGAAATTGAGTCTTCTAGATGAGCAGAAAACCCACTACACTATTATTATGGGGGACTTCAATGCCAAGGTTGGAAAAAGGCAAAACAGCGCAGAAAAAGGAACTATAGGAAATTTTGGAATTGGTGAAAGAAATAAGAGGTGAAAGACTTGTGGAATTTGCAGAATCTCAAGGACTGTCAGTAATGAACACTTTTCAAGAAAAGGGTGAACAGAAAGTGGACATGGAAGAGTCCAAATGGATTAACAACTAATGAAATCGACTTCATCCTCACTAACAGAAGATATATTGTGAATGATGTTACCGTCCTGAATAAGGTAAATGTTGGAAGTGATCACAGAATGGCAAGATGTACACTTGATATAGATGTAGGAAAGGAAAGGAAAAAACTGACTCGAGTAAATAATACAAAGGCCTTTGAGATAACAGAAGAGGAGAAAAAGCAGTATGTACTGGAACTTAAGAACACGTTTGAGCTTCTGCAGACTGCTCAGGACTAAGATATCGACGAGGAATCTTACAACTTTCTGAAAGTGATAAAGCCCAAGAGACCTATAGGGAAACAGAAATCCAAAGAAGAAAAAATTAATCAAGAAACACTTGTCATGATGAACCGAAGACGACAAATGAAGAGCAAGAAAAACACGGACAGGGAGAAAATTGAGTATACTGAGTTATGCAAAGCCATTAGAAAGAGACTCAGAGAGGACATACGATTTAACACAAGAAAAGTAGAACAAGCATTAAGGGAAAACAAAGGATTTAAATCAGCAGCCATGAGCAGTAATACAGAAAGACAAATGATACTGAAACTGAAGAATAGCGATGGTGTACTTAAAAACAGCAGAGAAGCATAATTCAAATAGCAGAAGACTACTACAGAGAATTATACAAGGAGCAGAGGAATGATGCCAGCAGTGGGGAAGATGGATTGCAAAGTACCAACACATACGACATACCCGATATTTTTCCTGATGAGGTAGAACATGCATTGAAGAAAATGAAGAATCGGAAAGCCCCGGGGGAAGATGAAGTTACTGTAGAGTTGTTAAAATTGGGAGGAAGAGACATAACACAAAAACTGGCAAGGCTCTTCACAAAGTGCATTAGAAAAGGTGTGATGCCTAAGCAGTGGAATAATGCAATCATAGTTTTGCTGCATAAGAAAGGAGATAAATCAGAAATTGGAAATTATAGACCAATTAGCTTGTTATCCCACATCTACAAGTTGTTCACAAGGGTCATTACTAACAGATTAGAAAGAATACTTGATGAGAATCAACCGAAAGAGCAAGCTGGCTTTAGGACAGGATTCTCAACTATGGATCACCTTCACGTAATATCACAGCTAATGGATAAAGCAATTGAATATAAAACTGGAAAGACAGACAAGGCATAGATACTCCATATATTATGATTTTGAAGAAAATATATAAGAGAGTGCTACCTCCTTTATTAGACTAGACAAAGACAGTACCAAATTTAAAATCGAGAAAGGAGTTCGACAAGGAGACACAATATCTCCGAAGCTGTTTACTGCTGCCCTTGAGGAAGCTTTCAGAAGATTAAACTGGTCGCAGAAAGGAGTCAATGTGAACGGAGAGTACCTAAACCATTTACGATTTGCAGATGACATTGTGGTCATAAGCCACGATCCCAAAGAATTAGAGGAAAATCTTAATCAGTTATGCACAGTTAGTAAGGATTTTGGACTAAAGATGAATATGGCGAAAACAAAAGTAATGATGAACAAGTATGCCACGGAAAGGGAAATAATGATTGAAGGAGCAGTAATTGAAAAGGTGGAGTCATATACTTATCTGGGACAAGTTATTAGCTGTAATAATGATAAATGCCTGGAAGTCAAGAGAAGAATAAATTTTGGATGGATGGCATTCAGGAAATATAGTCACATACTGAAGAGCAACATCCCAGTTTGTCTGAAACGTAAAATAATGAATCAATGTATACTCCCCACCATGACTTATGGAAGTGAAACTTGGGCACTCACCAAAAGAATGGAAGAGAAGCTGAGAACTACACAGCGAAGAATGGAACGAATTATATTGGGAATCAGACTGTTAGATAAGAAGAGAAACACATGGATTAGGCAGCAAACTCAAGTAAAGGACATTCTTATCAAAACTAAAGAACTAAAATGGTCTTGGGCAGGACACATAGCTCGAAGACATGATGACAGTTGGACTAAGAAAATAACAGAATGGTACCCAAGAGGAGCTAGAAGAAATCCTGGAAGACAAAGGCGGAGATGGATATATGAAATTCATGAGTTTGTGGGTAGTAAATGGATGGCCAGTGCTCAAAACAGAAGGAACTGGAAAGTTGCTGGAGAGGCCTTCATCCTGCAGTGGATTGAAAATGGGTGATGATGATCTTTCATTTATAGATACAAAATTTTTACTTGTATATATAAAAATATTTACAGTATAATATCAAAATATACGAGGATCTGATTTTTTTCCTCTTTCCAGGTGGCACATACGAGAAAATGTTGCATTTTAGATGGTACCAACATTTAAAGCACAAAATATAATCACATAGAAGGAATTAACCAAAAGAAACTTTTCTTTTTTGAAAAAAAAAAAATAATAATAAATAATTACTCTTATTTCGCTTCCATTTATTTATCCAAGACAAAAGTTTCTAAGGAAGTTAAGAAAATAATAATCAATAGTTCACTCTGTACAAGCGAAACTTGTCAGATGACTGGGTACTAACTGTGAATGATAGTTTTAAAATACAGGCTATATGACCCCATTGCGCATCAATAAATTATTTAGGTACGTAGCTGGCCCATTTCGCATTGCCAATATTATCTATCCACTCGTATATCTGAGATGTCTCCGGTGACGTATTGAATTTTTTTAACGCTTTCTTTTTTTTTTTTTTTAACGCACTCCATTTTAATTAATCGATTGTCATAATACAGCCTAAAAGAAGTTTAAATGAGAAAACTTCAGTCTGTTTTTTGTTTAAGAAATAAGATTTCCCGGGGAATTTTATGCCTACTCTATTGAGTACAGACGTTTCCAACAGACAGCAGACATTGTTCAGGGAAAAGCCTATTCCACTAATGCGTTTCCCAAACTTAACTTTTTATTTTCTTCCAGTAGCAAGGTCCCAGCCCAATTGTGAGAATATTGTACATAAATTTTAAAATAAAATAAACTTCTTGTTTATACTCCGGTACGATAAATTTCAGATTCCCCCCCCCCACCCACCAAAGTACGATATGCCAAATATAACTTGGTAGAAACCCGTTAGCACGGTACCAAACTTGTTCTTCCATATTCGAACCTTGCCTTTTCAAGGAAAAGGCAAGGTTCAAATTCCTCTAAAAGTAATAGGAATTTATGGCCTTTTATGCAGACAATGGCCATGTTAATCAGTCTCTGGCGATGGCCACATGGTTGTTCCCTTGGAAACCACAACAGTTTTGGTTTTTTATCTCAAAGGAACAATCCAAACAGCGTATACTCAAATAAAAGGCACAATATACTAACGCTACTCTTATTCTAAACAACCGAGCTTCGACATAAAACAGAACTTCCTATAAAAACCATTCGAATTTTGAGCAGTTGGTGGAAGCAAATTCGACATTAACTTCAAAGACCAAGCCTGAACTTCTTCCATTCCATTCCCACTTCGTAATAGAATGAAATTTGATATTCTGTTTAATGAGTTTAACTCAATTAGTAATTGACTTAATATGATAGCATAGCTTAATTTATTATGGTACTCACCTTTTTTATAAGCTGCAATCGTTGTTTGAATAAGGTGGATGATAATTTAAATTGGGAGTAAGTAAGTTGGGGTTTAAAGCAGAAGTTAGTAATTTAACTAACTAAATTCTGGAGGAGAACTTAGAATAAAATCGAATCTGGAACAAAATCTGCTAAAGCAATACCACCAAGTCCATTAAAACTAAATTTCCTTTTTCTGTTTCATGTGTAAATATTTGGCTATGAACAAGTTTAACATTGTTATTGTGTTGCTTAGAAAGTTTTCACATTTTTACTTGTATTTCACTCAATTTTGTCATAAAACATGTAATTAATAAAAATGCTTCTTTTATTCCTTTGTTTTATTCCGTAAAACAAAGGAATGAAAGAAAGTTTTGTCCCACTATTTTTATTTCCTGTTTGATGGATATCTCATTGTTTGGAAAATTCTGGCTGTCCAGTACGTGGGTGTGTGCACCATCACTGATGGGACTCCAGAATTTCTTGAATGATTGAGCCACGATCAACTGCAGTTTTGTATTCATAACCTACGCTCGTTGGCTTTCCAATCTTCTGTTCCACGCACTGTTGACGATGTGCACAGCTTATTCTACGTGGAGAGGACAGCTGACACTGTTTAACCACTAGTTAACGCGCCGTCAATTGAAAGGGTGGTTCGTGCCGGCAATATAGTTATCGTGGTCGCCTGCCGCTACGCATCGACTCCGAACAAGCGCTTTCCAAATTAAGTTACGGGGACCCCTCCACACGCTCAGCTAAAAGCGTTTTCTTTGTTAATTCCTGCCGACATCGGCTGCCGATGTCTTGACCAAAGTGACAATCGTATTACCATGACAGCGAGGTGCTGACATGCAGTCTTCCGCACATCCAAAACAATTACGGACATACGGAACAAAATCGACTACCTACGCATCCGGTGTTTTCTGACACACTTAAAGCGTTTGAGGAGCGGATATTGGTGAGTTACTGATGTGTGTGCCGGACAGGTCTCACCGATGCTTCTTCAACCACTTGCAATTGCTGGCTGTGCGCACGGTTACGAGTAATGGTCCGGAGTTGAATGACGAAAGCTGATAATAATCACTTATTTACTTTTTCGCTCATTCTGAACATACGTAGGAATGTGTGGGCGAAGAGAGAGGATATATCCTCGATTCATTTCCTTCCAAACATGTCCGGATGAATTGCTTGTCTTTCTCTAAAATACACAAACAATCAACAAACTACATCGATTTACTGTTGTAGCTCAGTTAATTCCGCCTATTTCAGTTTAAAAAACCCCCATTCGCTTGTTTGTCAAACTGAGAAAACTTGCAATATTTACTTGGTGCGATACCCACTGTTCGAGCATTTCACACCATCTTGTAGTAAGAAAAACTCAAGAGTAAGATCGGTACAATAGGACAGAATTTTAATAAGAGTTAGGTCCTAGAGATCTCTTCCCAATTCTGCTTTTCTACTTAAGGCGATTTCTCTCCTTTCCACTGAAAGTCCGACATCTCTGAAATGTTAATTAAAATTTCTCGTTAAATGGATATTGAAATGTTTCTGCGATGACTTACAGCTTTGTAAGTGCCCTTAAGACGATTAACTGCATCGCAGAAGTTCCAAACTTTTACAGCCATGCCTTCTAAATTGTTTACAAAGCGTCCTCCTTCTCCCTTCTGTCGCTTGAACGTTTTAGTTAAAACCACCAAATAACTTTAATCTCCCACATGAT
Source organism: Mastigoproctus giganteus (assembly GCF_048544385.1). Lineage (NCBI taxonomy): Eukaryota > Metazoa > Arthropoda > Arachnida > Uropygi > Thelyphonidae > Mastigoproctus > Mastigoproctus giganteus. Next base: position 210,620,080 of record NC_143578.1, on the reverse strand, counting down.
TATACCTCCTTTTAAAGTGAATGCTCGCACTTATTTTCTATCTACCACTCTTCATAGGCGACTGACACTTGGAAGCACCCATCTTCCTCTTTCCTGTTCTAACTTGAACATATCCGCCACTCAAAATAGCAATCCGGTGTCTTATTTCTACGCTTTTCTCCCACAAACTAAGCAATCCAAACGAGAAACCAGGTCCGCGTTTGATTTCATCATTATCTCCAAACAGCCTGCCGTGGCCACTTTAGCGCATGTCGAAGACCAATTTTGTGTTCATATTTCCATAATCTACCGCAGTAATATACATCATTATATTCAAGTTATTTGTCAGCATGCCGACTGTTAACCAGTTTCTAGCAAAGTTAGAAAATTTCCTCCGTTTACCAGCTGCAGTGTCTCGTATCTCCTCCTACTCTAATCCAACGCGTGGCCGCACAACCCCTAATAGTACATCTTGCATCTTCTCCCGATAGATACACTAATAAATTGAGACTTTGCCATCATCTCTTTTCGCCCATCATTTTCTCGCCTAGAAGCGTCTGCAGATGCCTGCATTTCGCTAATAAGCTGTACCACATTACTCTGTAATGTTGTTCCAGCACGTCCCCTAGACTGAAAACTGCACCGATTTAAGCGTTGCAGAGTAAATCAAATTCTATAGCCTTAAGTGGCACAGGACCTTCAAAGCTCATCTTCAAGCGAAACAAGAAGCAGGCATTGCGAACGTTAGAAAAAATCGCATAAATTATTCATATGTCAAAGAAAAACCTTAGGAGAGACGAGAAAAGTAAGCATTTCCTTCCTTTATAATATTTACATAAAATTATATTACTGATAGTGCGATCAAAATTTTAAGTTTAGAATAACATGATAAAGACACTTTAAAAATTGACAGGATCTCTCATAGATACTGCTGTATCTATGAGAGATGGGGCCAATTTTTAAAGACACTACTGTATGTTCTCTACTAGCTAAAGTACTCGTCTTCGCACGGGTTGTACTCATCAAAATTATCCAGTTGGGCCGTTGTATTAATTTGATTTACCTGCTCTGTATGGTACAAGTGAAACTTGAGCTACTCGAGTAAAGTTGTGCAAGTTACGCATTTAAATTTATTTTAAGTTTAAAAACTTAAACTGCAAGTTATTACGTCACATTTTTTACAGTATTGTTGGATGATATTTTATTAAGGTCGAGCTTAAGTGTTTTGCTGTTGAAATGAGCCAAGATGAAAAAAGTTTTGCCATTGCCAACGTACAGCAGCAACCATAATTTTGAATACTTGGTTCCTGTGCTTTGATACTCAAGAAGACCACGAAAAATTGAAACGGAAGGTCAGAGGACACTTTTGCAATGTGTAGCCAATCGCGATGGCAGTTTCAATGACAAGTGGCATGTTAGCCAATCCTTTTCCATTGCAGAGTGCTGGAAGTTCTCAGAAAGCATACCTGGTAGCTCCAGAAAGTTGAGAAATACTGCTGGGGGGGAAGACAGCTTCACTGTTGCTTGCTGAAGCGTCAACAGACCCTATAACAACCCACTGTTTGTTGTGGCATTGACTGCATTTTTGGTTCCAGGATGGCTCCTTGGCAGAGTAACTTGTGGTTATGGAAATATGATATGCATCTGGAAACGCTGCTTCTTTCAATTCTTACACGTTTTCCCACTGAAAGAGTTCCATCTTATCAGATGCAAAGACTTCATTTCTCAGATTGAACAGACTTTCAGTAAATTCTCAAGCAAATGAATTAAGTGTCAGATACGCTCGTCTAAACAGGTTATTAATAATTTCGTCAGTTTAGATAAAAGACAAACAGATACTCTTCCCAGGCATCCGTTATTACTTATTCAGTTTATTGCTTTTTACATTCACCCTCCAGTACTGCATGCAAACTAGAGGAATTCAAAGAGGTTATTTACAATATTGATTAAAGATAATGTTTACAATTGTTATTCGATATATACATAAATGTAACGAAGTTAAAATATAAACAAAATTGGATAGTCGAGATTCTAGGAAGAGTTTCCTAAAAATTTGCGTTAGGTTGAAAATACAGTAGCTTACAAAGTGCAGTACTGTACAGTTATATAAAGTTGATAAGATATCATTGTTTTCTCGAGATGGAACTTGACAACTCGTTTTTTACTGCTAGGCATGACTCAAGCAAGACTGTGATACACGTATTCCTGAATTGTTTTTTTTTTTTTTTGTATGCCTTATTTTCAGTTAGTTTGTAGAAGTTAATTTGAAATTCATTGAAACATTTCATGAGGTTTGTTAGAAACACTGTTCAGGCAAGCAAGGTTGTTAACTTTCATCCTTAAGGGAAGGAGAGGTTTCTGTGTGATCTTGTGACAAGATCGGGGACATGTTGATGTTAGAAATATTAACAGGTCCCAGATCTCATCACAGCAGCTCTTTTGGTCAGTATTTTCGACTGAGCGGCGATACTTTTTCATAGGACGAGGAGCTTCTAAGGAGTCATGTTGATGTCAGCATGCAATATCGTTCGGTATATACTGGACGGCATCCCTCCCAGTTAGTTTAACCATCTTAAAATCCACTATTCGATGCCAAATATATATCTTTTTCTTGGCGATATCCAGTAAAGAGGACAATTTTTCTGAAGCACATAGGGGTGTGGTATGAGACATCTTGTTTGGCATATTAGGGACGCGTTATGGCAACCTGTTAACTCCTACTAGATTGCATAAATTACAGCATATGTTTCCTTTCTTATTTGTTGAAAATGCTCCTAGAAAGCGAGGCTCGCATTCCAGATTAGGCCAAGATCTGTGTGGAACGTGACCTTTACTATTAGTAGTGGAAAATGTGGAAAATGATGCAAGAAATCAAGCTTATCCAGCATTAGGAGGAAAATTACACTTGCCATTTCATCTATACACACCCTCCAATAGTTTGTCTAGTTTTTACTTTAATTTATTTAAGCTATCAACTTCCACAACAACAGATAGAAATTTGTTCCAGCAGTCAACCACCCGCTCACTAAATGCAAACTTCCGCACATGTATTCTGTGAACCATCCATCCTCTTGAATTTGTAGCCACCACAGGTGTATAGCCTCAGCAAGAGAAAGAATACCATCAGCATTGAGCTTGCTCAATCCCTTCAAAGCCTCAAACACGTCAACCAGATCACCTCGCAAGTGCCTAGTCTCCAGACGCTGCAATTTGCACAACTGAAATCTTTCTTGGTAAGAGCACCCCACTGTTCGCCTCACCTATCTCGGTGCCCTTCTCTGTACTTGTTCCAGCAGCTCCGCATCCTTCCTAAAATGAGGCCTCCAGACCTGTATGCAGTAATCAAGATGTGGCCTGACCATTTCCTTATACAAAGTGATAATCACCTTATCTCTGCAAGAAAAATCCCGGTGGGGTATTTGGACCTCATCCATATTCTGTAGACTTCTGCTTTTGAATAAATGTCGTTCTGTGTGAATTCATTGAACCAGTTCTTAGTTTTATCTGACATGACTCTCTTGAAACTCTCCAGATAGTGATAATCTCTGTCTCCTCTGATAGATTATTAAGTTGCACCTTCAAAGGAAATATTACGAAGACGCTCCCAGTTATAAGTAATCAAGTGTTGCATCAAAATCTGTGGTCCTAGGAATTTAATTGAGACGCTAAGTTGATTCTGGGAATACGAACTGGTTCGCAGCTTTGCGAACCAGCGAAATTGGTGGAAAGACCTACTCAAGCGGCCGATGCTAAGAGTTAGGTAAAATTTACAGATCTTGCAGGTCGTATATTAAGTTCAGAGATTGATTTAGTCTTGTTGGTGGAGTTGCTTGTTTGGTGAGGCCAATTAAATTCAGAGTTTACATTAGATCATTCAAAGAAGTTGCATGCTTTGGAATTGGCACATTGAAATTGCCGTAGAGAACTGTTGGAAAGTCTGGAGTGAGGCTTGTAAGTAGCCAGATTTGCAGTTTGAGGCACATGTTTTTGCAATCGGGGAGAAGGTAAACGCGACTTACTTCGATAAGTGTACATCTGACATTTCATTTTGACACAGAATGCCTCCAAGTTTTCCGACTACCTTATTATGAACCCCATCAGCTGCCAGTCGTCAGCATAGAACAAATGGACTCCACCACCTTGTCTTTTGACTCTAGGATTTCCGATGCCTTTGTATTTCACTATTTGAAGTGAGAAGATAAAACCTGTTTTTTTTTTTTCCTGTTAGCTACGATTCAGTTAAGCCAACGAAATCAAATTCGCATAGAAAGCGCAAGGTTCGCAGTGAACGCAAATTTGCCAGATTACGAACATTTTGGAGGACGAATTGGGTTTGGCTTCCTCTTCTTGTTGCTGTGCGGCATGCTATATGAGGAGGTTGCTATGCAGGTGGTTGGTGAAAGTCGACTTATGTCGATAGCCTTTAAGGCAGCTTTGAGATATTCAACACTCATTCCAGAGAGTGGCTGTCAATCTTGCATGACGTTTGCTTTTCTAATGTCCTGGAACTGTTGCAAGTTGGTGCCGCTTTACTAACCAAATTTAAGAGCAAGTTGAAGACTGAATGGGCTGTTATTTCTCTTGTTAGTGTGTCAGGAATGCCTGATGATGCCAACGCAAGACCAATCATTTTCCAATCAGTCCTTTTAAGACTCAGAATGTAAAGCTGTCTTTGATTTATCTAAGCGAATTGGCTGGCATCAATCGAATTAAAGTTCCCCCAGAAACTGGGACTTTCGTCCAGCAAAACAGGGAAATCGACCAGAGAACACACACACAATTTACAGACATTATACATATATGGGTATATATAAGAAATTATGGGTGTTCTTAAAATCCGTCACTGGGTACAAAACAATTCCTTAAATATTAATATCAGCGTGTTCCCGTTGTAGGCCTGTGACGTGCATCTGCACCTTCTCGGAGTTAGAAAACTCTGCCATGATTGTAGTTTAGCTATTATGCTGCTATATATTTCAGTGCGCGCATTTTCCAGTTGATGAATAAAAACTTGAATATATCCTCTATCATGTGGATAGCGGTTTCAGGTTTGCACATATTCCCACAACGTTTTAGCTATCATCCCTATTCTTCTATCTGTTTTCCCCTCAGTCTTCAGTCTCCCCCCTCTCTCACTAAACTGACCGAGTACACCCCTTAACAATGCCGCCAAATTCTAATCAACGTCTAAATTCTACCGGTTTCCTGTAAATCTCTAAGACAACTAATACTTTTATCTAGCGTATAGCCTCACATGTCTAAATTTAATAACATCAAAATTTTGCCCGACTTATTAACACATCTCTCTAGCGGTGAACCCCAACCAGCGATTTCCCAACAGCAATCCCATTAAGCATTAATGTCAAACGCGTAAATTTTTTTTTTTTTTTTTTTTTTTAGGTCCTAGCCACTGAAATCCCAGGAAACTAGGTGGCAGGACCTGCCAGCGCAACTTGTTGTGATACTGGACACACCCGGCTAGCCTCCACGTGGCGAAGTATGGGCAACGTCCGGCCCCACTAGGGGCCTATAAAAGTAGGCAGATAAAAGTAGCAGCAGTTTTAACATTGATAAATGCAAGATACTACATTTGCATCGTAGAATAACATACACTGGTGTTCAAAGAAAGTGCATCACCCCTCAAAATTGTAATTGTCGTCCTAATAACGTAAGTATATGGTAATATTTCTTCAGATTGCATCAGATAAGATTGATACGCGTAGGTGGTGAAGTAATATTGCATCAGCTGTTACTTTCAGCTATATAAGGACGCTCTGCAAGAGTTGTAGTCATTCTTACTTGTGTCAGGATGGCGAGTTACGTGCAGTTGACGCCACGAAGAAAGAGTGCTATTGTTGCTTTACGTGAGGAAGGCTGTTCTTCCGTCATATTTCTTATAGAGTGTCTTGTAATCAGTCTACAGTGAGTAGATTTCTTTCCAAACTCAAGAATACAGGTTCTGCTGATAGGAAAAAAAAAAGAACCGGACGCAAACGAGTCTCCACGCCGAAACAGGACAGCGTTTTGAAGTGCTTATGCCTTAAAAACCGTAAATCTTCTTCGTTTGAGCTGAAAAGAGAATGGGAAGAACATACAGGAGCGGTAGCAAGTGCAGTAACAGTCAGAAGACGCCTCTTCAAAAATGGACTTGTCGTCCTAAGAAGAACCCACTCCCCACACAAAAAATGAAAAAGGCCCGATTAATTTGGTGTAAGGAGGATGTCAAATGGACCCCAGGAACAGTTATTTTCTGGGATGAGAAGAAATTCAACCTGCATGGCTCTGATGGGAGACAAACGATTCGCCGTACACGTGTTGAAGAATACCATCCAGACTGTATGGTGTCTACAGTGAAATTATTATAAATTTTTATTTGTCCTACCAAATTTAAAATATAGGTGTACATTGGTAAGTGACAAATTCCCTTCACGGCAGACAATGCCAGGGGATTATCATAAAATGCGAATAAAAGAATGTCTAAAATATACAAGAAAGTTTAATATACACGGAAAGATGACATTTAAACTACATTACTCTTCACTACATTTCTGTCTAGAGTCCTGGCAATTGTAATACAAAAGTTCATCTTAACATCACATCCACTGATCAACTTGCGCGAGATATACAATTGCGTACACACAGTTCTTGACAGAAAAATCACACAACTACTAGGCAACAGTAGCCTCAGCGAGCCACACTGCGATTTGTTTCCTATATTTCGGGTCTTCTATGAGCCTTAGTAGGTCAATTCCGATATGTGTTAGGCACTGAATCGATTCTAACGCACTGCTGGGTATAAACCTGTCGGCCATCTTCAGTCTGTTGGTCTTCATTCTCAAGGATTTGGTGCCTCTTAATGCAGATGGCGGGATGTGCCACTCACAAAGCTGCCAGAAGCATGGTGATGATATCGTGCCAGTCATCATTTTGATTGTAGTTATTAATCGTTTCCAGGAAATGATGTCTGGTAAACGCTGCAGTTTAAGCTGTTCAGAGAGCTGCGTGGTCCTTAACTGTTGAGGGAGATGGTGCTTATGGTTTGCCCACTTCAGCAGCCAGAATTCACTCGCATATATTCTCCTAATGTGGGTAGGGGTGGCTGACGCCCACAATTCAGCGCCATACAAAATGGCTGAATACACTGTGGTTCTTCAATATCGTGCGGTTGTTGCAGTCTGTTTCACGTGCAAGAGGTGCTGTTTTGTTGCCCAACGTAAGTAGTTCATTTTCTTTACAATCAGGTCAATATGAGAGTTGAACGTAAGTTTCGTATCAAATGTTACTCCCAGATCTCTATGCGTCTCAACAACTGGGATAGGTTTGCCATTAAGTTTCGGGTGTACGAGCGTAGGCGATTTTTTGAGCGAGTACACCATGATTACAGTCTTCTGCGGATTTAGGGCCAAGCCAAATTTGTTCAAGTACACGAATAAGTTCAGAAGCTTATAATTAATCTGCTCACACAATGCCCTGTTGTTCATGGACGGTTGGATGGGTGTTAGGATCTTAATGTCATCTGCATAAGTGCATACATCATCCCTACCGTTGCAGAACGGGATCATCGTGGCGGTAAAGAGGAGTCCTGATAAAACTCCACCCTGTGGAACTCCTGCATGGAGTTGGCGTTGGAGGATCTGACTATCTGTGCGGTAATAAATGGACCGACAAGTAAGTAGGGCCTGTAGGAACTTCAGCAAATTTCCTTTTATTTGGAAGGCGTGTTGGAGCAGATGAAGTAAGGCATGTACATCCAGACTATCGAAGGCTGCTTTTATATCGGCATAAATTATTGCAATTTCCTTTCTGGCTTGGAAAGCATTTAGTATCGTGGCCTGAACTGTGAGCAGGTTAGTTATTGTTGATCTTGCAGTCATTGAATAATGAATTTGTTGAGGCTGCCCAGCCAGTATCTGATTCGACAACTTTGGCAATAGAGCTTTCTCCAGTACTTTTAACAGGGTAGATGCAGTAGATATTGGCCTATAGTGCTCCAAAAGGTTAGGCTTTGTAATTTTCGGCATTGGAATTACAGTGTACTTATTCCAGTCCTCAGGGAAAACTCGGCAAGCAAGGATAGAGCTATAAATTGCTTGGAGTGGTTCAATTAGGTAAGGACTAAGACACTTTACCATGAAGTGGGGGACTCCATCAACTCCAGCTGTGTTAGTTGGCCTGAGGGAGTTAATACTCTGTATTAGTGCTTCTTTAGTTATAGGAACAGACTCCATCTCATTGTCAACTAATTGATCCCACTCAAACTCCCTGACTTGAGACTCATGATATATGCTGGAAAATCTGCTGATGTGGTCCATCCACGCTTCTTTGTCAAGCCCCTGATTTGTGTCACTTTTATGTGTGCAACGAGGTAGCTTTCCCCTGTCAAGTGTGTCTTTCATGTAGCGGTTGACTGCTCTAGATTTTTCCCTATTAAATATTGCTCTGGCCCTCGAGTAGTTAATTCTATCTTGTGTGTCATTAGACAGTTTCCATTTTCTGTGCAGAGTTTGCTTTAGTTTAAACAATGTAGATAGGCTAGAGTTCCACCAGGTTTTAGATTTTGATGACATCCTTACTACTTTGGAAGCCGCAAATTCTGTAATAGAGTTGATCCAACTTGTTAAGAGAGTTGTTGCAAATAAGGCATCACATTTGAGTAGACATTCCCACGGGATACAGCTGGCAGCAAATAAGCATATATTTGGGTCCAGAAAGGCTGGCGAAGTGACAAGCTGGCTCTTAATTTTTTCCTTGACATTGAAGTCCACATACGGTAGCATTATGAGCATTGCAATTGGGCTATGATCGGATGGAAAGAACATTTCGGGGGGGTACATCAATTATACATTTACCAGAAGCCAGAATTAGGTCAAGTCTATTTTCACCTCTTGTAGGTTGGTCATTGATAAGAGAGATGGAACATGGCTGTAGTTTATTTAACATGGCGTCCAGTAGGTTACTGAGCTGTGGTGTAAGGTTGACATCTCCACATACTATATGGGTTCCCTACCAGCCAAATGATATGGGGGTGCATTTCGTATCACGGAGTAGTTTATAAAAGGTTCCGTAAATGCCAATGGATATCTGGCTATATTGGAAGCCAAATTGCTGCCAACCATTAGAGACCATTTGAACCTGCCAAGTAACGGCATCTTTCAGGACGACTCTGCCCCTTGTCATCGGGCAAAAAGTGCAAGTACGCAATTCTGTAGTTGCTTTAACTTCATTTCTGCATTAGTGGTTTACGTGTTTACATTTGTTACATGTGAAAAAAATGGCTGGAAGAACGGTCCATTCATTACAACTCTTAGCTGGCCAGAAAACAGCCCGAACGGACCTGAATCCCATAGAGAACTGCTGGCATCGTGTGGAATCTGCAGTTGCCAGAAAGAAACCTTCGTGAACTTGAGGAAGCCATAATTCGTGTTTGGAACCACGAACTATCAGCTGATTATCTTCAGAAATTGATCTTGTCAATGCCTCGAAGGTTTTGCTGCTGTCATCAGGGCCAGAGGCGGTTCAACTAAATATTAGTTTGCACCTGGTGAACTTTATTTTGTTTTCCCATTTAAAATGATAAACTGAAGCAAATTCTGATAACATTTCAGCCATAATTGTCGTGTTTACGAAAACTGTTGTATAAAGGTTGCAAATGTCATTTTGGAATATTTTGAGAGCACCTGTCAAATATTACTTAGCTTTGCCTTAACTATTAATAAATATCTTTTGTTTATATTTATATTTGTACTGCTAGTCATTAATATAACATACCATCGCGAAAAAGAGTTAGAAATGTTAAATTCTTAGGTGATGCACTTTCTTTGAACACCAGTGTATATTTGAATGGTGTTAATTTTACTGTGGTTAATTAAGAGATTTCAAAGAATTAAATATCTTTTCCACAGTCATGGAAGATTTAATCCTTTAGAAAATTAATTTATTATCAAATGGATTACCGTAGTTGTCAGTATTTTTAATTTAGCACTCAATGATAACAAGAGAAACTCGAAATGAGTTTTAAACATTGACTTAAATTCATTCATTCAAAATTCTTGAGACATGACATATCTAGAACAAAAGAAAATCTGGGCAGTAAAGATTCATTACTTATATAAGACAAAAAAAAATTTGAGTTTTTTATTTATGAAAAATTAAGACTGAATCAAAATAATTGTCAGTTTGTTCAGGTTTGTTGAGTAGCTTAGTGCGCCACCTGCATTCACAGAATAAACACGAAATTTAACAGAAATTAATTAGAGATAGTTTTTTTTTTTTTTTTTCCCCCTCCTGATTAAATGTAGTCTGTTTAGAGAGAGTGGGCTTCGGTCATTCCTTCTTAAAACAAATGCGCATACCAGAAAACAGGAAAGATTTAAAATATATACTTCAGAATAACTGAATTTTGAATTCTGAAAAAAATGGATAAGAATTGTAAATATGGGTTCGTATTCTCATCAATCGCAAGAAAAACTTTTCTCATCTTTTAAATTTTAACTACAAAATATTTAGATTTTCTAAGAATCATATTTTGATATCCAAGATCATATAATACAACATCGTCACGTGACCCTGATTAAGTTGCGCTCCGATATTTGCTAGAATTATGTTGCCCATTTTAATCTGGCAAGATCATGCATATCTGTGGCTACACTGGATGGGAACAGGGTTGTGTGCAGTGGAAAGAGTCCCTGCCGCACCATAAAAATAGCGTAGTGCGGTGTTCCCCGGCCTTTCAATTTTCAACGCCGCTAGTTTCATTTCGATGGAAGTCCGGGTACGCTGTTTGAGAGATTTTGTAAACAAGGAAACTTGTTCCACACAATTGGATCGTGAGGAACTGCACGGGCAGCTGCAGACAATGTTAGCTTAAGAAGTTTTTTGAAAAACAGACATGGCAAAGTGTGACGTGGGAGGAAGACTCATCTCCACGCGCCATTTATCATCACTGATAATCGAGATATCATTTGTCTCCGAAGTCGGCATTCACCTCAACCCCTTCGCAGCGCGACTCTCGGAACGTCCTACTTTCGATTTTCGCAAGGATAGATAGAGGTGAGTGGCGAACAAAATTCTGAGTGTAAATAAGTTGATTATTGCGAGCTGCTGAAGGCCTATGGAGGTTGCTACCACTAAGTTATAGTCACACAACTTTCTTCTTGCCCGCGACTTTTATTCACAAACAGTTTAAGGACGCCAATTCCGATGAATTAGCTCTTACAGAAGTGTTAAATGAAAAGGGAAATCTCACTTTCTTTGGAACATTTCATAACACGATACATTTTTTTAAATCCTAAACAGATTCGTAACGAATATGGTTTCAGCTAATCTCCTGTCTTCCTTTGCATTCCCAAGGAAACAGTTTCTTCAAATCAAACTGTGGGTGCAAGGGCAGTACTATGCTTTCTTTCCCGCTGTTCGACAATAAACAATGTGAAAACAAGGTGCGATTCACAGAGGTAATTTGTTTTATTGTCCGGGGAGTGACTTCCATCTTCAGTGTCAACGCAATGTTTGCTTGTTATTTCTTCCACGCTCGCAATGAAGTCTGTAGGGTACCTGGAACGAGAATTACAGTTGCCTAAGACGTACCTCGTAAGCATCCCTTGCATTTGAAAAGTCACAAACGACCTTATATTGAAACGAGAACAGTTTCATTGGAGCTGGATTATCATATGCTGTGTATAGAACAATCCAACTAAGATAATACAGCGGACTGCTGATTTAAGGGGTCTGAAGGAACGGTTTCATGCGGAGGACTGCAAGAAAGTAAGTTCTCCTCCAGGGACTGCAACTGGTGAAGTTAGCACTGCATTTTCTTGATCTTCGTCAACACCTGCATGTCTCGCCAGGGAAGTCTTTCAACTTGTGTTGGATCTTTCGGCGCTCTAAAGCTTTGAAAAAGTAACAGAATTAATTCTGTTACTTTTTCAAAGCTTTGAGCACTAATGTAAATGGAATCTTATTAATTAAGGGAATGAATAAGTAATTTGACTGTTTAGTTTCTTTCTCTAGGTGTTTTGAAGTTTCCAAAACATCGTGAATATTTCAGTGCGTCCTCAATTTCCTCCCGCACACGAATTAGCAAATGGACTATTTTTTTTTTTTAAATTGTACAAAGAAAAGCTTGCTTCAGACAACGTATACAATTACATTTTAACTCGCACTTGGATGGAAATTTGCATCTTCGCTATAGAAATTTTATGCTTGATAAAAACGGACGCAAAATATAACACATTTCGTTATTTTTATGTGAGAATCAAAACTTGAAAACTAATTTGTAATGCGTAGAAAGAAGTCGATTTAAAGCAATATGTGCACATATTGCTTTAAATCGACTTCTTTCTGCGCATTACAAAATGCTGCCTTATGTATAATTATAATTGTCATCTGGTCAACCATAAATAAAATTACAGTTCTTTTTGTAATACTTCAATTAGTTTAAAAGCTTGTTCTTTCTTAGGTTAACTGTACATTAAGCAGGAACAATGAGGACCTCTGTTGGTGTTACGATAACTGTTCTATTTTTTACTGTCATCTTAAACTCCACGGTGGGAACTAGGGTAAGTCCAAATATGATTTTTATATTAAGGAACTTAAAATTTATCTCATTATTATTGGATTCCATAAGAAACTGGACTTTTCTTTGAATAACCTGACATCAAATGCTAATGCAGTTCACAAACTGATCTTTGCGCTCTCTACAGACCACTCGGGGAAATTCGTCAGATGGCTTAGTTGCATAACAATTTCTGCTTATCCAAGATGCAATTTTATTATTAAGTGCAAAAAAGCATGGGCCTTATAATTTCCGATTCGGAGGGGCCTTAAACTCCCAAAAATCATCATTTGCACATATATACTCTATACATCGGGGAAGGGAGGTAAGAATACCGTCTACACCATGAGTTAATATTTATTCTTTAAATTTCGTAATTACAAGTTATAATGCACGTGATGAGAATGCCAAAGTATCCTATTTACCTTAAGAGATTAATAGCACCGTAATATTCACATACCCACAGTTATTGCTGTCTTTAATCATAATAACCAATTTATTCTTCGAGTAAATAACATTAAGGAATGTAAAAGGAGACACTTTTAATTACCCTCTCTCTATTTGATTCTCACTTGAAATGGATACCACGATGTTTCCAAGCCATCCAACACCAGACAGTTCATATTCATTGATGGCTATAAACATTCTTCGCATCAGCCGGGTACAGGAGCAATAATACGAATACAATAAAATTAGAGTAAAATTTTATTGTATTCAGATTTTTGTAAAACTAAGTTCTAATAACAAGGTACTTGGTGTAATTTTTGACGCATTTGAAATACGCGAGTCTTTATAAACGTATCTTATAAAAACTGACGATTCATTGTCCATGAATGCGAATGTCAAACACTTCTATGATTGGATTGGTGATTTATTTTTACGCCGATCCCACTGAACTCGCTAGTCCCGTAGCTGGGTCGATAACAGTGTACAGAGAGCAAGAAAACTTTGAATCAGCGTCCCCAAAGGCCATGCAGAAGGCATGAGCAATACAAATTTATCACTGACTGTCAACAATCAGGAAAGAAGCATAAAGGGGTAGATAAAATGTTGGAAGCAGTTTAGAAACTAAAAAGGTAAAAGTCAAGTCACTGACTAATAGCGAATGGTTTTAGCATTTGTAAAAGGACCCATTCTGTTCATAACATTCAGTAGACTGAGTAATATACTCTTTGTAGAAAAGTGTATATGTGTTCCATGTCTATTTATCTAAAAACAGACAGATACGCGCACATATCAAATTATACATATATTTAATATCTAGCATATATCTTAAATTCTTTTAACATCTACCTCACTTCGAACGTTGGGACAAGTGCAATTTATTAACAGTACATAATAACTGATAACATTCTGGCCTCCTTGAGCAAGTTGTAACAATCTTTAACTGTAGATATTTTAAAAGATGATTGTTATTATTATTAATAACACTAAACTGCAGGGTTCATCCTCGCTCTACTATACATAAATTGGAACAAAAATCGATAAGCTTACACAGAAACAGGATTTTGTTAAGACTCCTTCAACTACGAAAGAAAAAGTAAATCTCACACCGACAAGCCATGTAGAGGGGTGTGCAAGCAACCTCTAACCCCATTCCAGGAAGGAAAGCCTTGTCGTTGTAAATTTCATATATTCTGTGGTCTAAAAATCAAACTTCCAAAATTTAAACTCATACATATTTTGAATTCATGTATTTTTTTTTTTGGCTCAGATGAACCTTATTTCGTACTACCACTTCTAGAAAGTGGTTCAGAGAAGGACAACCAGATTGGCGAGGGGGGCCAATCGATATCCATACGAACAACGACAGAGGTTTATAATACAATGGGGGTGGGGGAGTATGAGTATTTTCATAGGCAATAGATAGAATAACCAGGAAGCACAAATACAAAATTTTGTAGAGCAACAGAAGGGTAGATCTCATAAGTTTATTTTCGGGCAGCGTTTTGCATATCAATGGCATGAATTGACTTCCACCGTGATCGAAGTTGATAGTTTGTAAAGTACAAAGCGGAATTGGATGGTCACTTTTTGGCGAAGGAGACTGTATGAGTGATAGATTTTTTTTTCCTCTCTCTTTTTAGCAGATACAGAAAAGGCCCGATTCCTTGGATTACTTAGCATGGAACCATTATAATACTAATTGCTGAATAATTTCTGTTCAGCCAAAATAGAGATGTTTTAAAAATCTATTGACATACAAAAATCTATTGTATGATGCCCGAGTTCATTCTTATAATCTTTCACACTTGTCTATTCTGTAAATTAAGAGTTCTCTGACATATTTTGATAATTTTTTGGCCTTCTTTTGATGTTATATTTCAGCTAGTTGATCGTTCGAAGTCTGTTTTTTTCCCAAACAATTTTGAACATATCAATAAATAAAATAAATCGTGCGATGCCACAAATCAGAGCCTTGGAGGTAGGTGGGTAGAGCATATCACAATAATGTAACCATTTGCCCCGGATGTGTTCTTGCAGTAATGGGTTATAATCCTCATTGTCTGAGCCAAAACTGTTGTCTGGCTTGTCAATGCAAACCTCGAAAAATATTTATCCAAAACGAATCATCACTGACAGATTCACTGAAAAAAAATTCGAATCGTGTTGGTGTCGTCTGTACAAGTATATATTCTCGAGCCAGTTAGGATGTTGAACAGGCTGAAAAATCAATAATTCAGAGAAAATCCTACTGATGAGATGAAATGAGATGAGCTAACTCAATTGACTAAGGCCTTTAAAAATTCTTCTAGATTCCAGACCTACCAAGCCCGCCATACTACTGTCAGAGAATTTCCTGCAGATGTGATTGCTAACAGTTGAATCTGAATAGAAAACTATTATTATTATGATTGTTCTCCCACTTGTCTGAAAGAACAATCGTATTCTGTATTTCTCTTGACGATTTCTTAAACTATACAATTTGCAGGGACGAAATTTGTATTTTTAGGACTCTGTACATCCTGAGTCTAGACGAGGTATTTTTTCCCCCTCCTCCATATTGAACTTATCCCATTAAATTCTTTAAGAATGAAAGGGTCCGAAGAGAGCCCCTTCATTACTATACACTCTTCTCTTACCTTGGAAGAGATCAATGCATCGCATCTTGGATGTTCGAAGCATTCTAAAGCGAGGCTTATTTGCAACGCTTCCATTATCCTTAAAACGATAAATTTCTAATACCCGCACAGCATGACTTTGACTTCTGGCAAAAACAAGCACATACGACGCTACCAGCTGAGCCTTCTCTTGAACGCATAGTCCCCATCGACTACTGAATAATCAGTAAGGGAAGAGTGACACATAATAACAAATAATCAAATCATGACCAGACAAGTGCTCCCAGAAAACTAATTGCTGGTAACATCTGAGTCCGTTGCTGTCACTCTGTACTCGTTCGTTGGTTCTAAATAAGATTATTATTGAGTTATTTTAATATTATTAAATTGCTCTAGTTCATTGAGGTGTTGTCTATAGAGTGTTTCCATATTATTGGGCGTTCAAACATGATTGACTGAGGACTGATTTGTTGTTGCTGAATATGATTCCCGGTACGTTTTCTTCTCGTAATTTTAAATCGGATGGAAGTGTTAGTCTAATCTATTCATTGTTTGTAGTGTTGACAAGATGGTGTTAGATAAAATGGAGGGTCCGGCTACTTTTATTGAACACTAAATGGTAATCAGTGCAGTTTTTTTTTTTTTTTCCCCAATTATGACTTTGGAAACTCGCCAGGACTCTTTAGGTTGGCAGCTGGTCGTTTGCACCAAAGTACAGAATTTTCTAATTTTTGGTGATTAATTTGTTCATTAGTGTACTTCCTGATAATACGTCTGGCTTTATTTGAGAATTGTTCTGTATTATGATGAAATACCCCTTCCCCATACTCGCTGCGAAGCCAGATTAAACAGGATATTTTCTAATCTTTGTGTGTTAAATGTTGGGATTTCCACCGACTATCTGTGTAGAGTTTTTTTTTTTTAAATGGAATTATCTCCTTGGTCTATCCTCGAAAATATGTCCTGCATTTTTGCTGTCTGAGTGGCTCTTATTTTTCGGTACTCCATGTTCAAGAAAACATGGAATACAGGTGATCACATGACTTGTCAATCTTATTTAAAGTAGCAGCCGGTTCATCATTATAAGATATTTCTGTGGCCCAGTAGACAGTCTTTTTTTCAGCTCATTCTAAGTTGTAGAAACAAAAAAAAGCAACTATTGTGAAATTCGTTTATTTGAGGACTTGTCTTGGTAAGTTTTCAGGTACACCGCCACGTTCTGTAGACATGTTAGATCTTTTCAATTGGATAAACCATATTCTTCTGTTTCAGTATGAAGCTGAACTTGAAGCAATATATTAAAGGATGGATCTGTCTTTTGATTCTCCTTACTGTTTATTGTTGAGGCGTTCTTAATGTTCCATAATAAGGTTAAGTTTCTGGTGTTTTCCAGATGCGTGCAGGAAAAGGTAATCCCTATTCGATCATCTAATTCTAGAAGTATGATCGATTCCTTCTGTAACCTTTTTCTGAAAGGTCTTAAAAAAGGTTCCCTTAAACCTTCATCAAAACAAAATTTCCAGGTTATCCTACCACTGTACATTATGGTATTAGCAGGTGATCAACCATTAGTTGTCTCCAGTAGTTCATCAACAGAATTAATCTTTCTTTGAATACGGGGGTTGACCTCCACACTATTTTCTTTGATGTCGCCTCCGCATTTTTTCGATCCGTATATCTCCCTCCCTTCTTTTTGTGTTGCAGTTTTGTCTTGGAATTGCAAATTCGGTTTTGTCCAATTTTCATCTCTTCTGTTCTTGCCCTTTTGTTGAAAGATTTAATTTTATATGCGGATGACCTTATTTTGGTAGTCAGCTTCCTAGGTCTAACGATTTAAGTTGACTAAGTTAAACGTTCGTACAGAAAAGTGTTCGTGAACTAATAAATAATCTTTCATGGTTTGGTGTTGAGATTAATTTTTTAAAAAAAGTACATGATTTTTGGTAATTACGATGGGAAAAAAATTAATTTAAGGATCATTTCAGCGAGATAATCGTGAAACTTTTAAGGACCAAGTGGAATGTCAAATTACATATGGCCAAAGTGACCGAGCAGAAGCTTATCTTAAGGCATTCCTCTTCATATTCAGCCACTAATGTTATACGGATCAATGGTTTGGCCATCTGCTGTGCCATCAAACTTTAAGTTGATTCTCGGCCTGAACTATTGGATTTTAAAGTGCTTATCGGAAAAGTTAAGGTTGCCACTTTGTGTATAAAAGTCTTCGTATTTCTTTTGTGCAGGCTTCATAAGATTTCCAAGTAGTTATATCCTGTAATCCATTTATCGGTAGTGATTTATGAAGTTTGAATCCGGGATTATATGAACTGGATAATTCCTTGTTGTCTGTGAGATAATTGTTTATTCGATCTTAATTTGGAACAAGAAATGCGTGTGCTGTTTCTTCAACATTGCCCTGACGCTGTTTTCTGGCACGGAAATTTATTTGGATCTTTGACACGCACAGCTTGACTGTGAAGTGTCCAAGACAAGAATGGTAGCCCAAGTTCATGAAAAGTCTTAATAGTCACTGATCTTCCTTATGGGGACTGATCACTACGTAGCCCTGATTCCGATTTCTGCCTTCCCATCTTGGTCAATGGATTGTTGGAACAATTAGTCTTGAAGATCCCTGGAGCTTGCTGATTAGCAACCCGGACTTAACTCAAATATGAATTTGATCTGTGATTTCCTCATGTTTTTTTTGTAAGTTTCTATGTTTTATATATTTTTTAAAATTTGCCTACTAGTTATGAATTCGATGACTTTTTCTGTACCTCTCACTTGTACGTACCGGAGTTAGAATAGAACAGAATATATAAAGTAAATTTATATACTCTGTTCCTGCGGGCGCCTCCGTAGCCAGGTGGGAAGGAGCAGCAGTGCGTAGCACACGCTTCTTGATTAGACCGGGGTTCGAGCCCGTCACCACCAAATACGGAAAGGTCAGGGTATGACCACCGCATATCCCGGAGCAATATGGCTTTAGTTGATAATGCTCCTAAAAACCAAATAAACAACAAACAAACTCTGTTCGTGCGGAAATTGTACACTACAGAAAACAATCACAAAGCGGAATAGTACTCGATGCTAATTCGAATGAAACAATACGTTTTATAAGGTGCTTATCGGAAAAGTTAAAACTTTAACACTGAAGAATTAAAAAAAAAAAAAAAAAAAAAAAAAAAAAAAAATGTCATATTAGGGCTACCCGAGAGTTAACTCATCTGCCTGTATTTAAGTCCATAAATTGCTTGTGTTTTCTGGAGGTAAAACCTGAGTTTCCGGTGGGGGGGGGGGGAACTTTCCTGTCCCGAACTCAGACTGACCAACTCGGCCACAGAGTGAAGAGGTCCATAAAAGTTCCTTGCGTCATTGACGGGATTCGAACCCGGGCCTTTTCTACTTGGTTTGGGGAGGACTGATAGCTCTGCTATGCAGTATTGGAGCTTATGGTCCTGAAAAAGGGCCATAAGCTTAATAGATAAAGTAATGGTGTCAAAATACATGTTACTTACAAACACAATATGAAGCTAGTTCCCTCTGAAACAATTCTGACACCATTACTTTATCTATTATGCACAGTGGCGTATAATCCCATGCTAAATCTAACCCCATGGCCCTTTGCTCAGCGCAGCCCAAAAGAAAAAGAGAAAGTTACATAAGACAAATGTCGCACAGGGTTCCCGGCCAATACGCAATAGTTATGTACTTCTGAGCCAAAAATTAATACGTCGAATTTTAGATAATTTTAAAAACTTTCTAAATCTAGACATATCATATGTAAAGCTTTTTTACCGAGAAAGAAAAAAATCAATTCAAAGTTTAAAACCTGCCTCTCAACTGAAAACCTAAAATCTTTACACAAAGGAAAACCAGAATAATTTAATGATCAGCGTACAAGGAAATCAAATTGCAAATACATCTTCAGACAAGGACCTTAACATCGCCTGGGACATCATTCAGGTCTGCAAAACATTTCGAAACCAAAGAGCCAACAATTAATACGCCATTCCGAGAGATCATATTGCGAGTGAAAAGGAAGCCAACTTAGCGACTGATTTCGCTGGGTAACATGAAGTCGATCTGCTCTGTGGAAGCGCATGAAATTAAGTGAACATTTACACTATAAAAAATTAAACGAGGAATTAATTAGTAAGTATGTGGGATTTTATATATACGATAATCGAGGAAAACGATTTATTGAGAACCTCTTTCTGGATGCTTATGAAAAGGTAGCTGTCAGTGCTAGGGAAAAAACTTTCCTGTGGATTCGAACCATATGGCGTTCGTATTTTATCGTCTCATATTAACTTACAGTAATAATGAATGACAGTTTAATACAACCATAATTAGCACGCTTGTTATCTGTCATCGCACTTCTCACAGCAGGCCGTGGGTATACTTCGCAATTCATTTTCTGGCAACTGCAATCAAAAATTCGGAAGCTCATTTAGTAATTCAAAATAATTCCGTACTCGCTGATAAACGCGAAAAGCAAAATCCAAGCAGAAGTAAACTGGGTATGCGCCGTAACCTATGGTAAAATGTTTCTTCATTCCGTAGCACTGACAGTAACATACATCGAGCGATCACCGAATTATTTGACCACCTACCTAATAGCGTGTTGGGCCACCGTTCGCACGGATAACAGCCGCTTTTCGCCTAGGCATCGACTCCACTAGATGTGTGAAGATGTCTTAAAGATCTGCATCCATGCTGCCTGCAAAGGCTTTCCACAGTGTCGGAATAGATGACGGTTGCGTGTCCACACACCTTTACTTCCCGTTCAAAAACACCCCACAGGTGTTCAACTAGATTGAGGTGAGGAGAATTTGGAGGCCAATCAAGATGAGTGATATCTTCACTGTGTTCCTAGCACCATTCGTGCATATTGCGGGCTGGAATCCGCACTATACATGAATGGTTCAAGGAGCACAGGTAAAAATTAAACATAGCAGGGTGCATATGGCCTCCTAAGATCTGCCGGTAGACACCTCAGTGAAACGTTGGCCTATGCGCACCAGGGGTCCTAGTTCTTGCCAGAAAAAATGCCTCATATAAAGCAACCACCGACGCCTACCTGGATAGCGGGCAACATGCACAATGGGTTTATGGACTCGTGTTGCACCACATATTTGGTCTCATTCGACAAGAACATTCGGTTCCAGTTCTCCAGTGTTCAACCTGCGTGTTGATTTCACGCTGGTTGTACACTGGAGCATTCGCCGTCGACGATGATCAGCGGTGAAGAGAGAATGTCTCTTGGGTCGTCTGTTCTGGAACTGCATACGTTTGAGTGTGAGGAGCATCGTCATTTGGGATATTATTCCTGCATTTTCCATATTGTATTGGATGTCAACTCCCACATGACCTGCCGTTGAGCTCGTACAACACGCTGCACACTTCGCTTACCACGAACGTCCACGTTGTGTAAACAGTTCTGTCGGCGGGAGGACTCGTATCGAATTCTTACACCTTAACACAAAGTGTTAAGGCGTAAGAATTCATACACCTTAGCCTAAAGCGGCCGTGAGGGATTAACAAGACATGTCGTTTCCGATATGCAAGCTTCCGATGCACGAGCTCCCACAATTGTGCCCTTTTGAAACTCCTTGATATCTTTACTATATCCCATAACTGCTACTTTATCACTTTGACGTGCACGACCAGATACAAATTACTACCACTCTGGCGTATGAAGTTGTTCGACTCTTTTATACTGCGAGTATGTAGCATAGTTCATTATGACTACCTACCTAATACTTCGTAGGTCCTCCTTTTGCCCTCAATACAGCAGCAGCTATCCGACGTCTCGGATAGCTATTTAAGCGATTGAGCTGACACGCAGAACACAGCGCTAGGTTTTCATGACTATTAGTTCGTCGACTGGGACGTCAACCACGCACGACCAGAAACAAGAGCAAGATCGAGTTAGTGTCCACTTCTATAATATTCATAGACTATTAGGAATCTGTTTGTGTTTAAGGCAGGGTTTTACTATGGAAGGAAAGAGACAGGAACAGTTTCCAGGATTGGCAGTAAATGTGCTCTTCAGAACCAAAGCCTATCAACAAATAACCTTGGGAAGGGGTGGAAAACGAAAAAGTGTCTGTAGATCGTTCTACAAATCACTGGTTGCACCCTAAGCGAAAAAAAAAGTCATCTTAAAGCTAAAGGGTGAATTATATCCAGTTGAACCAAAGATTACTGAGATTGAATTGAATGATTTCTTTGCATTGTACCAAGATAAAATTATTATGATACTCAACGAAATACAAAACAAATCAAGTGACACGTGTAAAGAGTTACGAGGTAGTCAAAAATCGATCTCAAACATTATTAGATAACATCTAAGCTATTATCCTGGATTAGATTAGAACTTGATGATAAGACGAATAACAGAAAAGAGAAACAGGAATATTTAGAGTAGCTGGAATTTTCATTAACTCCGAAAGATCCAAGACGTGCGCGTTATGAAAACATACTTAATTAAACAAATTTGTATGCAGATCTGAGTTCCAGAAAAGCAACATGGCATCGGTACACACTTTGGGAACTGCAAAATATATCCCGACTGCATTTTAATTATTATACTAGAAGATCGCTTCTTTTTCTTTTAGGTTGAAATTAAACACCAAATGATATTTGGTACCCTCTTCCTTCTTAAAAGGAAAGCAAAGAAATGAGTTTCTTCACATAGAAAGAAAGTGACAACATAAACAGTACAACTTCCTTCTTCTCCCCTTAACATCAAGGGACCTGGGCAAGTTCCACGATTATTATAAATAATATTTTTGTCTGTGGGGCAGCTTGCACCTCGCTGGACTATTTTTTCCTGCAACATGTTTCTTTGCATAATGTCTGAATTGATGAAAATCGGTCCATCATCTTAACATTCTAGGCCGGCCTTCTCCCCAATAATCATAAATGTTTTCATTTAATCCCGTAGGATTTACGACATCTGGACATTTCCTTACCTCCAGCGAAACGACCATTTTGTAACGCATTCACAGGATGTGGCAGAAAGCGGTCGGTAGGTTCGTTATTTTCCGCTCAAGGTGACAATGAAGTTCCTTACTTACTGATGATGATCCAGAAACTGGCCGCATACCCCAGGTTGTTAGAATTATTGAGGGAACAGACAGAACCCGACTTCAGGACTAGTCAGGTAAGTTTCAGAAGCAGCAATATTAAACTACTTTTGGGGTATGTCTAAATAACGAAAATATTTCAAAAACATACTGAATGGAACATTTATCTGGGACGTACTGTACATAGCTAAAGAGAAGTGATTTATCAGCATACGTCAATACTACTAATGTAACCTTCAGGTCATAAGGCATTTTCACTTTGTGTCTGGCTTCTTAATTACTAACCGTGGTGTTTTTTTCCTCCACGTATCCAGAGCCAAGATATGCTGAAGTTCACAAAGAGAAGGAAACGATTCGTCAGTGTCAGGCAATTTCCTTTTGGAGATTATGAGGTAAGTTGAATTGAATCTTAAATTAGTTATTAAGAAAAAGAGAAACTCAAATAATCCAGAGCATCAAAACTTGAGGCCTATTTAATTTCAAAACTAATTAACAGCACTTTTGTAACCGTATTTCTTTGATCCGATGCGACTACTTCGCCTCATGTACCAATTAGCATCCGTTAAGTGCTAGAAGCCATCAATCAAAGCTTATTAAGATGTTTTCTTTCCCAATCGTGACGGAAGCCAGGTTGCACTTTGAATTGCGCTGCTGCTTAATTTGTGCATACATTGGGCCTACTTCAATTGATCGATGCAAGAAAGAAATCAGACGTGCAATGTTTTAAGGGTGAGCCACATTCCTTACTGTAAACTCCCACCAACCAACATAAGACTGCAGCTATTTCAGCAATATGTGAATTAACTATTTAGTTTATATCTTATTCGTGTATTCCAATAGACCTGCGCTAAATAAAGTAATCAGAAGAAATAAGTGACTGGATTTTGACAAACTATAAAAATTTTAAGAAACTAATTAGCCATATACACTAGTCAAAACAATTAGCGGTTGAATCATGATACAATGTACTGTGTAATCCACTAACTACTGTGACCGCAATGACAGCACATATTCACGGACCAAAGCGCAGATGCAAAGTTCTCCAACAAATGCAGGCCGAGAACATAAATTCAGGAGTGCGACAGTTTCGTTAAATACTCAAAAATATCTCAGACGCATCTCATTCGTGAATTAAAGCAGCAAACACAACACACGGACGGGCGAGTGCGTGTCCATTAGCAAAGTGAAGATGTCATCTCAGACAGATTTTCTGAATCTACTGCTTGGAAAGTCATCGGAGAGTCACTCAGTGCAAAATTCCGGCATGGTTCGGTCACCCGTAGGTGGTGGAATCGTCTCCAATAACCCCAAAACATTTGTAGACGTCCTGGTCAGGGTTTGTAGATACCCAGGTGTCCTTTGGACACTAGTGTTACCCAAACCATCCAAAATCGACTGCACTGACAGAAATTACGCGATAAAACCTAAAATGTGGCCGATATCGTAGGGCTAGAAGAATGTACGCATCCCAACATAATAACTGGACTGAGAAGGAAAATGGTGGGGTGTGTGCTCTCACAGATGAATTTACGTAGAGCTTGTAATCAGATTCTCTTCCGATCAGAATACAGGAAATCAGTTGGGTGGATTTCTGGTATTCGGTAGCATTAGTCATACAGACGTGCACATCATCACGAACAAGATCTTGCCTACATATCGGTATAGAGATAGGATCCTGCGACCCATGGGCCTTCAGTAGGAAGAGTTAGTTCTAATGGGTAACGCTCAATCCCATAAGGCAAAGCTGGCAAACAAGATGTTAGAACATGATATCGTCCGTATGAATTGGCCCGTCCGCTCTCCCAACTGGAAGCCATATGCGGACTATCCAGTGACACTAAATCAACTGGAAACAGCATTTACATAAAGACTAGCAACCGATTGCTCACTCATCGAAGCCTTGATTTTATGAATGAATTGCAGCTGCGAACCATATCTGGTGGTTGCTGCGAGTCATACTAAAGTCGTTGTCAGTGCACATGACAGTTTTGGTTCAAAATGGTGACAAAAACTGTTCTTACAAGCTTACCACACTTGATTTTGATATGTTATGTTCCAATGAAGTTGCTGTTACTGTTCACTCTGACGTTTCTTTGAACACTTTTAACATACAGTAATCGGAACTTCGGTTGGTTCAATTACACCACTAGGTGCGTATGTCATCATATTTACACGAACATCGTTTGAACATGCTACGATCCCTTCACTGTTTTGACCAGCATGGGAATTTACGCTTTCTAATTTATTATAGACGCCACACATGCTCCCTAAATTTGTAAGAAGACATTATGACAAGATACGACTTCATTTATCAAGACCCCGAGCCTTTGGCAAAATAGCCTTTGCTTGGCCATTTACCCACTTCTATACGAATCAATAAAGTGAACGTATGAGGAGTAACCGCAAACTGATCACGACGCTATCGTTTTATTTATATTTATTTATTTACATACAAACATCTCACCCACAGGGCACACAGACCCTAGATAATGGTGAGAACGCTGAGAATTACAGAATCAATACAAAACAGTATGAATCGATACAAACTAGAATTAAAATATATACAAAATTTAAACAAAATTTTTAACTACTAGCAATTCTTCCTTGACATAACTCTTCGAGTACCATTCGAACGACTAACTTCACCTACATCACCGATTCCTTTGCATCCACTAAAAAAAGCTGCTCATGCCGCATTTTCTTTTCCTTAATTGTTCGTTCAGATCGGAACTCATTACTTCTACTCGCCATTTTACAAAATTCTATGACAACCGAACATCGTTAATGGCAGATATAGCTGTTTTAATGTCGCAAATAAGAAATATGCACCCGAAGGGCTTATTTAAATATCATTTCGCTGCTGAAGGGCGCATCTCTTTGCAAGTAATCGAAAAGACGCAATCATTGCTCCCTTCGACTTGTTTGTGTGATTTTTTTAGCTGGCACTCAAATTTGAATGCCAACGAAAAAGCGTCCTTCGGTTTCCTAACTTTATGATGTAGATGTTCGTATTATGATGGCTAAATGATGCGAAAAAGAGGATTTTCTCTACATCTGCCATAAAACAGGGAAAAGTTCTATCATTCATACCTTTCCCGTCGCCAAAAAGTGCCTATCCATTTCCGCTTTGGACTTTACCAAACTATCCACCTCGACCACGGTAGCAGACAATTCATTCCAGTGATTTGCAATACGCTGCTCGAAAGAAAACCTGATTCCGCCTTCTGTTACTCCCCAGAATTTTCTACCCGTGCTCCTGTTTATCTCTCTTGCCAGTGAAAATAATTACCTCCCTGCTTATTCTAACGATTCCTTTCAGGGCTTTATATACCTCTTTCAGATACCCCCCTAAGATGTCTAGCTACCAAGTTTTGCAAATCCGCTAAGCCGTTCTTCACGTGGGCATCGATCAACACCTCACCAACCTGGTTACCCTTCTCTAGACCCTATCCAGAAGTCGCCTTTTTCAAGTGCAGCCTCCACACCAACACATATTCTAAAATGTGGTCCCACCATCGTGTTATACAAAAGGGGAAATTAAGAAATTTTCCCTTTTATATAGGATGATGAAAATGGATTTCATTGTAAAATAACATCTCATTTTCTCTACTTGCGAAGTCCTATATGCATATACTTATAACTTTTTCATCCTGGACCGCTTCTAACTCCAATACCCCCCGCTTATAAGTAATTACTGGAAATGTTTATTTTTCGAAGAATCATTTTCTCCAAAGAGTTAAAAATGCATCATAATTCCCCATTCCCCAGGTGCAAAATCTCACACTTATAAACACTAAACTTTAGTTTCCATTTTTCAATTTGTGCAGCAACCGATCTAAAGCATTCGGAATCAACAGTCCTCGTGGGCAGCACATTTGGTAGGATCGCCGTCCTCCCCACACCGAGTGGAAAAGACCCGAGTTCGAATCCCGTCCATGACGGGAGGAATTTTTATGGGCCTCTTTCACAACGTGGCTGGGTTAGTCGGTCTCATGCGAAGGTAGCATGGTTTTTCCTTCTGGAAACTCTGGTTTTTAGTCCAGCAAAAATAAAATCGACCTCAGAACACACGCAATTTACAGACAATATACACGGAGCAACGTGCCCTTAGTTGCCGATGCTCCTAAAACCTAACAACAACAACCAACCGGAATAAAAATCACCTTATTCCGATTGTTAACCAATTTTCTTATCTTTAAGTGTCACCAGTAAACTTTGACAACTTCCCCTGCAGTCCCTCACCAATGTTATTAATAAGAAATAGAAGTAACCTCCGAAAGACTCCACTTGCTACACTGATCCACCCTAATATATGCCCATTTTTGACTACTCTGGCTCCCATCTTCTATGTTATTTTATGTGAATAACTGTTGTGATTAATTAGTTACTTGGGTAGCTAATCGTGGATTCATAGTGGTCATAGAACAAGTCTGGTACTATAGTATTTTCAAAGCAAACCAGCTTCGAGCTGCTTGAATTCACAGTTCTGGCTTTACAGTTTGTATGAAAAATTGATATGCTGCACGGGGTAATGCTTAATTCGATCGAAAAATCACAAAAAATATTTCCTAATTTATTATTTAAGTCCCCTCAAATGATTTGGCCAAATCCGTTGCTTAAAGGGCTGTTAGCAGACTGAAGTGAAAGGTGTTGCACAAAACTGGAAAAAGACCGGAAGGTAGAAAGAATAAACAGTGAAGCCATGTGCTATCAACGTCTAAATATGC
The DNA here is from genome assembly GCF_048544385.1 of Mastigoproctus giganteus. Lineage (NCBI taxonomy): Eukaryota > Metazoa > Arthropoda > Arachnida > Uropygi > Thelyphonidae > Mastigoproctus > Mastigoproctus giganteus. The sequence goes on along the minus strand of NC_143578.1, from coordinate 210,592,665 downwards.
ACCTAAAAATGACATAACTTCGCAGGGAGTTCAGAGAAGGCTGAGCAGATTGGTAACGAGTGCAAAGCGATGCAAATATGAAGAACGACTTAGGAGTGCACTAAAAAGTTTTATAACTAGACATCTAAGGGGAGGTCTGATTGAGGTGTATAAGGCACTGAAGGGATTGAGTAAACTGAATGAGGAAGGTCTGTTCTCTTAGCCAGGGGACACATAAAATAAGAGGAAATAACAGAAAATTGGATCTCATGAAGTTTGCTTATGGGCAGCGAGTCAAATTTAACGCAGAATTGGATAATTACATTTTAAAAATGGGAATGGGATGAACATTCTGTTTCATTTTAATTTTTGAATTTGCATAAAAAAAAAAAAAAAATAATTCGCTTCCTTGCATCATTAGCCTAATACTAATGGATAACTCACTCATAAATGCATGTCAGAACCAGTGGCTGAATGGCACGCAAACACAATTTTATTATTTATTGTGTCTCTCCATGATCATCAAAAACAGTATCTAGAAATTAATCTGTATCATAATTCTCCAGTGTAGTTGGGGATTGTCATAGGACCGGCTTAAGGCAAGATCGAGCGATTCCCCCGAACAGGGCACCAAAATGTAGGGGGCGCAAAATTCTCCGAAAATTCACTGATTTGCAAGTAAATTTCAAGTCTGAGAGGGCGCATCAAAAAATCTCGCACAGGATGCTGATAGACCCGGGGCCGCTTCTGGGTATTGATGTTATCAGCTGAAATATCGGACTTTTTACTGAGGACTAATCAGTATGGGGCAGTTTCTAGAGCTCAAGAAAACAACCGGACCTCCTGGCGGAATAAAAAAACCGTGGTATTTCTGTCCAAAAGCCAAGAGACAAATTACAGGAAGGGCCAAGAGACAGCCCATGACCACACCACAAGGACGTTGGGCATAAAGCACTAATTCAAGATCTGTCAAACACCAATCCAAGTGCAGCTATCCATGACGTGGTGGTACCTGTTTAGAGTAACTTAAGCAAACAGCTACACGATCTCAGCAGGTTTCATAGTAAGCTCTCTGTTGTAGTAGATTACTATGAAAACAATATTTTATTTAGATTGCTCAAGGCAACAGCAGGCGCACCTAGTGACTTATCAGATACAGTACAAGCTTAGCGAAAGGTAAGAACCTCCCCATAGTTCTACCAAAAGCCTATAAGCTCGCATGTATTCTGCTGACCAACAACACCACAGTATAGAATCTGCAATTACTCAGCTCCAGAACTCCTAGTTGAGCTAATGGACAACTCCAGGACTTTGCTTGCCATCCGATAACTACTTATTTGAAGTGAATATGAAACTACATTTGCCACCACTCCCCCTTACGACATTAGTTGAAGGGGAGCGGGAAATCAAGCTTTCACAAGCGTACGGACCTCTACAATTTCAAGAACGCATCACTGACAGACCACAGATATAGAGATCAAAAAGTGGAGACTAACAGTACTTCCATACACCGCATATGATAATTCCATCCTTAATCGGACACAGTATAAATTCGTGGACAGGTCATCATGCCCAGCTAACTGTGTGGGTATCGATGGGCAGACGTATTGTTACTCGGGTGGATAAATGTTGAATGAACATACGTGAATGGACTGAGTAAGCTCAATGCTAATGGCATTCTTCCTCTTGCTCAGAGTATGCGTATGAGGTGGCATTAATTCAAATTGAGGAAGAATGTGTTGTTGTTTTGGGAGCATTGGCGACTAGGGCCGTGTTATTCCGAAGTCGATTTTTTGTTTTCTGGACGGAAAACCCGAGTTTTCGGGAGAAAAAACATGCTGTTCTCGCCTGAGACCGACTAACTCAGCCACGTTGTGAAAAAGACCAATAAAAAGTCCTCCCGTCATCGACGGGATTCGAACTCGGGTCTTTTCCACCCGGTGTAGGGAGGACGGCGATCCTACCAACTGTGCTACCCATGAAGGTAAGGATGGTTGCAGGTCGGACGAGCGGAAATTTGCCTTCAGCCAGAGGGGTGATTGAGTGTTGAAACAAACTCCCATCTGGTGTTGTAGAGTTGAGTAGTTTGAATAAATTCAAGGAAGAACTAGATAAATTGTTAGAGAGGATGAACAGGTGAAATGGAAAGGTTTCTTTTTTTTTTTTATGTATTACGATGATACCATGATAATTGTTGCCACTATTTTCATGGTATCATCGGTTACAAAATGCATGTTTACCTCCAATTTCTTTAATCAGGACTTTAATAAATGAACTCTCATTTATTTATTATTAAAATGACCTAGTTTTCATAAACTGTTTTTCTTTCAGCAACTAAAAATTAATCCAGTATATTTAACAAACAATATAAATTTTAAGTTGTGAAAATATATTAAAATATGATTAAACTTTTTGTGCATGTCATAACTAAAAATAATTAAGATTTTCTACTCAATATTCTAAACGATAATACAATTACAGCAATGAACCACATTACTTAGACTGTGCCGCCATCTTGTGCAAGTTTGTGTAATTTATTTCTCTTAGCAATTTCTGCCCTAATATAACTTTGTATTTTCTTTATTTCAGGCATCAAAATAAAAATTCTAGATATTTGATGAAACTTCTGCTCATTCTTACATTCATTCACATCAGCTATCACCTGTCCCATCTTTTTTTTCTCTCTCTCTCTCGGAAATAGTTATATCTTGGAATAATGAGGAATTAGATGAAATGGGATACCGAACGTTTTTATTTCTTAATACTTCATTCTCTTTGTGTAACTTGTAAGCATCTGAGAAATAAAGTTATTATTACGATATCCCCAACGCTATTAGTGATATCAGTGTGTGTGTCTGTTCTTGTTTAAATCAGATATTGTGCAAATACACTATATTAATCTAGTTATTTGTTGTGTTTTTTAAACAAGTGGTCAATGATATGGAGAATTTTACATTCACGGAAAAAAAAATTAAAATAAACGAGATCGTGCATTTTCTGTTAATTTTTTTAATCAAATATAGGAAACAAAATAGAATAAACCTAACACTGTAAATACATTCAATATTTACAATATTAGGTGCCACTATCGCCTCTAGCGGAGATTACTCGTACTAAACAATAGGAATTCTTTTTATGTACAGGCAAACTTCAGTTGATAACTGAGAATTTAAATTTGATTCTTTTATACTACTTTAATTATTAAACAGCTCATTTATTATTGCTTTTTTTTTTTTCGGTGACCATTTGTAACGGTTACTTAATCTCCCTGTTGTCACATACATTAGTAACTATAACGTATTTTCTTCTCTGGCATGTAAACAAATTTAATTTAATTACCATCAAAATAAGAACATTTTAGCTTTCGACATAATCGCAAATGTATTGTTTTCCAAGAAACGTGTTTATTTTTCGAAGAATCATTTTCTCGAAAAGAGTTAAAAATGCATCCTAATTCCAACTAAACAGAAACAACAAATAAGAATTACACGATTTCTTCGCTTTTCTGATTTTTTTAAAAAGAAAGCACCTCAACTATCTGTAAACACGTTATTCATTATATGACAGACAATTTCTCTTTCGGGAGGGTCTCTTCACTAATTAATTGTATTATTAGGTTTTTCTTTCCTTAGAGATAACCATTATACAATTTAAAAAAAAAAGAAAAAAAAAAGTAAATTTTGGAAACGCTGTTAAGCTGTAGCTCAATAAGCGCATGCCCCAAAGATGCTGTGACCCCCCCCCCCCTTCCCCACTGCACATTCTTTAAATGGCATTGTTTAAAGGTCACACACACTGGAATATAAAATGTAATGAAATTTGGGTTGCAGTTTAATAAGGTTTTTAAATATTATCAACATTTTATTTAAAAAATGTTGATTTTTATAATTTGGCACAGACACCCTGATAAGAGGGGAGTTCACAACTTCATTGTTATGGCAGTCGCATAGCAGTGCTCAGAATGCGATATGTCGTATTTTTATGTTACGTATTTATTTTGTGATGGCGTACTCTTAATACAATATGAGAAGATTCAGTCAACAGTATTTTCGGCGCAGTTTGACATCTTATTTTCTGTATTTTTGAAAGGAGTATATTACTCCTTTCGAAAGTAGTAACTAAACCGTTGTAACAGTTTAAATTATACAAGTTCACGTGGCTTTCCCCCCCCCCTCTCAATACCTTTAAAATACTACTTTTCAATAGGCAATCATTGTTTTTCAGAAAATGAAGAGAAGAAAACTAAACACAATAACTTGCTTTTTTCAATTCCTACTATTAGTTCACACTCTCCCTATATATATTTATATATCTTGTTCAAATTTTCAATCGTTAATAAAATACTTTTTATTTATCCACTCAAGTTCAAATACATTTTTTTAAACTTGTAGTGGATGACACTTGATGTTAATACAGTTTTTTCAAATATTAATTCATTAATTAAATTTAATTAATTAATTTTAGTTTTATATGGGAGAAAAAAAATTTCTCTTATATAAGATATTTAGCAGGATATAAATTTAGGAATAAATACCGTCAGTGGCGAAGCGTGTAGATCGCTGGAAAAAAATTTCTTTTTCAGATTCTTTTTTCATTCTGGGTTCTAGTCTGAGTCAAGGAGGGAACAAAATGCAAAATGAAACATGTGAATAAAAATAATAGTCCACGCCATATATAGAAAGGAAAATGGAAAATTGCAAGGAAATTCGCTTTCTATTTTGCCACTTAATATTGTGATTCTGTCATATGTATATTGTATACATATTTCTATTAATTGTAATTATTTAATAAAAAGTAACTAACATAAAATTCTTTGTTGACCTAAGTAGGAATTGACTTTAAAATTTTTTTTTTATATTACTTGTTTTCCCTTAGGTCCCTTTCACAGAAAAGAATTGGACCATACGGCAATTTAATATCAGAATCCTTTCAAATGAACAATATTTTTCTGATGCCAATGTAGTGGTAGCCGTTTCAAGTAGTGATGGGCATAATCGAATGTCATCATCGAAATACTAGATTATAACATTTTATTAATTGATTATATGCAAATTAGGCGATTCAAAAATCGTTAAGAAAGCTAAAAAAAAACTATCGATTATTAATCATTCCGTTATGTCCATCACTAATTTAAAGTATTTGGACGAAAAAATATACACAATTATGCGGTTAAGGGCATTCACTAGTCTTCCCGCCTGCAGGTTAATAAAACATCATGCTCCTACTCCTGAAGGAGAGTGATTGACTTTGAACCACTAATTAACGAGGCAGAAGTTATCGTTTATCTGAAACCCTAATAATGTAAGTGCAGGGCTTCAGACAAAATAATGACTTAACGCTTATACGAAATCTTTGCCTTATCATGTCCAGACATGATAACCATCGTCCGGTCATTTTTCCAGTACCCTCCAGTTTGAAAGCTCCCATTCGACCAGTGAAATTACCGAATTAAGGTTTCATTTTCATATGAAACGGGCCTAAGTATGTACAAGAAGTCTTATTTCTATGCTTTGAGTTTAACCATAAGTTCCACTCATTTAAATGAGAAACTGCAGCCATAAGTATTCATGGACACCAAAGAGTATTCAAGCAAATAAGGTCAGTGTAAAGCATGAGAGTGGGAATTCTCCCAAAGGGCCGAAATGTCTTGGTGCTATTTAGAAATCTCTCCATTATCTCCTGAAGCGCCATCCAGCTTAGCAACAGCTCAGTATATTTAAGCATGCCATGAGCATTTCGACTAGAGAGGCTGTGTCCTTCATTAAAACCAAGCCCCATATCCACTTGATCTAACTCCAGCCAATTTCTTCCTATGGAGTTACGCCCAAGACGTCACGTCTTGCATAAGCGACCAACGGCTTAATTTCAAGAATATACGTGTACCACTCACTTTAACGCGTTATCTTCTTAGACCAACAGTGAAAGGGAATTGTCTTTCAGTATAAGTACTCAAGCAAATTTGGTTTTTGGTTCTAATGTAGTCCAGTGGCCTAAACTCTTAATGGAACTTATCTGTTATTTATTTGCACTGGTGCTTAAATGTTAAGTTACAAGCATGTCTTTCCAGATAACACGAAGCATTCCAATGTTGCTCCACTGGTATCGAAGGGAGCAACGCACACCACACCATTATACTGCCATCACCAGCCTGCACTTTAATGTAACTCCGTAAATTTTTACATGAAAATTTGACGTCCTGGAAACCAGAAACCTAGAAACGTACTCAGTTCAAGATTCTAGCAACCTCAGTCTACAAACAGAGGTTGCAAGGAGACTTGAAAGTTTGAGGGAAATTTAAAAGTTACAGCAATGTAGATTTTAATATGGATAGTATTCCTGACACACGATGTGCCTGCGTAGTACTTGCTCTGCTAGATTTGAGACGAGGCCTTTCGTGTTCCAGGACGATAATGCTCCGCATGCTACGCATCTCGTTTGAAGAAAACGAGGTTCGACAACTTACTTGGCTGCCCCAGAGTCCTAATGTGAATCTCACTGACCATCTTTAGGAAGTGCTGGAACTCCAAGTCAGAGAGAGAACTTCGAGAGCAATTTCGTCGAAGCAGGAATTTTTCTTTGTATTGTACATACATTTCTAAAACAATTAAACAAAAGTTTAACTCGCGCTACAACAAAAAATAATAAATAAAGTTCAGTCTAGGACAAAAGCCTCAAGCCTATGAGAGCTATAAAAAAGTCAGTGTATATGTCAAGCAGCCTCATTCAATATATAGCTATGAGCAAACTAGATTTACTCTTTGTACACTGATCTCATGTTGTTGTGGCACTACGCCACAGTTGCCTTAGTGCATCGCTCTCATATTGCGAGATCGATGAACAAAATAGCAAACCCAGTTTGCTCATATGAACAAAAAGAGGCTATGCCCGACATTGTACGATGACTAAACACAACTAGTCAATTTATAGATGCAAATCCATGGTGTAATAATATACTGTTATATACTTTATTGATGAAAAAAAAGCACACATTAAGAAGTCGAGAATCGCACAAAGCTCCAGCTAATAACATTAAAAATAAAATCTTTTTACAATCAGCCAAATCAAGAAGGACCACGACTGCTTCCGAAATGTTTGTAAGCACAATAAATATTCCCGATTTCTGGAACACATCAGTGGGATATCCCGCTTCCAGCACTCACAAAGCACTATTCCAGCCCAAAAACGACAGATTCTAAACCGCATAATGAAGCTATGCTTTTGAAGTACGCTGTGAATATTACACAGCCCTGCCCTTAGCGTCATAACAACTTTTCACATGCTCGTATATTCTTTCGATAACGAATAAAAAGTGATGATTTTATTTATTTTACACATAACAGGTACCACACATCTCCTCTTATGGACAAAGATTGATGTTTTCGGATTGAACAGTCAGGGTGGACCATATTATCTCAGTTTACCGAGAAGTAAATTAACGAAAATTGTTTGAACTTTTAATTTAAAATGTTATTTATAATATCACGTGAATATAATATTAATAAAGCAAAATGGACATGAAATTATACATATAGTAAACTAGATATGGCCCATTCTGTATAATAAATAGTTCATCCAAAATGGAATAATAATCCATCCACAGATCAAGTCTGGATTGAGTATGCACAGACAAGTCGAAGTGAACCAAGTAAAGTTACCCAGAGGTGGGGGGGGGGAACTTACCTTGTTAGACAATCTTTTCTTTTTCTCAATTATAGTCAAAACTGATGAAAGTAATTTCTTATTATCTTTGACTAAACGTACCCAGTAGTAAGAAGTTGAGCATGCGCATTGGACACTGTCAAAATGGGCACAGTTAAATTGGAACTGAGCTCAGTGTTCATTTTAATATTTATTAAAAATGGTTGATTGAATGTTTATTTTTCTTTCTAATTAATTAATTAAAAAATAATTTACTGCATACAGTTTCGATAGCTTCATTGAGCCAATAATATCAGCAGAACTCATTTAATTTTTCTAAATAAAAACACCGTGAAGTGCACCCTCCTACTCTTCACTCTATTTTATAAAAATAAAACATCGATGGATTACTCTAATCCGTCAATGTCACGTTTGTCCTTTGTATCACAAAAAATAAGTTGCAATATTTTTTTTCTGCGAGTCGCTACCAGACCTGTATTTCAAGCTGAAAATATCGAAAAGAAATTCAAAACAATCATTAAAACTTCTTTTGCTCAATTCCCTCTCATATATCAACAATTCTTCGGCAATATATTGAGAGGGGAGGAAGAGGAGAATTTCGCAAGATTCTTTTCTGATCAATGGAGTCCTCTTCACTTTCTATACAATAAGAAACTATTCCTACTCTCCTCCTACTCTTCACTCTATTTTAGAAAATCGCTCCTACTCTTCACTCTATTTTATAAAAATAAAACATCGATGGATTACTCTAATCCGTCAATGTCACGTTTGTCCTTTGTATCACAAAAAATAAGTTGCAATATTTTTTTTCTGCGAGTCGCTACCAGACCTGTATTTCAAGCTGAAAATATCGAAAAGAAATTCAAAACAATCATTAAAACTTCTTTTGCTCAATTCCCTCTCATATATCAACAATTCTTCGGCAATATATTGAGAGGGGAGGAAGAGGAGAATTTCGCAAGATTCTTTTCTGATCAATGGAGTCCTCTTCACTTTCTATACAATAAGAAACTATTTTTAGTCGATCCATGAAACAGAAGCACAAACAGTTCTTTTCCGACTCAGAATAAAAACTCATCAAAGTGAACGAAAATATTCACAGAAATAATTAAGGGTTAATTCGAACTGGTAATTGCCCAAGAAAACAATCCACGACACGTAATTGGAATTACTAACGCGTTTCGGCTAATTATTAACGAGAAAACCTGGCTAATCAATGAAATAGCCGTGTACGCATATCCCACTCCCAATTAGTTTTTATGGCCAATTAATTCCCATTAATAATCCCCGTGTTCTTCTAGTATTCTGCAATCAGGTACAGATGTTTCGTGAGACTCGGTTCAGAATGTCTTAAACCAAGTAAGTGTGGTTATTAAAATCTTTATACGCAAAACTAATCAAAATAAAACAAAAAAAAAATTCGGAATAACTTTGGTATCCAGAGGCCTCCGTAGCCAGGAGCGAGTGGTCATGAGCGAGAGTGCAGTAGCGTACGCTCTTTGAGTAGACCGAGGTTCAAGCCCCTTACCGCTAAATACGGTCAATCTGCTAATCCGCACTGGACCAGGGTTGTAGATTATGGTCCATTTCCTTCAAAATGAATTGTTGAGAAAGCTTCCATCCTGCAGTGGATTGATAATGGCTGCAGTTTACCTTACCTTTCACCAATGAACAGGTGAAAGTAAAATCAACGGATAACACGATACCCTCCTTCATTACACTGATTTTCAAACTTTGCCTTTGCACTTGTCCTGGTATTGCACTACTTTCAAACAAAGGGCTTCGTAAAAAGGTTAATCGGCGACTTGTTAAAAAAAAAATATTAGACCCTGCTATTCTACTGTGACGCCTAAATGGTTCCTCATCAGATAGCTGATGGTCGTAGTGAATACTCAAGCAAAATAGTTTAAGTTGTTCGATGTGAGCTGCCACGCTGTATATGACGTCAGAGATTCAAAATTAGAACACAGCTAATGCTGTTGGGCCTCAGAGAAATGCAAGGAGAGACTATCTTGTCTTTTCTTGTTTTTCCTGCCCGCAGAAACGCACCATAAACAGCTTAGTACAATTCGTTGTAAAGGCAAAGTCCACTATGAGCCTTAAGAACACTGCATTACGTAAGCAGTATAAATCTTACTGGATACAATCCTTCAAATCGGTATAACAGCTATATATAGAAAATTCTTTAAAATTCGGAACCCTCGAGGATTGAGGGATATACCTAAAGGTTTAGCATTTTTAGAGAAACACATGCCAATAAATAATAAGCCAAACAACAACTTATTTATGCCTGTAAACATTTATAATACTTATCTTGTCCTTTCATTCGGTTTTACGGCCAGCAGGATTTAGCTTGCATGAATAATGCAATGCTCTTAATTCTCACAGCAGAACAAACTTGTCTTTGTAACGAGTTGTCTTGATATTGCACTACTTTCAACAAATACAGCAGCTTTAGGTATATTACAACTTTTAAACCGATTTCGTATACCGCATTGCGGCGCACAAAAGTAACTTAAACAGTTATAACTTCTTTATAACTGTTTTGTCTGCGTGTTGTCACCACCTGCTATCTGATGAGGGGCCAGTTAGTCCTGAACCAGGCTGTCATAGCAGATGTCATCTTTTAAGACCATTGCAGTCTGAACTCTGCCGGCGGATTATTATTTTTTATTTATTTATTTTATTATTATTATATTTTTTTTATAATACGGCCAGCCAGTGGGTATCATAGTTAAAATGCGGCCCCTCACAGATCTAAAGATGAACAGCTCGACTATTTGTGTTTGAATACAAGCTTTGCGTCCGCAAAGACGCATCAATTCAGTATGTCTTAAAGAATTTGGGGCAGGGTAACACCAAACCGGACAACACCAAAGAAATCTATGGCATGCACGTGGAGATTAGCGACCCATCTCACAGTTTATTCCTTTTCACACATCCACTTGCTGCTGATCACTATTATGGACTGTAGCATAGTACAGCGACAAAAGTAACTTAATCATTCAAATACATTAATTAATATATAATTAATAAATCACCATTTATTAAAACATTAACAGCATTCAAATGTTAGATTTGTAGCACGATCAAAGTTTCTATTTATAAAAGAAATTTAACAACTATTTATAAATAGAAAAAAACTTTTATTTAAAAAACAAATATTTTAAGAAAAAAAAATAACGGCAATGGCATGGATAAAAATCCAAGGCAGCGCCATCTAGTGGTAATTACATGTATGATTGCTATTCTCGCTCTACAGATAAAGGTTCCATCTTACAGTTAGCAGCACTACAACTCTCGATAAAACATGCATCTCACAAGACTATTTTTCCTGCAGATAGCAAACAGGAAGCATGTAGAAACTGTTGCAGATTCAACTTCCTCAAAAATAAATTCCATTAAATTTTGGACTAATTTAAATTTGGAATAAATTCCATTAAAATTTGGACTAATCGTAGTCCCAACAGGGACTATTGCTCACCAGACACGTAGCGCGTCTTGGAAATTTCTGGTAAATTCAATATTCAGCTTTCACTATTCCTTCAGATTAGAGGAAAATCTATTATCATAAAACAGTGCTCAACGATTAATAATTTATGACTCATCCGCGAGAGAAGCATAATCTATTTGCACCTGCAATACATTAAGCTTGTTAAATGCTAATCTTGTAAACATTTTTTTAAAATTATGCAGTCGCCTGCACTCTCAGAGTAATAACTCCGTTCTTAATTACGTGTTTTAGTGACGTAGGAGTTACCTTCACGCCACAAGAAAATCGCAAGGAGTAACCTACCGTATAATAAATTGATAATTGGATATCATCAAATCTGATTTGAATATTTCGGTGCTGTTGATACTCTGTTGGCGTATGCAATCCTAACTGAAATATTGCATTTATATCGGATAGTCATCATAATGGAGCAATATAAATTGATTAATTCATTTGCATACATATATATAACCTTAGCAATCAATGTTTTTTGTGTGTGCATTTTTTTTTTTTCCATGCAACCAAACGAACTTCACTTATCACTCAAACGGGACAAGTTTCACATCACAACCATTGCCACAGCTATTTTATTTCTAAAAATGTATTAATGATCGCAAAGATATAATCTAAATATTTTAATAACGGCAGTATCACGATACAATAAAGATTTATTAATATAATTTAAGTACTGCATTTTAATTCCCAAACTAATAATTTTTGCCAACAGACGTGCCATAAATGCGTGTTTTGCTCGTCTGCTTTTACCTGAAAAACTACGAAGCACGAGCCACAGGTGCAAATCGTTGATTTGTGGCTCGTGCTGCACGTGCACCCAATCCAAAAGGTATCAGTTTGGATAGGAGAGGGGATAAGAAAGAGAGAATGCGAATCACATTGAGATTGCGTTCTTCTGGTGTCTTTTTAGGTGAGTTTAAAAAAAAAAAAATTTGTACATGAGATATGTACAAAAATATAAAGCAATTTCTTTGGTTGAGGCGGTCCATATTTATCTTCTGGTGGTGTTCCTGCGGGTCATAACAGTAGATTTGTGTTGGTGTCCATTAGCTTGTGGCATCTGTATGCATGCTACTGGCAGAATTTATCAAGATGGATAAATTGTTAACCAGATCTACTGGATTTCCAGGAAACTTGCGTGTCAGACCTTTGAGGTTGTTGAAGCAGATTCTAAGTGGCAGCCTTGAGTCCACTTGATTTCTTCCAGCAATTCGGAAGTTTTTTTTATGAGATCAGTGATGTCAGGGTCGTCGACCGGTTCTGTGATTAGTCTGGCCAGTGTAAAAAGGTTAGCTGCCACAACCTGTTGTTCCCATGGGGTAACTTCGAGATTGATGTAGAGCTGGGCCCTAGAAATAGTGTAGTGGTTGCCATTTCAGGAGCCAGGATCGAATTTGCTGAGGAATTTGTTGAAGTGTGTTGTAGGGGCAGATGACCAAATTGTTGCTGCATAAAGAGGAATGGGATAGAGACATCGGAGGACGCATTTCTTTACCAATTCAGCATTGTTAGTTCCTGGCGGATAGCCCACATAGCAGAATACATTTTTGTTTTCGTGTTGAGGAGGTGAACCTGGAAGGTCAGACCCTCGTCCCATACTAACCCCAGATCCACTAGCGTAACTACCCTTTTTCGGGCCCAGAGGCAAAGAACATGTTCGAACCCCTACTTAATTAATGAAAATTGCAAAAACAGGAGACAGCCAAAGACGCTGGGTCCGGAGGCAATTGCCTTGCTTGCATACATGATAGCTACGCCACTGCCATCGCCACATCCTTGTACGTTTTAATGTTTGAATGGGTGATCCATTAATGGTAACATGATGTTACTGCGTGACTTCTTCCAGGTGAAAGACATTTGAGCTGTCTTTGCTTGGTTGATCGGTAAACTGATTGTGACCAGAAGTTGTTCAAGTTGATGGATCTTTTTATTTGCCTGCAGAGTAGTGCTAAGAACCTGATTTTGGTCAGAAGATGTGATGTAGAGTTTCAGATCTACAGCGTATGACTGGAAGTCAGTTTGGGATGGCAGGAAGGGCTCTAGCGCTGAGGCAAATAGGGTTAATGACAGGACTCCCCCTTGTGGGATATCCCTATTAGTAAAGCATGTTGTCCAAAAGCTGCGACGTGAGATGTCTATGCTCCAAGATTAATTTAATTATGCCGAGAATATTTCCTGTAATGTTCAGTTACTTCTATTAAAAATGCAATTTGCAGTGGTTACCAACCTCTTGTTAGTCAAGCCACACCTGAAGTTAAAAGACGCATATTCACGGCACACCTAAAGAGTAATTGCCACTGAACTCGATGGCGTTTTCCCTAATCTCGCGGCACACTTGAAAAGGAATGAGACACATCAATATGCCGAGGCACACGGGTTGGGACCCACTGTTCTGGTGCATGTAAAATTACACCATCTGGATTATATGCTATATCAATTAATCCGTGTAACTTATCTAATAACCTTAACTTTGTTCAATTTATTAATTGTTAAATTATGCTTTTAAGTTATCTTAGGAATGTACCTGTTTTATTTCAAAATCTGTTCTATGAACCCCTTTGCTCTCTGGCCGTGATGGTATTACTGCAATCACCTTTGTATGCATAGCTACAATAAAGATTTTTTTTCTCTTTATTGCGACAATCTGGATATTTGAAAATCGTGATAATCAGATGCGCAGAGTTCAGGGACCATCCTACTGTGAACTTATAACCAGTTGCAGTAAAAAAAGCGGTAACGACTTCACAAGATAATTAGCCTCTGTTTGTTTCTCATTAAGCAAATCCCACTGGTTAAAGTCCGCATTAAGTTATGAGTATGTGATTAGGAAAGATTAACAAGTTGCTCTCACTATGCCTAATCAATCAAGTTGGCCAATTAAGTTCGAGTTCACTGGGGAATCTATCAACTGACGTTTACAACAGAAATTATGTCAACATGGCGAAAGGTGTGAAGCAACTGCTTGTAAGTATTCTCGTGAGAAAATAGTTCTATGAAGGACACTGAACAGGGACAGAAGTCGTTAAAGACGTGTTGAGACAGCTTTAAGCTCTATCATTGGCACTGATGGAAGGGATAATCTTCATTTCTCCTATCAGATATTAATCAAGTGGAAAAAGGGAATGGAAGCGAACGTCTATTTAATGTCATAGTAGCAAGGTAAATACGATCATGACAAAATAAGACCATATGAAAACATCAGTTTATTTAAATTATCTTCCGTTTCGTCTGTTGAGGAAAAACCAGTTGGTTTAAAAACAGAATAATAATACTGTCCAAAGAGCTGTATCTACTCAAAGCGCTATCACGACAAGGATTGCTCCTGACAATTAAAAGAGTGTTTAGGAGCAACGTGTATAATCGAACAGGCGATGTGCAGTTTTCTCTACCAGCACGATAACCACTGTGCTTGGCCACCTTCAGAAAATAATAATATATAATTCTGAACTGATTCCTACTGCAGAGGAGAAGAGAAGGGAAGGGAAGAGGATGAATTCTCCTTATGGCACTGTTTACCATGCTGGCAAGAGCTTCTCGTTTCCATTTTTTCCCCTCCAGTTGAAATAATCATTTTGCAACAACAGAAATATTTAAAAAAGCTCCAATCAAACTGATCTCTCCACAATAATTTGTTTTCATTCCTCCTGTAATTAAATATACTAATTAATTAGCACTTGCCTAACTTCCCGAGGCACTGAATCCTCTTTGCATCAGCATTCTTTTTAATTACAATCTTAAGACCTAGTTCTTACGTTATACCTTTATTTACAATTACTATTTTTTCCCCACCACTCATATCGAAGTAAATGCTTCTTAATTAAAATCATTTTTACCCCCAGGAATAACTAAAAAAAAAAAAAAGTTTTTCTCCATCGGAAAGCAAGAAGAAATTACATATTTTCTCCGTTTATCTGCAAGAGTACACCGATTTCTTCAAGCGTATCATAAGAACTTCTCTAATTTCTTACAGCCTTTTCATAAGAATTTATAAATATTTCTTCTGTAAACTTTTTGCCTGTAGCGACTGATGGCACCAAGCAATCGGAAGTTAAAAAAAAAAAAATCATCCTTCTCAAGGACTCACTATATCCGAGGTCTTCACTTTCATTACTAGAAGAAGAAAGGCCTCACAGGTGATTTAGGGCAACTCTATATTACCAAGCAGGGCATTCACAAATTCAAAATCATCGCCTTCATATTCGTCAGTTGGACGCCAAGATAAACAGTTCTCTGGCAGAAGAGATGGTCCACGCTTCACTTCACAACCTTCGTTCCGCTACCAAGATCAGGTTAAGCTGATTACAGAAAAGTTGGGTAAGAGGATGTGGCTGTTCGTGTTTATCTAGTACTGATGATTCGCTCGAGGCACACGTGTTTACCCTAGCGCACTTTTTCTTTCCCAACATTATATATTCACGGCAAACAGAGCTTTCCTTGTGAGATTTAATCTGATTAACACCTTAACAATGAAGAAATAAGCTCAAAGAGAAAATAAAGGGGCACATTTCCATTGGTCCATCGAAGATTACTTACTGCAGGTGCTCGCCTGATGGTCAATGTCAAACTCTTACGTCTTTATACAACTTTTATTGAATCTCATACTTGTAACAGCAATTTGATACATCGAAAGACATCCCTAGCACTACTGATAAGTGTGTAAATACTAACAGAGATCGGGGGAGGGACGCAGATAATCCACAGAATAATAGGGGAACGCACAGATGATGCAAATAAGATTCTTTTTTGATGAAACCAACCGTGATACAACATTTACTATTTTTTAAATATAAAGATTATGATTTTAAATAAAAAAGGCATTACGATGGAATATGCGTGGTATGGGTCCAAACGAGAAAATGCTCAATTAGGATATTCTGTAGAAGAACGTTTGATTTCTCTTAAAAACATGCATGCGTGTTTTGAATATAAATCAAACGTTCTTCTACATTATAGAACAGTGGTTCTCAACCTTTTTTGCCCCATGCACCCTTTTCACCATATGTCAGAATGTCATTCCCCCTTTTCCAAGATTGTCTGACTCAAAAGGCTCCAAACTCTGTGCATAAAAAACAAACAAAAAAAAATCAAATATAACAATAAATGGAATGAAATATTTATCTTATTTTTAACTTAATATGTGACATTCAATAAAGAGTCTGCCAATCTGTGGTCCCAATTTCCCCCCGAAACCTTAAATCCCCCCCCGGCTGAGAACCCTTGTTAAAAATGTCACAGTTAAAACCTGTCACTAACGTAAAGTTTTAATACATTAGTTATTTCTTTCTATTCATAATTTTAATTTACTGCATTTTATTGATAAATTATCGATTTGTTAACCAATATTAGCTAAATTACATCCACATGTTCGTTGTACCAATATCAAATGATACATCCACAATGTTGACTATTGGAGAGGGCGATCATTTGAATGCGCAAAAATCCTTCATTACAGAAAAGGTGAAACAAATGTCATTTTGTACTATAATTTTAATAACAAATTAGGTTCAAATTACTGTTAAAGTTTAAATGATATTTATCTTAAAATTCATCATAAGGGCGATTAAATTGGCATTAAGTAATAATTAAAATTATTTTGATTAATGAAATGTTTATTTAAAGAATGCAAAACTGCGCCATCTGTCGATGCAAAACCCCGAGAAGATATGATTAAATAGGTTAAACAACTGAGGCAGACAATTCCTCGTGTCTGGGAACAGGGGTGGGTCAACTCCGGCCCCCAAACGTGCGTAATCCGGCCCAAAATATATATTTGAATTAATAGAATTTCTGACGTAAATTTTGAAAATACTCGCGCATTTCTACGACAGATATCGATTCACTAATAAAAATAATTGGTATCAAATCTCTCATTAAGTATTATAAAAAAAAAAAAAAAAAAAAATTGCTGGCGTGTACCTCACAGCCATTTTATTTGGCCCGCCATTTATAAAGGCTGCCCAACCCCTGCTTTTGAACATTAATTATTTTTCATAATATTTAATTCAAGCAAAGTCTGCTTAATCGTTCGCATCAAGTTTAACATCGTATGACAGCCACGAAATTCTCTCTTTTTTTTTTATTTTAATAAATCATCTAATTTACGAATAAACACTAACGCACTATTTCTCATCACGCCATTATTCGGCCAGTGGAAGAAGAAAACTATGAGAGCCAATCTGAGAGTGAAACCTCGCTTCGTTCTATCGACTTGTGAATACATCATAACATTTAATCATTTATAAAATCGGTTATAAATACATTGAATAAAAACTCAGTAATAAACAAAATAATAAACAGGATATTTCACGTACACTCCATTTCTACTCTTGCAACTACCACATTGGTTAAATCCCAACTCGAGGGGAAGGATTTTTATTGGCTCTTCACACCGTCGCTGAGTTAGTCTGTCTCAGGCACTGCAGCATGGTTACCTCTCTTTTCGGAAAAACGTTAGCAGTCGCGGAGCCAATTCTAAAGTTGAATGCATGTTTACGAAGGTCCATTTTCAACGGTGAAAGACGTATTTCCTAGACAAGCCTACAAAAAATATTTTGGGATTATTTATCGAATTGAAACAATATATTAGGTTTACAACGGTAGGCATTTCTTCCAAGAAGAAGCCATTGCCAAAGTCATAGAGGAACCCAAGGCTCTTCTCGACTGTGAGAAGCAGAAGTTAATACAGCGTAAATTTGAGACATTCAGTTTCTCAACGTTATCAAGAACACCATTCACTGCTGCTTACTGCGCATAGTACTGTAGGTAACACTTTTAATGCGGGCACTTCAAGAGACATGAATAAGGTTTAGCCACATTTCAAATAGCAAAAAGAATTTTCTTTGATTATTGAGCACAAGGAACTTGATACTCAAAGTCGCCATAGCCGACTGGTTAAGTGCGAGGGTGCATTAGTACACGTGCCTTGAGTGACCGGGGTTCTATTCTCTCTACCTTGTGAACTCCTCTGACAGTGTGGTCGTCCCGGAGTAGAAACAGAAAAAAAAAAAAAAAAAATGTAAACTGTGCAATACTATACTACTAACTTTCTGATAGTAATAGAGATTTTGCATTCCCTCCCCTACACTGAATCCACTTATCGACAAGCACCATAACGTCATGCAAAAAAAAAAAAAAAAAAAAAGTTAAATAAAAAAACCCGATAATTCTACACTAAACTCCATACCAAACATCAGAGTAATAAATAAGTAATACATAATTGAGCACAGAGGCGGTCCTCAGGTTTCTAAAGGGGAGGGGGAGGGGCTAAAACAGTGTTTTGGGAATCATTCACTTTAATCATCAGCATCATTATATAACAGTTAAAAAAAAAAAAAAAACTCGCTTTATTTGATCATTGGTGGGGGTATAGCTCATAAAAACCGCCCCTGGTTATGCATAAGTACAGTTCTGATTAGCTTTAATCATTATTATTGTAATATCATAATTGCAACTATTAATTGGGAGTTAAGTAAATAAATGCATTAATGTAATTATATAAATGTCTATCTATATTGTGTATAATTTATAATTATATAAATAATAACAATATACCCAAGCTTACACATTGTGACCAAATTAGGATGCATAACCACACTACAATAATATTGTGCCTCATTAATCAAATTAATTATCAATCAGTTAATAAATAATTTCAGGCATTGTACTAATAATTAAATTTGTCAATCTTAAAGTTCAAAAATGTCACATATTGAATCATACAGCATTAAAAACTTACTTGAATTCTTAATAACTGGAAAGAATATCCAACTATCGCTTCGAACCTGCAAACTGAGTAACCACATTCGTCTTTCAATTTCTGAAACCACTCACAACAGGATTCAAACTTGCAGATACAAACGTACAGAAGCACCACACGTGAACCTCATTGAAATAACGCTGTAAAAGGGAGCCACACATTTGAAGAACTCAACCCATGCTAACAGGAATAACGTCATTACTTTGTTCAACTTTACACCATAACGTAAGGAAATACTGCTCCCTTATACAAGAATTATTTAATTTTCTGAGTTGGCATTTTGTGAACAGCCCCTTATAGCACTGCGCATAACACACATTTCCAGCAAAAGTTTTCCTAAGCCCACTCTTCGTTATATTTTATTTTATTATTATTTATATTTTATTTATATTATTATTTATTTTTACTACTGACCGGCTGGTCTTAAAACTTACTGAATATAATGCGCATGTGCAAAAGCTACACGTGCCGATAAACTTGTATTGCTACAAGCATTGAATCAAAGCACATGCGTAACTGCCAATCTCCCCTTCAAATTAAACGTGCCCAGTTTCACGTGATTAATATTAATAACTAGATATGAACATCAGACCCTAAATACTAGAAATACTTAATTTTTTTTTCGTATTTTCACTTGACATAAAAATTAATTCCTCATTACACTCCCCCACTTTCCTCCCCCGCTGAAAATGGTCACTTTAGAGAATTTACAACTTCAAAAGGATCGCTGCTTTTTAATATTAATGCGAATAAATAAATATAATGATACACATAAAACTGAAATTATTCGAAAGTTTTATTAAGTTAAATGAGATGATTGTTCAAAATTTAATTGAAAATATGGAATGAAGATACTCATCTGTTATCCTGTTCCTTTTTAAATATTTATTTGATTTCGTGCGTGAAAAAATTTGCTGGCAAACATACGTTGATCTGAACAAAGTAGCCATTTTTATTAGACGAAAATCTTCAGATGGCAGAGTCTTGTAGAATTCAAGTAGTTTATTTTCGCAGTCCATATACTTATTTTTAAACCATGTTTTGGCTTGAAGATCAATAATTTCAAGGTGCAAGCCGAGATTGTAGTTTCTAGCCATAGAAGTAAATGAATTCTCAAATGTATTTTTCATGGGATCGGTGCTGGGGGTTTCCAAGTAGGTTGCCCCACTGCAGTCAGATTTGGAAGGGGACCTGCAAGAAGAATACACAAAAACCATTTATTCCTGTCAAGTATACAGCTACAATAGTTCTGAGCAGTAACACCTGTCGCATGGATTGTCCTCCACACATGAGAAGTCGACTAAGCAAAAAAAAAAAATCATATTAGGGTTAGCTGAAAACAATCACATCCACCCCACCCATGTGTATTGTGTCCATAAATTCGTGTTGTCTGATCGGTTTGTTTGTTTTGTCGGACGAAAAACTCAACAACTTGACGTTGAAGAGCAGATGTCATCTTTTAAGAGCACAAAAGGTGATACTGCTGTACACGTCAATACTAACTACATTAAGAGTAGGAGATCTGCAGACTTACTTAAAGGTATAGATCATCGTTGAAAAAAAGTTGCGAGTTAGGGTTAAAATTGAAAGTTTCTGCAATTTTTCCAGGACACAATAGGAGAGAGTATATGATGAGATGTTTGTTTGTTTGTTATTTGGTTTTTAGGAGCATTATCAACTAAGGCCATATTGTTCCGGGAATATGCGGTGGTCATTCCCTGACGTTTCCGCATCCGGTGGTCACGGGCTCGAACCCCGGTCTTATCAAGAAGCGTGTGCTACGCACTGCTGCTCTTGTCCACCTAGCTACGGAGGAGCCATATGATGAGAGTCTTGTCAATCATATCGGCCCTGGAGAGACTGTGCAAGGCTCATGGGGTACAATTTTTCTCAGCGTGGTCTGGGCTTGTTAACAGGAGAGACTGCTACAGGGATGGGATACACTTAAATAGAAAGGGTGCAAGGATGTTTGCTGATGATATCAATGTGCAATTCACAAAGGATGGATTTACACTTCAGACAGAAGTGTAATTGCATGGGTTTGTTAAGTGGAAATCTTGTCTGGCCAATTTGATTGGATAGTACGATGTGGTCACAAATGAACTGGATGCAAAAAATAATTTGGATATCATATACTTGGATTTCAGGATAAGTTTTGATACTCTTGTACATTGAGCCCTCCAGACAAAGGTCTGGAGGGCTCAATTTAAGAAGGACCTGGAGCTGCTGGAACGAGTACAGAGAAGGGGAACGAGATTGGTGATGGGAACGAACGGGCACACTTATTAAGAAAGGTTTCAGTTCTGCAAATTTCAGCGTCTGGACTATACACCTGCGGAGTGATCTGGTTGAGGTGTTTACGGCCTTGACAAGCTCAATGCTGATGGGATTCTTCCTCTTGCTCAGACTACACACATGAGGGGGCACAAATTCATTGAGGAAGGACAGTTTCAGAATAGATATGCAGAAGTTTGCCTTTAGCCAGCGAGTGGTTTATTGCTGGAACAAACTTCCATCTGTTGTTGTGGAGATTGATGGCTTAAATAAATTTAATAGGAAGAATTGGACAAACTATTGGAAGGAATGAATAGGTAAATGGGAGGTGTCGTGATTTTTTATTTTATTTTATTTTATTATTATTATTATTTTTTTTTTTTTTTGGCTGATTCTGCTCTTGCATCATTTGCCACTACTAATGCTAATTCTAACGTTTCCGGAAGAAAAAAATCATGCTACCTTCGCCTCAGACTGACAAAATCATCCACGTTGTAAAAAAAACTCACAAAAATTCCTCGCATCATTCAAGTTATTCCATTCAGTGTATAATCACCGTTCTCCATACACCGGTGGAAAAGACCTGAGTTCGAATTCTATCAGTTGTTATTGTTGCTGGGGATTTCAGGAGCATTAGCAACTATGGCCATATTGCTGCGTGTATGCTGTCTGTAAATTGCGTGGTTTTTGGTCGATTTTCCGTTTTCCTGGATGAAGAACCCGAGTTTCCGGGAGAAAAAAATGCTACTCTCACCTGAGACCGACTAACTCTGCCACGTTGTGAAAAAAAACCCATAAAAAATCTTCACGCCATCGACGGGACTCGAACTGAGATTTTTTTCCAGCCGATGCTGGGAGGACAGCGATTTTACCAACTGTGCTACTCACGAGAGCTTTCCGTCAATTATGTGAGGAATTGTTTTTGTGGGCCTTTTGGGCGAGGATACAGATTTTGTTTTCTCCTGGAAACTCGAGTTTTCCGTTCAGGAAACAGCAAATTCTCCACAGAACACGCACGCAATTTACAGACATAATATGTACTGCACAATGCCCCTAAAACACTACTACAACCAATCAATCTACCCGTTGCGAGAAGATGGTGACTACAGTCACTGCAGGGGTTGGTTTGGGGGAAATAAGTTCCCAACTCACTTAGCTGGTCCAGATTTCAGACTACAATCATTTGGAATGAACCTTTGGGATGAACCAGAACGCCAGATCGTAGTGTGGGCAATACGTACCTCTTCAGTAGTGAAGCTTGTCGATGTGCTGAAGAAATGGTTTCAAATTTCTGTTGCTACAAGGGACTTGTGAAAAATGTTCCGCAACATATCGATGTTATCACTGGAGCCAAAACTTATTAATATGTTGATCACAACTCGTTTTATTTTTTTCGAAAGTGATGGTGTCCAAATACTTTTAGCAGTGTAGTATGACACAACAACAAAAATCAGTGAAAAGCAAATCAGATAAAATATGATCGACTTATTCCATATGGGGGCGTCGAGTAGTCTTTTGATGATCACCTTTTTCGTCACTTATGTGGTACGGAGGACATTGAGAACTTAAGGCTTTAATCAAGGCTAATATCACGATGTTTAAAAGTTCCGAAAACATTCAACTCATCTAGGTATTCTTCTTCACGTATACTAAAAAAAATACAGATTCCCCCTTAAAGTTTCTTATTCATCTATAACGCTTCTCCTCAGAAAATCCAAAATCAGAAGGATTCATACAATCTTATTGGTTTACACATTTCCTCACCCAGTTTTCCCGTGACTGGAGCCAGAACATCACGTTTTGTCATCTTATGAAGAATAATAACATTCAAGACAGAAAAATCCTCACTGCTGTTGTTTTGTCTTCACAATTTACATAACGTATTTCCACACTTCTCAAAAAACACGTCTGAGACGTGTGGAGATAAACTTTAAAGAACACCAAAAACTTGATACATTATTGGTTCATAAAATTCAGAAAATCCGCCTTTATCTGATTCATATCTTTGTAGTAAACAAGTCCGGCTTTAAGATAATTGAGTAAGTTACATCCAACCAGAATCAACGATATTTTACGACATTGCCTAACTCTAGTAGTCAGAAAATGATTTCAGGCCTGAGTGATAGCTGTAGGCTCTGCAAATACTGCTAGCAACACGATAAAAGGTATTATCAATAATTGAGAATTTTTGTTTGTGTTTGAAAACTGCCGTTTGGTGGCGCAATTTCATTATCGAGGTGTAATGTATTATGGCTTAACTGGCCTTGTAACTTTCTGAAGTAAAACCAAATCACTGAAGTGTGAGCTCAATTCTCGATTGCGTGTTCTTAGCCCAATCAACGCAAATGTCAAATTGACAACAATACACGATGAAGAATACAAGAATACATTACAAAACTTTGTTCCAGAAGAGTATTTAATAATCATCTTATTATTTAGAACCATTGGTTAGAGGATGCAAAGACAGCAGCGAACCTTGATGTTGACAGCAGTTAGATTGCTTTGAGATCTTGTCCTGTGCTGCTGTGTCAGCCATCACGATTTGATTATTCGTTAGTATGTCGCTCTTCATTTGAGGATTATTTAGTTGCGTTGGATGGCGTTGTTTTCAATTTGTGTCAAGGCCTAGGCCAGAGACGTTGCGTGTCTACACATTGGGTGTATTTTAAAACCAGTTTATCTCACTGAAGAAAACTATGCAGAATTCTAATGAGATCGGCTAACTTGGCCACAGTTTGAAATGCATAAAATTTGAACCCATGCATTTTCCACTTGGTCTGGTAGAACAGAGACTATAAACACAATGCTAACCGCGAAGGCTGATTATTCAGTCGTAAAAAGATTAGTTTACACAACACAATAGAGGAGAAAGCTCGCTTGGTGTTACTCCATACAACTGCTAGAAATTTGTAAAAAAATTCCCTAAACTATGCTCCCAAAGAATGCGGGCAGCAATGAAAATTAGCCTTGCTCTAGGCACTCTCAAATATTCACTGTAGACGAGACTGCATCAGCTATTTTATCTAAATGTGGAAGCAGCCAGCATCAATGTGTTTGAAAGCAGTCTAAGGGCCTGGTCAGTTGTTAATTTGCGAATATGAATTTCATCCCTACAAATTATGCATAGTTAGAATAAACACAATTGACTCCCACTCAGAACTGGAATGTTTTGGCACTTGAGAAATGGGTGCGTGTATTCATAGTAAAAAAATTACTTAAGCCTTTACATCTGACAAAGATAATTTTGCCATCTCAGTGTCTGTGAAGCAATAAAACCTCAGTGATTGTTTTATTCAAAGTATGTCTTGTAGTCAGTTTGGATCTTCATCCCTTAATAGAAGCCTCCTCAGCCAGTTTGTACTCCAGAAGTTTTCTGTTTTCAGTACTGCACCAGTTAAAGATCCATCTGCCTACACAATGCATCGCGGTGTGCGATCTATGTTAAATAGTTTCTGTAAACTGTTCTCGCAAGACGGACAAATCGAATGAAGACTCACGAGACGCTGCCTAAAAAATTACGATATCTGAGCTCGTTTGCCTCTTTATTTTGTTTTTCTTCAGTGGCATACAATCATTTTTCAGTGAGGGCGTCATAAAACATTCCCCAAGTGAACAAACAGGTGGATCATCTTACTTATTTACATAATATATTTATTTCCTCTCTTGCTTCAATTTCTTGATTTTGGCAAAATCAAAAAACGGAAGACAAATGTACAGCCATAGATCTATAGAATGCTGAATTCCATTTATGCTAGATAGGAAGCTGTTGGACAATCTAGTAGGGAAATCCTTAAAACATGACTGTCAATTGGCCGAATCTCCCGTGTAGTACAGTGATTATAATCACCTGGTGGAAACGGCCCGGGTTTCAATCTGGAGACAACATTCTGTTTTACATTATGGATAAAAAAGAAGCATTAGAGTCGAACAACTGAAACAATGGCCGGTTTGTTTAATTACTCACCACAATCCATATTATTAGGTTTTATGTCAACCTGAGTACTAAGAAAGTTAATACAATGAATCGTGTAACTTTCGTAGTGTCTGTAAATAGTGTTTGTTCTTGATTTTATCACTTTATGGTGACCCTAAATGCAAAAGGTTATTATAAATAGTACTACTCTAGCACCATGAATGAAGAAAGTTGACTGATCGATTGAAGGATTCTTAGCTAAAGAGCTACTTTGGTTAAGATGGCTGGATGAAGCCATAAGATGGAAATTTCTACAATGTCTGAAACACACAAAGGAAGATTGTTCCAGAAGTATTCTTTATGCTCCCTCATGTGTGAATAGGAGGTAAAATGCCATCGGTCTTGAGCTTGTTCAATCCATTATAAACCTTAAACGCCTAAATCAGATTAACAACAAAAAAGTTTCGTTTTTATTTTCATAGTTACATTTTGAAACCGTACTCTTGAAATGTAATCAAACTTGGATCTCACTTTCATGCCTTCACGAGTCATGGGACAGACCTGAGCTGGAACTTTGTTGCACAGTTCGACACAGTTTGTTTTCTTACTCTTGGCAATCTTTAAGCAAGGGAAACCTTCAGTATAATATGCACCTTGCACGGGGGAGATGTATCCAAGGTACATCTTCTCCAGTTTTCAACACATCTCACCTTGTGACTTAGCCTTGTTAGACTCTTTAATAAGAAAATTAATCGAAAGCAAATTGCTTTGTGTTCCAATGACAGTTTTAGTCCATCGCGAAACATTTTGGACCAATTCTTTGAAGTAGGCAGCTAAAATTTGTCCATTTTTCTTATCGCTTCTCCTATCTACTTATCCTTCGACTTTCGAGGAAAGGTATATCAGCTGCCAGCTGATCCGGCATTCCAGTTCATTACAAAGATGTTCAATTGGATTCTGAGCTGAAAATAAATCCAGCAACTCGCTTGGACCGGTTAGGCGAATTGTTGGATTTCGTTTTCCTCAAACCGGTCTTTACTGTAGAACTGTTAAAGTGCGGGCACCGTTGAATTGTCTAAGGTGTTAGTGTACCACTCAGAATTGGTGTCTTTTGGCACAACACAATGATCCAAGTCCGAACCACGAGAAGCAGCCCACACCACAACCCCGCCTCCTTCGAACTTCAATGGGAGTACAATACCTTGCAATAGATATTTCCCTAGGTATTCTTCATATCCACGTTGGCTCGTCTAACTTGAAGACTGTCTAACGTGATTTGTCTCTCCATAAGCCCTGTTTACACTGTCTCACAGTTCAAGAATGATGGATACCGTTGGAACTTGTGCGCAAGCAACTCTACCATGAAAACCAATTCTTCATAGACGCATTTATGGCACTCCTGTGAATATGAGTAATCTAGCATAACATGGTTCGGTTTGATCACTTTTTTTAGATCCTCGCAGGTAGCACGGTGGTCATAATCGTCGCCTCTTACTCTGTACAAGTTCTAATCTCGTCAATGACACCAGGAATTTTTATGGGTTCTTTCACAACGTAACTGAGTTATTCGGTCTCAGGCAAGATTTGCACTGTTTTTTTTTTTTTTTCCAGGATTTTTTTTGGATCCTGCAAGCAGCAAACAGACTAAAGAATGCACAGAATATACTAACACCTTAGTTGCTTTGGCGCTTGATACACACCCATCCTAAAGCTACTTTCTTCAGGGATCGGCGATTTCTGTTTCATTAATTCTTCTTCTTTGTAATATCTTCGAATTTTAAACCTGTTGTGCTTTGCATGCATCTCTTTCGCAGCATTATCTACTTCGGAAGACGGTGTCCGAATACTTTTTGTATGATAGTATATACACTCATGAACCAAAACATCATGACCACCTACTTAATAGCATGCTGGGTCGCCTTTCGCAACTTGCACCCGGCTTGTCATTGACTTCACGAGACCTGGACCGGCTGGACAGAGGGACATCCCAGAGTTCAGCAACGGAACGAATCACTGGTAAATGTTGCGATCCACCCCACAAATGTTCGTTGGGATTGATTTTGGAGAAATTGGCGAGTAGGGGAGCGCACGAAATGCTTGGACATGATTCTCGAACCATACGTGCAAAATGCAGGCCTTCTGACATGCGCCACTGTCTTGAAAGAGTCCATTGCTATCTGGATGCACAGTAAACATGTAGGGCAAAACTTAGTCCGAAACAGTGCAGCCTAGACGGGATGTCGCAGAGAGATTATGTTCAATGGGGATGAAGGGACTCAGTGATGTCCATGAAAACATCCCCCAAACCATGATATCGACACTGGCCTGTTTTCGTCCAACAGTGCAGCCATCTCGGTTGTCTGGTTGCCGTTTCTCGCCTTAGGATACGAACCTGTCCATTAACAAGATGGAGCTGGAACCTTGGCTCATCAGACTAGGCGACTCTTTACCAGCATCCAATGTCCACGAAAGATGCTCTCGTACCCACTGCATCCGAAGGTGTCGATGACAGTCGGTCAATATGGATACATGAATAAGTAGCCTACTCCTTAGTCCACTGGATGATAAGGAAACGTTTCTCCGTTCCCATAGGTAATGACAAACTGACAGGCACTATCGTGCCGTCACTATATATGCTTCGCTAGTCAGTGACGTCACTCCTATGTGTCGTGGGAAGCGCCCTCTAGTGTGTGAAAAGAATGCCTTTGAAACAAGTCTTATATGAAGTGAACACAATAAATTCTTATTCGAAGAAAATAATGAAGTTTGTTTTCTAAGTACAGTATGTTAAAAAAAGTTTGCTCTTTTTTTTTTCTTTCTAACTTGCAAGCAGGAAATAATTTGTTTTTGAATTTAAAGTATCGTCGTGTTTTGTAACGTGCAGTAACAAATGTGTCAAAAGGGAATTAATTAATTACAAAAAAATCAGGTTTCAAACTGTAGTTCAAACAGGTTGAGTAATGAATTAACGCTCGTCTGTTAGACTAGAAAGAAAGAAGAGAAATAAAAAGAAGGCATTGTATGTCACAGATTAAATATTTAAGTGGAAACAAAAAAAAGTGGATTCTGACTCGGAAAAAAAACAATTTCGGTTTAAAAAAAAATGGCCTTGATAGGGATCCTTGATTAAATTTTATTGGAAGAGAAGGCGAGCACAATTTAGCTTTAATTGGCGTTTGTAAAATTCCTTTAAATGTCCCAATTTTATTTGGCGATCGTAATAAATTAAGTGCAGTTGCGGAACCGACAACAGCTTCGATTTTTAAGGGATTAAAGGGGGAAAAGAAACGCGCACAGTTGGAGGTGAGCTCACCCTTTATAAAACGGAAAAAGGTGGAGGCTGTAATGGGCGTACTGGAATTCTGTGATGCAACGCTTTTGATACAGATGGAGAGTAAACGTAAAAAGAAATTATTTATATTATGAAGTTTGTGATTTGAATATTTAAAATTTTAAAATTTTTGAATTTATTATTTAAGAAGAAAATGATTTTGTATTTTTTGCACTAGATGGAGCCACATTCGCATCACGTTTGTGCTTGTGAAACCATTCTAATTGTATTGAGGACTCTGAAACAATGGTAGCTTAACAATATTCATTTATTCATTTAATTACATTTAAATTAGTGAAATAAATTTTTTTGCTCTGCACCTCTTTTAAGTGAGGTTCTAACAATCTTCTTACTTTGTATTTTGAGGATCTTTAATAAATACAAAATATGGATGAAACGGAGTTTCTATGTCAGCTGGAAAATGTAAATATTTTAGTGACAATCTGTAAATATTTTACATTGACTGACTTTCAAGAAAACAGCTCAATCAATCTACTCAATCAATTAAATTGGGAAAGGATTGTTGTAGAATGCTTTACTAATCCTGGAGACGTCTCGATCTCATTTAGAGTTGAAGTACTGGGTTGGAAGTTGGCATAAAATTTGTCTAAACCTTTCTTTAATTTAAGAAAGGTTTAGACAAATTGGCTTTGTCATTTCGGCTTCTTTGAATCATGTTACCAATATCGATACTAAGTAATTTAATAATCTATTATTGAATATTAAGTATTCAATAATATTTTTCAAGATTTAAATAATGAAATTGCAACATTAAAATCTCTCTCTCTCTCTCTCTATATGTATATATATATTTTTTTTTAGACATAATAATTTATAATAAATGATAACGTCGTCAGATGGCACCACCATACATTGACCTTTTTCTTATGAATAATCCTTTGCAAAACTACTACTCATGAACTGGAGTATTGAAATTATTTATTAATATCTCTAACTATTTATGCATAATAAAAGTACGTGTTGCCTTACTGTGCTGCACTTACAATGTCTCTTCCCTAGGGTTTAAATAATAATATACACTACTGTCAAAAAGTTAAGTTATCACCATAAAATCTGAAACGTGAAGAAAAACTCTTGGAACGAAGTTTTCAGCATCCATTGATTAAGGATATCAAATTTACTTTTAAAAAATAACAATGCGAAGTAAAAACTTCAGCTGAGTCAGAAAATTGCTGCCATCTATTGATGAAAATATGAACTACGTTACAGGTTAATATCGGGGTTACTTTTATATGGAGGGGAAGGATGGAATCGACTGAAAATTTCATGCACAATTTTAGTTTCCGTCACAGTATTGAACCCAGTTTCGACAGAATAATTGGTGCGTGCTGTCCGACGTAACGTTTCCATAAATGGTTACTGTCACGCTATCTTGCGTTGCTGTGAGTGATTCTTGGAAGAAACTTCCTTTCAGTACGATTTTTCATTATCCCACTGCAGTTTTTCTACCATTGCTTTTTTTTTCTTTTTTCTCATACGCACTTTTATGGAGTAATTGTCGTAATTACTGCTTCATGACCAAAATTTAAAAACGTTAATTTTCTATCCTTTTTACAAACATTAATTAGCGCCTCCTCTGAATGAAAAAAAAAAAAAAAAAAAAAAATTTGTCCACGATTCACTTTTAAAAATGATCTACTCAGTTAAAGATCACCAAAACTATAAATATCAAAAATACAAGTTGTGTCAGAGTTACCCTTTTATATTTCCTTACTACGTTTCTGCTAGCTCAAGTTATAGACAATCCCTCGAACACAATCGATGATCAGTCGTTACCCATCTTCAGTTGAAATAGCCTTGATGCTGCTGTCGACAACTTTCTGTACACACATTTCCTAGCTGTCCCGAAATACATCTTACTACACGACCTTGATTTCGTTGCTGCTCCAAGCTTTTATTTTTTTAAGTGCGTCGACGTCGATAAATTTCCAAATGGTCGAGGATTTCAGCAAATCCTAGATGTCAACGTTACAGTGTTGTTTATACTCGGCAGATCATCCAGAACAACGTCAAAGTATCTCCACTGGGAGTTGAAAAAGGGCCAAAGTGTGTTGTCGATTCTTCAAAATAATCAACGAACTCGCTGTATGTTAGGAACCCGCATCGATGTGATCCTCAGAAGCAGCTGCTATAGCCTCACTAGATACGAGAGATAATTGACGAATAGACAAAGAAAACTGAACGTGTTTTTGTAACGTTTAATTCTCTTTTTCTATTTGTCAATTATCTTTAAAGATCTGAACGTAACATCTGTGAAGATAAACTCTTAACTATTCACCAATGACCAGAGATCACGTGGAAAGTTATCACGCAAATTATTCCTTTATTCTATATTAAGAAAATTGCAATTATTATTTACCAACAAATAAAATAACCTAAAAAAAAAACAAATAATGACCATTAGAATACTTTTTTAATTTTTTTTCAAATATGTAGAAGCCTCACAATAAAAACACCAACAGTAGAGTCACATGATATGGTGACGTCACGACACAGAGAAATGTAACTGATGATATTTGGTTTGTCGCACCGATAACAGAGGGCGCTAACCACAAAAGCCAGTTCAAGCCCACGGTTATTATTAAAATTGCTTGTTTAAAATAAGTAAAATTATTTATTTAAATTTTATTTATATTATAAATAAAGTTTAATTACAGATAAAATAAATAAAAACTTTTCTTATTTACCAATAAGTCTTTTATAGTTGCGATATAAACATGATTAAACCTGTATTATTCGAAAATTTCTTGAGTTTTTCCAGTGGAAATAGTTTAAAAAGAATATTGAATTATACGTATAATAATTATAAGAATAATTATACGCATTGTTTTTCGATAGACAAATCGTAGAAATTCATGAAAAAAAAAAAAGTAGAAATAAATAAATAACGGAAAATTCGGAAAATAACGGAATATCCATAAATAATAACTTAAAATTTATAAATACACAAATAATAACTTTATCACTTGATTCTGTAAAAATTAATAATTAATATTTAATAGTTAATATCTTTCATTTTATCTTTTAATAGATAATACACGTAATTTAGTTGGCAGAGGGAAAAACACTGGCCTTAGAGAAGTAATAACTCACATGCCCAATAGATGGCAGCACAATAGACAGCATTAGCCAATTAAATTAAGTACCTATTTTAGAGTATTACTCACTTTATTCGAGTCACTTAATAATGTTAAGATTTACAATGGAGCTTTGCAATGTTGTGGAACTATTGAAAGGGAAATTAGGGATGCAGGTTCAGGAAGTTGGTGATTTTCGTATTTCAGACAATGACCAGTGAATACAGTCTACTGCTCAGCGACTATTGCATCAGGGAAAACTTTTGCTAAACCAGCCAACATCACTTAAAATGTGTCCTTTCTTTTGGTTAGTTAGTGTTGAATTAATGTACAGTCAAATCACGTACTGGGCTTTATTCGGAACAATTGGGAAACTTCACCTTGACGAAGTAGCATCGATGTAGGAGTCACCTGGTCTAGTACACCTCCTGGTCACTTTATTAGGACCACAAAGGAAGAGGTCATTTGTGCACAGAAAGCAATATACACTAAATGGCCACTTTATTAATGCACCTATCTAACAGCAAGAAGGCCTTTTCAGTCGTCATAGTAGCAAAGTGGTCGTGGATCTCTAACACAAAGAGTTTGTTGTCTGTCTGGAGTGGAACCGCCTATTGTGGGCATAAATCAATAAATAAACAAACTGTAGCATCTAAATATTGATACATTGGGTCTCTCTCCACCATCAAGGGACCAGATGCATCAATAAACACTTCCGATACCATTACATTGCCACCACCGCCATGTTCTGTTCATTCCATCAATGTGCAACAAAAAGCTAAGGGATTCGTTTGAAGAAGCAACATTTTTTGGATCCTCCAATGTCCACTTTTGGTGTTCACGACCCCACTATAACTGTACCTTCTCGTTTTTATTGAAAAGAGTTGAACCCGGTTCAGTCGAGGTACGTGTTCAGGGGATTCTGAAATGATGTCTTCGGAAACGTATGAGGGAGAACCTAACGAAACATATTACCAAATAGGACGAAGAACAAGGTGAGTTCATCGACCCCTTTTCTTTTCGTGTTATTCAGAGGGGCGTCGGCGTGAAAAAAAGTAACGAATATGCTTAAAAATGCGCAGAAAACAGTGAACTGTAAGATTATTACAATTTTTAATGAATTTTTTTAAAATATAATTCCAAACGATTGCCGCTTGAGGGGATCAAGAATGTTTGGGCAGTCATTGTTATTGAAAATGAGGATTAAGGCGTTATGCTCTGATTAAATCCCACAGTGTTTACTTCGGCGTTAAGTCTAATTTACTTTTAAATTAAACAAAAGGACAAATTGAAAATGTTGTGACAAATTGTGAAAATGTTGGAACGAGCATCGGCGAAAATGCCAAACGAGCATTAAATACGGAGTTTCTTTAATTTTTAGTAATTCTCCGTAAATGCGTGGGATTAAATGAGATTAATGCGCAAATGTTCATCGTGAATGCATTATGGCTTTCAGATGATGATGTGACGTGTTATTTTTGTTTTGTTTTGGTTTTCCAGAAAGCATCCCTCACTCTTGTCCAATCAAATAAGTTGTTGTTGTTGTAGGGCTTTAGGAGCATCAGCTAATATTGATTCGTGTGTATTGTCTATAAATTGCACGTGTTCTGAGGTCGATTTTCGGTTTTCTGGATGAAAAACCCAAGTTTCCGGGAGAACTAACTCAGCCACGTTGTGAAAAAGGCCCATAAAAATTCCTCACGTCATCGAGTCTAAGTGAAGAATACGATGAAAACAAACTTCTTTCATGAAAAGTTTTGGTTAGAAGTCAATGACCACGTGACGTCATGGTGAAGGCAACATGAATAGATCACGGTTGTGTTCCTACTTATTCTTTTTTATTGTGTATTATGTGTATACAAGTTGTCTTCTCTAACTTGCAAGGGAACCTTACCACTCCTCCCAAGATCGGCTACGTGCAGCTTTGATTGTAGAGTCCTTTAAGAACTTTTCTGGGACCTACAATACGCACGAGCCGATGAATAAAGCGATAGGCTGTTGGAGCTATAACAAAAGAAAGGGTAACCCTAAAACCAGTGTCCACCCGGGTCGCCATGATACTATTGTACAGTCCTGTTTACTAGTATTTCTTTCTCGAAGTTAGAATGTTGTGCAGCACGTCCCAATGAATAAAAAGCAAATTTTAATCCACGGGTTTCATCCTCTCCGACAGCCTCTGGTACTTCTGTCACGTGACACATACTTAAATATTGATTTATCCAAAGCATTTCTTGACACGTCCTGGCAGTAAAGAGCCATAAAATTGAGATTCTTCCGAAGCCAGAACTCTCTGGAAATATTACGGTAACCATGCACGGCTGTCTGGCACTATTAACGCCACCCCAAGAGATAACGTACACATAATCAGCAACTATACTTCTTTTAAGGTCATATTGCGAGAATCGATTAGTCCCGTTGGGAAAAACTGAAGGATGAGTCGCCGAATCGCAATAATCTCTAACCTAGAATTGATTACTGCGTATAACCGGTACCTTCTCCACCATTCCAGGAGGAACAGCTCGATTTTCACAACAGCATTCCCCACCATAACCACCAGTTGCCTTGGCATTGCACTCCTTAAATATAATTCCCAATATTGAGTTTAACAGGGCTATTTATCTGAATACTAAGCACTCTGCTCCCTCACTTTCTGTCGATTAAGTGCTGTTCGAAGTAGTGCAAGACTAAGACAACTTGTGAAGAGAAATCTGCGTGCATGTGAAGTAGCAAATATAATGAATAGACTTAATATTTGCGAAAATGAATATTTTGGCGACATTCCCAATTCTGCTACATATAGGAGATGGAATTCAAGGGGTGCATCCTTAGTGCGTATTACAGGGGTATTTTAAAGGAAACTGGCCACGTTTAGATTAAATAGCAGTATCTTCCATTGTGTGGAGCCTTGTTTGTAAGGACAACGCATTCGAGTGAAGTACTGATGAGATAAGGTGTGTCCCGGGCACACCAGAAAGGCTAGGAAATTAATAACTTCCAACTTGTCAGTGTAAGGTTTCACACGACATCCAACATCATCTCAGCTTCCTGCTCTCCGCTCCTGTGACAGGCGTTTCCGCTCGTCGGAAGTCATCTGCGGACTTCTTGAATTTCGTACGGCTCTACCAAATGAGGATTCGGTACATCGTTCAAAACGATCTGAGCCATTTTAGTTACACGCCAACTAATCTACAAATTGAGACCAGACCCGTTTCGGGTGAATCAACAAGCTGAACGGTATAAATACGTATTTATCGTTTGAATTCGGAAAATGTGTAAACAACAGACCCTTGATGGCTAGAAAGATGGAGGAGAGAAAAATTGAAAGACACTCATAAAACAGAAAACAAAAAAAAACGTCAAGTTAGAGGTCACTTATCCTTGATTAGCTGAATGGGAAAGAGACTACCGCGAATAATCGAAACCCAATTCTTTTTATTTTCAATATTTTGAAGCGGTTTCGCGCTATCCAGTTAACTGAGATCGTTAGCGCCTGTTCTGCATTGGTTTCCGGGATGAAAAATCGGGTTTCCTGGAGAGTAAAAAAAAATCACCGAACTGTAGCGAATAACTTGACAATCGAAAGGTTACACATCAACTCAGAAATAACTAAATATTACCTCTGTTTTCGATTAAACTAAAATTATAAAATGGAAAACAATTATAGAATCAGTAAGTATAATTCCAAATCGAAACGATGATTCCAGAAAAGGAATCACCATTTCGATATTTTGTTAACAGATGGCACTATAATTGCATTAGTGGGGTGGGGGGGTTATTGCGAAACATTTTATATAATACTGTATTCACTCGTATTATCTGCCTTCTGTTTATTTCGAAACAGGGGCACCACTCTGTATTCTGCAGCTATCTTTTTCCAAGGCTAACAGGAGTGCCTTTGTAAGTGGACTTGAAAGAGAAAGCCAGCAGAACCACGATAATTTGGAGATGCTAATATATTTGATGACCACACGATGAGTAATATCTTTGATAGATTAAAACGAATGCCCCTGTTGTGAGGAAGTTCAAGGATTCGTTTCTTAGAAAGTTCGATCCTCCTTTGAAATCAGGAACAGTGTTAATAATACGCTAACCCTTGTTTCAAAAGCGAATATAAAATGCGAAACTGAAGTTTGTACCAATAAAAAACTTGAGGTCGAGGATGTGTAATTTAAACTCGACAAGTAACCTTTTCTTTTTGTCTTTTTTTAAGAGTTTATTCATTTAAATCCAGTCACGTTCACAGTTACTATAAATACGTATCGAATCTAATAATTCTAAATCCAGATTAAGAAATCAAACATCTCTTGCAATAGATTATTTCATTCAATTTTTTATTTGGTTTCCTCATGAGGAATTCTTGTTGCAGATCTTCCATCTTCTTTCCCTCTGAGAATTGAAAATCTCCTTAATAAGTGCAAGAACACGTTTATCTGTTCTGTATTCAAAAATAGCAAATAACCTCTACAATTAGCTTAAATAAATTCCAAACTACATCTCCAAGTTGGTGAATTTGTAATAGATGTCGAAACTTCAAAATACCATGGTTCGTATATTCATAAGGGCCGGATACACTTTCCAGAGCAAATATTTTAGAGCTTAAAACGTGCGAACACTTTTATAGACAAAGCAGCGAGCAGAGTTGGTTATAAACAATTTATTTTATAAATTAAAATCTGATTGGCAGGTGGAGCAACTTTGGTTTTTGGATTATTGAAAATCGCCATAGTTATGCCACCGTTCACCAATCTACAGCTGAAGTTGATACCAAAATTATTATTATTTTTACTAATGTGCTCAGGTACACTGAATTTAAGTTCTGAAAATTATTATCAAAATACAGTAACTCGATGAAATAAATAGATGTAACTACCATAGTTAGCTGATAATGTATCATATTTGTATAAAGCATATAAAGCAAATTACACTAAAATCGTTAATAAGCAGAGGGTGAATCTAACGTCTGGGAATTGGGAGACAGTAATGGGGTTATAATATCAGCTGGAGATAATTATAATGCGAAAATAATCCACAGTTGTCTGAAAATGCTAGCACTAATTGCTGTTAGAAATGGAAGTTGACTGGGCAGCGTTGTCAAGGGGTAGTCATATGGGCTGAGTGAGAAAGAATGGAGAGAAACACACTTACTTGCTTGGACACTAATGCTTGGAGCATGGCGAACACGTCAGAAGTATTACAAAATCATCAAACGCTCACGTAATACGAATATCCTAGACATGGCAACATTCTGATATGGGGGTGGAAGAATTTGAATGTGACCTGTACGAGGTATTTAAAACTATTAGAGCCTAGCGCCTGAGAGAGGTGATATGGAACCGGGTAGGTCATAATATGGATCCCATCCCACTCCAAAATCCATACACTTTTGCCTAAAAGTTTGGAATCACTGCGTATGACAACAGTTTTCGTTATTTATTTAGTCTTTAAATTTATTTATTATTATTTTTAATTAGCTATGACAATGTAAGGTTTCATATATTAAAAAAAAAACAACACACTACAAAGAATTGATTTTTTTTATTAAGGATTGAAAAATTTACTGCAAAAAAATATTGAAATATTGATATAAACAACTACACTTATTTGTCATCAAAATGTCCCACCATAAG